>NC_090735.1:143221702-143236702 GCF_036898095.1 Palaemon carinicauda | reverse complement strand
TCTAACACATGGTTTAAGCTTTTAAGCTGGATGAAGCACAGATAACAACAGTGAAAATTATAGTGATAATACTAGATATTAACAGGTAATATGGTTATGATCATAGATAAAGAGAAAGATTCAAAATTAGACAATATATCCCTTCATTGAATGTGATCTTTTGCTATAAAAGAACTTTGTAAAATCTAACGCTTAGTAAGAGGTGACTCAATTAGCAACAAACAGACTGAAATATATATGTATATATATATATATATATATACATATATATATATATATATATATATATATATATATATATATATATATATATGTATATATAGAAACAAATATATATATATATATATATATATATATATATATATATAAATATATATATATATATATAAATATAAATATATATATATATATATATATATATATATATATATTTGTTTCTATATATACATATATATATATATATATATATATATATGTATATATATACACATGTTCTTAGCATAGATAGAAGGTGTTTCTCCAGGACATAAGTCCGAAATTAAGAGAAGGATAAGCATGGATGGAGAGCAGTTGGTAAACAAAATAAGATTATGAAAAGTAAAATGCTACTCTCTCTAAAAAGATAAGTATTTAATTAGATAGAAATAACTTATGCATCGGAAACTTGGAGCCTTACTAAAGCCTTACAACATAAGCTGGTTACAACTCAAAGAGCTATGGAAAGAATAATGAAAGAATATCACTAAGACAGAAAAAGAGCAACATGGCTACGAGAGCAAACTAAATTAGAGGATATTCTAACATGTAAGAAAAATGAATGGAAATGGGCGGGACATGTAATGAGAATGATAGATAATAGATGGAAGTTAAGAATAACAGAATGGATCCCTAGAGATTGAAATACAGAATGGGTCCCTAGATATTGAAATAGAAGAAGCAGAGAAGGAAGAGAAGACGATGGATTGACGAAATAAGAAAATTTGTTTTTAAAAACTGCCATAAAAAGACCATAAACAGACACGAGTGGAAGGACATGTCTTAGGCCTTTGTCCTACAGTGGACTATTCACAACTGATGAGGATGATATACATATTTATATTTTTATATTATATATATATATATATATATATATATATATATATATATATATATATATATATATATATATATATATATATATATATATATCCAGAGATATCGAATAAAATAACAAAAGCTTGAGGAGATATCAAAATCCCCTGTCTATGAAATTAAATCTAATAGGTTTAATGGATTAAACTTTAGGTTTATTTAAAATGGGATGTTAATATAAAAGATTGAATGAAAGACCATATCCAAAGTCTTTCTCAAGAATGAATGGCATTGCTTCGTAAGGGGAAATGCATTCATGATAATGATCTTGGCATATAAACCATTTCTTTTGGAAAAATTATGGTTGAAATGAATTTAGAAGTTGGTTAGTAAACTATTTTGTACGGGAAATTGAAGAATAAATTAGTCTCGACCAAGGCTTGCTTAAAAATATTAAGAACGATAGTTTAAGCTCATTTAAAACAAAGATTTTGAAATAAGAATGAGTTTAAAAAGAGCATATTGTAGTAAGTACGGGGTTTTAAAACAGGATTTCGTAATAAAAATTGGTTTATATTTCCCCATTTTGGAGTTTGGACAGATTTTTTTTTTTTTTAATCAGGTCGAACGTTAGCTGATTATATCGCTCCTGTTGGAAGAATGAAAATGGAAATCAGTAGAGGAGATTGAATTGAGGTCATGTGATTAGTTGTTAATAAACTTTAAAAATACAGTCATTATAAACGATTGATCGATGGACTACATATGGGAGAAGAAAATATTAAGATTGATTGATATAGAAAATTGTCCTTCAGATGGATGAATGCATCTTAAGATTGATCAAAGGAGTTTTAGAATGATTGATCAAAGGAAGTTTAGAATATAGGATTAACTTATAAAACGTCAACCGTAAAAAAAATGAATAAAGCTAATCTAGAACATGGATATCCTGACAAAGGATTGGTTTTAAAAAATTTATACAATTGGAAGAATAAAATTGAAATTTGATACAATAGGAAAGAATCAATATTATAGATTGGTTGATAAACCATTTCTGAAGTTAAGAAAAGTTTTAGACTAAGGAAATTCTTCATGAATTGATTATTTGATAAACCATTTCTGATATCATGAAAAGTTTTAGATGAGGAAATTCCTCATGAATTAATTATTTGATAAACTATTTCTGATGTCAGGAAAGGTTTTAGACTAGGAAATTCTTCATGAATTGATTATATGATAAACCATTTCTGATGTCATGAAAAGTTTTGGACTCAGGAAATCCTTCAGGAATTGATTATTTGATAAACCATTTCTGATGTCATGAAAAGTTTTAGACGAGGAAATTCTTCAGGAATTAATTATTTGATAAAACCATTTCTGATGTCAAAAACATTTTATACGAGGAAATTCTTCATTAATTAATTAGTTGATAAATAATTTCCGAGGTCAAGAAAAAATTTAGACAAGGAAATTCTTTATGAATTAATCATATGATAAATCATTTCACTTAGAAGAACAAAACCTAAGATTGGTGAAAAAGATATTCAGGGCTATGACATTGTTTGAATGTAAACCAAATCTAGTTTAGAAGTGGATCTTCAGGGTTTAGGAAATAATTGACGATAAATCTAGCTTTGTTGAAAATAGGAACTTCAGGAAAGAATGGTTTGATTTATCTTCGCCGAGAAGAAGGGACCTTGAGATTACCGAAAACACTTAATAGTTACCAATTTATCATAAAAGAAAAACTGGAAAGTTATTATTATTATTATTATTATTATTATTATTATTATTATTATTATTACTTGCTAAGCTACAAACCTTGTTGGAAAAGCAGGATGCTATAAGCCCAGGGGCCCCCAACAGGGAAAATAGCCCAATGAGGAAAGGAAACAAGAAAAACTAAAATATTTTGATGATAATAACAACATTAAAAATAAATATTTCCTATATATACAGAAATAAGATATAATCGTGTGCCCGAGTGTACCCTCAAGCAAGAGAACTCTAACCCAACACAGTGGAAGACCATGGTACAGAGGCTATGGCACTACCCAAGACTAGAGAACAATGGTTTGATTTTTAATTTCTTGCAATTCTTGATGTGAATACTGAAATCAATAAAATAACATACTTGGTTATAATGCCCTTCTTTTGGTACTCCAAAGAAGTTATACTAATTCTATACTCATGAACGAGGGAAATTTGAGCAATCCTGAAGATATTGGTCAATCTATCAGTCAATTTTTTACTTCAAAATATTAGTAGAATTTCTTTTCTCTCTTCTTGCTTTGCATGCTGTTTCAGAATACCACAGCTTGTTTCTTCAAGTTGTGTGTTAATAATGACATTTACCATCGCCAAAAATGAAGCAATACTTAGGTATCGATTATTTCAAGAAATTATTATGACTCTCTGGAGACTTTTTAAACACGTGTAGCGTCATGATTTTCTTTTCTCTCTATAAGTCAGCAAAATAGTTTATGTTTTCTTTAATCATTGGAAAATATTTTTATTATGACTACTTGCCAAGCTACAACCTTAGTTGGAAAAGCAAGATGCTATAAGGACATAGAAAATAGTACAGTGAGGAAAGGAAACAAGGAAAAATGAGTATTTCAAGAACAGTAACAGCATTAAAATAGATATTTCCTATATAAACTATGAAAACTTTAACAAAACCAAAGGAAGAGAAATAAGATAGAATAGTGTGCCCGAGTGTACCCTCAAGCAAGGGAACTCTAACCCAAGACAATGGAAGACTATGGTACAGAGGCTATGGCACTACTCAAGACTAGAGAACAATAGTTTGATTTTGAAGTGTCCTTCTCCTAGAAGAGCTGCTTACCATAGCTAAACAGTCCCTTTTACCCTTACCAAGAGGACAACAGTTAAGCATTATATGTCAACATAGATTATATTGATAGCTCAAAAGTATTGAAACCAGTCCGTCGATATCCGTTCGGATGTGAAATATTTTTGAATGAAAAGAAAAATCTAACTGCTGTCAATCTGTTTTTCTTTCCCAAGACAGGACACAATGACAAAACGTATCAACAGAGTGATTAGGGGTCCAAGGAAAGAAAATAGGGGTATATTATTGACCTCATTTCGTTCACAAGATAATTGTTTACTTTTTGGGATTCCATTGCGTAAGTGCCCATTATGTAACGCGGAGATAAAAGACTTCGTACCCTTAGGCGTCTTGCCAAACCGGAACTGGGCCCTCTAGTGCCCTTGGCACGAACGCGTAAGAATATCGTAAAACACGCAAAAAAGCATTTATACAAACATATACCCTCACACACGAAAACGCTATCATACACACGAATGTATACAGACGTTGAAACACAAAGGTTTCGTTCCATATAAAGTAAATAAGTAATCAAACGCAAACATTTCGTCTGTACACCCACAAGCACAAAAATACACCGTACCCAGGAGTGCATACTAGCATTCAAACACTAACGTATTCACGCAAACAGAAGAATAACTCTCTCTCTCTCTCTCTCTCTCTCTCTCTCCCTCTCTCTCTCTCTCTCTCTCTCTCTCTCTCTCTCTCTCAGTCCGACAATATGAACAAGGAAAGAAATGGAACAAAAGAAGTATTGGAACTGATTGGCCTCAATAGCCAGAAAACACAAGAGTGAGTATAATAGATGAGTGGTACAGCTGCCTAGCGGGGGGGGGGGGGGGGGGGGGGGTCTTTGGCCCGATGATGATACTTCTCGATTGGCGTTTCATATGCTAATGCTGCTAAAGGCTCCCGAGGAGGGTTTTAAACTTTGATTTAGAAGGTAGAGAAGGAATTAGACAGAGGCTTTTGTCATATATTTTCTCTGGAACCATCCATTCCAAAGATTCGTTAGGAAGTATATATATATATATATACAGTATATATATATATATTGATATATATATATATATATATATATATATATATATATATATTGATATATATATGTATATATATATATATCAATATATATATATATACTGTATATATGTATATATATATATATATTGATATATATATATGTATATATATATACATATATACTTATACACACACACACATATATATGCATATATATATATATATATATATATATATATACACATATATACTTATACACATACACACACACACACACACATATATATATATATATATATATATATATATATATATATATATTTATATATACATATACATATATATATG
The DNA here is from genome assembly GCF_036898095.1 of Palaemon carinicauda. NCBI lineage: Eukaryota > Metazoa > Arthropoda > Malacostraca > Decapoda > Palaemonidae > Palaemon > Palaemon carinicauda. Next base: position 143,231,406 of record NC_090735.1, on the reverse strand, counting down.
TATATATATATCTATATATATATATTGATATATACATATACACATATATATACATATCCATATATATATGTATATATATATATATATATATATATATATAGCAGACTAGCAACGGCTGATGATGATAATGATGATGACGATGATGATGGGATATAAATAATGATTGATTATATCTCCTGTATATATGTGTAATACGCTGTACATATAATACTACACACTTTATCTCGCACCTATATTTTATCCCTTTCTTACCAGAGGTCTCCTGTATCAGATCTTATCATGATATTTATTTGCATTTGTTCTTATCTAAGCCATTTATCTATACGTTATGCAGACTTCGCTTTGAAGTCCTGCTCACCTACGTCACAAATAGTAAGGATTATCAATTATCTATAATCGTTTGCAGCTATCAATTTTTTATTACATTTTTCTCGCGCATCTGTTGAGAAAAAATTTTTTTTTTTTTCATTTTCAGTAGTATTGATATTTCTCGTTATTGGTTTTTGTTAAAAGATTTTCTTTATTTATTGATTATTCATCATACGTCAATTTCCAGTCTCACCGAGAAATTAATTTACAAAACTGTATATCTGTTAACAGTCTTTCTATTTTCCACTTCTTCTCACTAAAGTCACTCTAATTTATCTAGCTTTATTCAAGCTGAAATTCCTTCAAGTGATTTCGTATGGTAAAGGGAATTTCTAACCTTAGAAAGAAACAAAATCTAGGAGAGTAATAATAAACTGAACTACTTCAAAGCAAAAGTGGTCACTTCATAATTATACTTTATTCTCTAGTCTTGGGTAGTACCATAGCCTCTGTACCATGGTCTTCCACTGTCTTGGGGTAGAGTTCTCTTGCCTGAGGGTACACTCGGGCACACCATTCTATCTTATTTCTCTTCCTCTTGTTTTGTCAAAGTTTTTATAGTTTATATAGGAGACATTTATTTTAATGTTTCTGTTCATAGAATATCTAATTTTTCCTTGTTTCCTTTCCTCCCTGGGCTATTTTCCCTGTTGAAGCCTCTTGGCTTATAGCATCCTGCTTTTCCAACAAGGGCTGTGGCTTAGCAATTAATAATAATAATAGTAATAATAATAATAATAATAATAATAATAATAATAATAATAATATAGCGAAATGTCCTTTGCCTTCGAACTAGATTGTGAATTGTATGGATTGCTAATCTCGAATTTGAATACAAATGTCTGCAAGAATTCCAATACTTTTGAAATTTTATTCGAATAAAACACCTTCAATACTAATTAATCATGTATAGAAAAAATTAGTAACTTCAATACAATTCTTTGGTGATGATTATGGGTGATCCCATCTTTGAGCCACAGGACTGAAACAATAAATAAACGAGTAAAAGAAGATTTCCATAATAAAATATAAGATAACAAAAAAGAAAATAGATACGTAGCTTCCCAAAATCCTGAAGGACAGACGGGAGGAAAGGTTGCAAGATGCAATTCACTGAAAAACCTCTTTCAATGTGGTGGCCGATGTGGCAACGTCCCTGACTGGTGAACGCCAGACTGGAGTTCTAGTCAAGCTCGAACTTGTTAGTTCCTTTGGTCGCTGCAATCTCACCATCCTAGTGAGCTTAGGATGGGGTGTTTGGAGAGCTTTTAGGGCTATTTGCTGAGTCATCAGCAGCCATTGCCTGGCCCTCCTTGGTCCTTGCTTTGGTGGAGACGGGGCTTAGACGCTGATCATTATGGCCAGTCTCTGGGGGATTGTCCAGCTCGATAGAGTAATGTCACTGTCCCTTGCCTCTGCTATTCATGCGTGGCCGTTAAACCGTTAAACAAAGTGGCTATCAGAACTTCTAGGCCTATAACATTAAAAGGAAAAAAGTTGATGTTTATGCACTTAAGATATACTGTATAATAGCTATTAGTTTTAATTTACGGCAAAATTGTACCGAATAGATTCACGTTTGTATGATGAGATGGTATGCCAAAAATTACAATGCCTTTTTATTTATAATATACAATAAAGAAAACAATATATATACTTATATATATATATATATATATATATATATATATATATATATATATATATAATATATACAGTATATGTGTATATATATGTATGTACGTATGTATGCATATACATACATATATATATATATATATATATATATATATATATATATATATACAGTATATATATATATATATATATATATACATACTGCATATATATATATATATATATATATTATATATATATATATATATATATATATATATATATATATGCATATATATGTACATTTATATATATGCAATATATATATATATATATATATATATATATATATATATATATATATATATATATATATATATATATATATATATATATATATATATATATATATATATATATATATATATAAAAATAAAAACAGTCTTCACCGGCTGTTTGTAATAAGTGATCCACATGATCTGTGACGGGTATTATGATTAAGCTTATCGACGAAACGGGTCTTTTGATGGTTTCCCTTGAAGCTCAGTAGGACATCTTCCCCCGTGCCCAGAGATAGATACCCTGTCATGTTCTTTATGTGAAGCGATGCTAACGGCAGTGTCAAGAGTCGTGCCAATAGTCTGGCACCGAGATTTGGCACCCTCTCGACATACCCAGAACTACGAGGAAGGTTGCGCATTCCCCCCGTACTTCTTCTGTTTCTTCTTCTACTTTTTTTTTTTTTTAGTATCTTTGTGAGGGTGTTGACATTTCCTTTGTTTGAATTTGCTTTTATTCCAATAAAATGGTAAAATATATGTAAAATATATGCATAGGAGGATTGCTATCTTTCTCTGTTTTTTGTGAGGCCGATTTTTTAGGAAATACATAGGTGAAATAAGTATTGAATACTTAAAAAACTTATTTAACAATAATCTTTATATTCAGTTCTCTTCTGAACATACTCACCCACTCACACTGTATACATATACGTACATACACACATACATATATATATATATATATATATATATATATATATATATATATATATATATATATATATATATATGTATATATATATATATATATATATATATATATATATATATATATATATATATACACACATATATATATATATATATATAATATATATATATGTATATATGTATATATCTATATATACATACATATATATTTTTTGAAAAGTTTCTTTCTCATATATACAATTATTATTAAATCGTAATACAAAATCACATTAAAAATGATATTGACGAGATTTTAAAGTACTCTATATATTTCCTTCCGTTCAAAAGCAAGAAACACGAAAAAGAAAACACTAAACCTACTCTTAATTCTATATCATTCATTTGTGGTCTGAAGAAGAATAGCTCCAGGTCGTAATTCTTATACAAAGAGAATCAAGTCAGAGTTTAGAGCTCAAGTGCGAACTGAATGATCCTCATTAATGGCATTCCAGGATGTCTTAAAAGCGTTAACGAAGGATTCAATCCCCATTACATCGAAGATGTCGTCTGAATTGTTACTCGGTGAGGATTCAACTTCTGCCATTTCGATGTAGAAGTTTAGATCTCATATTAGAAGATTGGGATAATCATCAGTTTATTACTATAATGAGAGTCATGAATATTATCAAATGTGGTAGTTATAGTAAGACGCCTAATTAGTTATTAGCTGTAGTTATTGTTATTTGTCAACTACTGGATCAAGCATGATTGAAAATTAGTCCCTCTTTTTCTAGATTGGAATCTTTTGAGTGTTGCAGGCATTGTTGCTACATTATTCATTCTTAGCTAACAACGAATGCAATTTCTCTCTCTCTCTCTCTCTCTCTCTCTCTCTCTCTCTCTCTCTCTCTCTCTCTCTCTCTCTCTCTCTCTCTCTCTCTCTCTCTCTAATTATCTTTACCTCTGTCAAAAACTAAGGCACCATTGCTGAAAGGGAATGTCCTTTCCTGTAATATTCGAGTTACATGAAAATAAAAAAAAAAATAAAAAAAACCGTTAACTCTATTTTCAATGTTAGCTTTAATAAATAGGTGTAACGTGATATGTAGGAGCGGGTTTAGAAATAGAATCTTCATACCATAAAATTGCTTTATCTAATTAAATCAGGTACAAATATATGACCTATGATTAGTTATAAGTATGACTGTATATTACTATAGACAATACTACATAAGGATTTTATACAGTTGAACTAACATATAATATTATAGAACTTAATTAATACTTATAAACGTTAAGCATTTTTTATATTTATGCTTATCATTTTATCACGGATGTCATAATCTGTCCAATTACTGGTTAGCAATATTGAGATAATATCTTTTCTATCGTTTTCTTTCTTAACACCGCCCAATAGCGCTTCCCTCACTCCCTCCCATTTATTTCCCTATTTTCCTTCCTCTTCCTTCACCCTTCTCCTCCCTTCCCCGTCTTTCTCCTGTTTCCTTTCCTCCCAATTCTTCTTCCCAATATCTTCCTTTTTACTCTTACCCTTCCTCTCTTTCCCCACTCTCATTTCCATTTCTTCCCTACTCACCCCTACCATTCTTTCTTTCCCCTTTCGCTTACTCTTCCTTATTTCATACATCCTTCTTCCCTTTTCTTCCCCCTTATTCCTACCCCTCACTAACCTCTCTTCTCCATCCTCATTTCTCAGCCTTCCCTCTTCCTCACCTCTTTCACACACTTTCCCTTCCCATTTACGATCCCTAACTAACTCTCTACCCTAAAAAAGCAAAAATTTAATCACAGAAAGTAAATAAATCTATTTTCTCATTCCTACCCTTCGTTCACCTCTCTTCTTCATCTCCATTTCTTAATTTCCATCCCACTCTTCCCCAGCTCTTTCAAACACTTTCCATTCCCATTAACACTCCCAAACCAACTCACTACCCTGGAAAAACATCCCTCTCTTCCCCAAACTCTTTCCCTTCCCATTCACAATCCCCAACCAACTCACTACCCTAAAAAAACATCCCTCTCTTCCCCCAAACTCTTTCCCTTTCCATTCACCATCACCAACCTACTCGCTACCCTAAAAAACATTCCCCTCTTCCCCCAAACACTTTCCCTTCCCATTTACAATCCCCAACCTACTCATTACCCTAAAACACATTACCCTCTTCCCCAAACACTTTCCCTTCCCATTCACAATCCCCAACCTACTCACTACCCTAAAAAAAAACATTCCCCTCTTCCCCCAAACACTTTCGCTTCCCATTCAAAATCCCCAACCAACAAACTACACTAAAAAAAGCAAAATTTAATCCCCACTTAAAAGTAAATAAATCTAGACAAATCATTCAACGACTATCATTATCTTTCTTTTTCTTCTTCTTCTTCTCGCAGCAAGCAAATGGCTCTCGAGATCGACTCCCTCAACGCTCGCGTCGTCGAGGCTGAGACTCGTCTCAAGTCCGAGGTCACCAAGATCAAGAAGAAGATGCAGATCACCATCACCGAGCTTGAGATGAGCCTCGACACCACCAACAAGAGCAACATCGACCTCCAGAAGACCGTCAAGAAGCAGGCCATCTCCCTGCAAGTCAGTTGGGGTCGTCCTCGAGAGAGAGAGAGAGAGAGAGAGAGAGAGAGAGAGAGAGAGAGAGAGAGAGAGAGAGAGAGAGATCTTTATAATATTCTTTTTATAAGCTATTGCAAAAGCTTTTGAAGTAGTATGGAATATTGGTAGACATAAGTCATTGAGAGAGAGAGAGAGAGAGAGAGAGAGAGAGAGAGAAGAGAGAGAGAGAGAGAGAGAGAGATTCACAATATTCTTCCTCTGAGCTATTGCAAAATGAGGTAGTATGGAGTATTAATAGGTAAAAAGAAAGATATTTGAGAGAGAGAGAGAGAGAGAGAGAGAGAGAGAGAGAGAGAGAGAGAGAGAGAGAGAGAGAGAGAGAGATTCATCATCAGAATATGGAGCCTTCACAATGTCTCCTTCCCTCCCAACAGGAAATCCAGGCCCACTACGACGAGCTCCAGCGCCAGCTCCAGACCACTCTGGATCAGTATGGTGTAGCTCAGCGCCGTATCCAGGCCCTCACTGCTGAGTATGAGGAAGCACGCGCCAATCTGGATGGTGTAAGTATGAATACTATTTTAAAAGTATGAATACCGCGTTTGATATTGTGATCACACTGCTACTGGTGAGTTCGTACACATTCGAAATATTTCTGATATTCATATAAAAGAAGCAACAAGTAGGTGCACGTAAATTCCGGCAAAGAATCGATGAAATCTAATCATTGTGTCTGCATCCCTCCCTGACAGGCCATCCGCGCTAAGCGCTCTGTTGAGCTGCAGTACGAGGAGTCCAGCGCTCGCATCAAGGACCTCACCACCATCAACATCAATCTGGCCAACGCCAAGTCCAAGCTCGAACAGGAACTCTCTGTCATTGCCAGTGACTACGATGAAGTCAGCAAGGAGTTCAGGGTAAGCTGGGATAGAATAAGCAAGTTTTTAAGATGGAGAGATAGAGAGCTTTGAGACAAAAAAAAGGGGGGAAGTTACCAATGGCATGAAGGGTTTAGAGAGAGAGTATGATTCAAATAAGGGAAGCACTGGTTAGAAAAACTTAACAGGTATGTGTAGATTCAGAGGTGGAATATGCAATTTCTTATGATAAGTTATGATCAAAAGTATTGGTCGTGATAAATTGAATTTCGTAGTCATCGCAGAATAAAAAAAAAACGAAAAACAACTGTGATTCTTGATCAAGTTTATAATAAATGAATTAGTATTATGTATGTAAAACTATTTTGGAAAATCATAAAGATTGCCTCACAAAATTTGAATTATTCTAGTGGTATTCAATCATCACAGGATCATAAAAATCAATAACTGTTTATGAATTAGGAAAAAAATGGGTGAAAGTAAGTTATGATTTGTGATCACTAGATGTTCAATAAATACCGATTTTATTATACTGTTTATTTCATGATCAATTAAAAGTCAGAATAACAGGTAGTAATGTTTGACAAAAGCCAGAGTTTTAGGGGGAAAACAAACTAAGAAGCTAATTAACAAAAAACTGTTATATAGAAGAAGGAATCGGGGATATTTCTGGTATTAAGGAATTTCGGAGTATTTGGTCAGAATTTTCATATTGTTCGACATGATTACGTCTGATTAGGATATTCCAAAATGCTTCACTTCCAACAAACTCAAATATTCCAGTAATGTTTAGAGTTGAGTGATTAGTTAGGGAGGGAAGTAAAGGGGAAGAACACATGAGAAAGAATTAATTTGGTGATGTATTTCAATATAATCGGCTTATAGAATTTAGTTTATTTTTTATATTCCTTTTGTAAACAATATCTGTAATACCCAATAACGTTCACTAAAAACTTATTAAATTAGGGCCATTAAGCTGCCCATATGCTCCAATGGGCTTTTATTTAAACGACTAACCAATAAATCACAAATACTAGGAGCTAAAACCTTTGAATGTAGTCATGGCAACGATATATACTCTTGTGGTAGCCTATTGAAAACGTCTCTGCCTGGAGATCTTCTATATATTCGAGTCCCACTCAAGCTCGTTATTTTCTTGTAGTGTTTGCAGCCTCACCATCATTGTGAGACAAATATGGCGGCTTTGGGTGAGCCTATAGGTATACATGCTGAGCCATCACCAGCCATTGCCTGGCTCTCCCTGATCTTACCTTGCGTGAAAAGGGGGCTTTGGCGCTGATCATTTGTATATATATTCAGTCTTTATGGCATTGTCCAGCTAGCTAGGGCATCTTCACTCTCCCTTACCTCTGCCATTCATGGGTGATCTTTAAACATAGGGTCTTATTGGTACTATTTTTTTTTTTATTAATAGAATTACCTTTAAAAATATTAAAACAGTGATCGAACCAAAGAGCTGACCTTCTAACACACATTTTCCTTTCTTTGTAAAACAGCTGTTACTATTTTTCTATTAATAGAATTACTTTAAAAATGTCAAAACATTGATCGAATCAGAGAGCTGAGCATCTAATATCCATTTTCCTTTCTTTTTGAAAAACAGCTGAGTGAAGAGCGTTTGAGCAAGACCACCGTTGAGCTGAAGCGTTCTCTGGAACTGTTGCACGAGGAACAGGAACGCTACGTCAAGATTGAGTCCATCAAGAAGTCCTTGGAGGTTGAGGTCAAGAACCTCACCATCCGCATCGAGAACGTTGAGGCCAACTCCCTCGCCGGTGCCAAGAGGATGGTTTCCAAGCTTGAAGCTAGGGTACGAAGGGGTCGAATTTTTTTTTTTTCATATATACTTATACGTTTTTATACACATATAAATATAATAAACATACATACACACACACACACACACACACACATATATATATATATATATATATATATATATATATATATATATATATATATATATATATATATATATTATATAAATATATGTATATATATATATATATATATATATATATATATATATATATATATATATATATATATATATATATGAATATATATATAGTATATATATATGTATATATATATATATATATATATATAATATATATATATATATATATATTTATATGTATATTAATGCACACACACACACATATATATATATATATATATATATATATATATATATATATATATATATATATATATATATATATATATATATATATATATAGTCAAGATTCATTCCTCTAATCTATGCAACTTTCTAACGGTTGGATTTCATTTATTAACCATCCAACCTAAACCTGCAATGTCATTAAGCTAAGAAATATTTAGATAGCCTATACATAAAGCTCTAGAAGATATTCTTCTTTGCAAAAACACTAATTAATTGTTCTATCTCTTTTTTTCCATATAACAATTTCATGTCGCGCTCAGTTTCAAATGGATAATTGTTGTTACAATATTTAAGGGCACCTCAGTTGAAATAGATTTTTTTTCTATTTTCTTTTTATCAAAGTAAACGAGAAATACGTGACAGGACATAAACTATTTTAGACAATATTAAGGAGATTCAAGCAAAATAGATTTGTCAAGGCTCCTTATCCTTAATTTCATGCACCAAGCAGAAAAGAAAATACTTAGACAGCAGTTAAGTCTAGGCATTTATTATCAGTTTCAAAAACTTGCGAAATGAGTATAGTAGCAGCACCAAACGTTTTTCATAATAAAAGTTGTTTAAGGTTTTGTAGTACCAAGGCAAAATTTTATTCTCATATAATCAATTTAATTTACTTGTTATAAAGTCACTCTTCTTTTTCCTCCCTCCGTCTTTTGGTTTCTAGATTCACGAACTTGAGCTTGCCTATGAGGAAGAGCAGAGACGCCACCAGGAGACCATCAGGATCCTGAGGAAGAAGGAACGCAACGTTAAGGAACTGATGCTCCAGTGTGAGGAAGATCACAAGAACATCAGCATCCTTCAGGAGACTCTTGAAAAGACTTACGAGAAGATCAATGTCTACAAGAGGCAGCTGAATGAACAGGTGAGTTCTGATCATAGTAGACATCGATCTATGTCAGTATTGAATGTATAAGGCTTAACTTATTGCTCTACAGGATTCTTGTTATTTTCTACTTCCATAGAATATATAGCTGCTTATGTGAGCGTCTATACCAATAGCATTATAACAATATTCTAGTTTCCAACATCAAAATTACCTGTTGATGTTTTTATATAGCTCTGATTATCGG
>NC_090735.1:143211702-143216702 GCF_036898095.1 Palaemon carinicauda | reverse complement strand
ATTTCTATATAAAATTTTCTTGAATAATATTGGAACTGACTATTCATATTAATATTAATAACACGGAAATATCCCTCGTTTGCATTTTCTTAAGCAATTCCTCTCTCTCTCTCTCTCTCTCTCTCTCTCTCTCTCTCTCTCTCTCTCTCTCTCTCTCTCTCTCTCTCTCTCTCTACACATAATTACACACTGTGGCCTACGTATCATATGTAGGGGCTAATAATGTAACGTTTCAAATAGCACCTATTAGGTCACCAATCATTAACAAGTGATCTTTGTTCAAAATTTCGAAGGTAGTGAGGTTTAAAGGTTTAGTTGTTGATTTCAGTGTTTTCCTTTAATTTCGATCATGAGTCACGTAGCTCAGTGTGGTTGGGGTCAGCTTTTGTCACAGGCTACTTGGCTCCGGCCCTCTCAGAGATAATAGTATTATTTGCTATATCAATTATATTAGTTTAAGGTTGGAGATTTAAAATGCATCATTAGTTAACATAATCTATATTGTTTCAGAAGTGATTGGTGACAGTAGAATATGTGAAATGACATGTAATGAAAGTTCATTGATGCATTATTATAGTGATGATGTGGTATATAGGATGTAGGGTATAAAATACTAAACTATCAACACACTGTTTACTCAAATTATCTGGTTCGGCGTCAATAACCTTAGATGTCAGGATGACAAAAAACTCCCAATCAGCCAATCAATCAAATTATCTGGGCAAGTCGCTCACTTCCAAGCGAACTCCCTTCCCTGGTGACGATTGCTCAATGCTCAAAGGTCCGAGTCTAGCTGGCATCCTTCCCAAGGCAAAAGGAAATATTTCCTTAGCATTGAGTATTCGTATTATTACGATTTTATTTGTCGTTTCATGTCCTGATGTCCAACGCCTTAAAAGTTTTCCCCCGGTGAAGCGGGGCCATTTCATTCATAAAAAATACCTAAAGTATATGCTGTATCTAATTGTAGCACCTCTTTGGCCCACATTTTGAGGCACTTTACCTCTAGCATCAGGGTTTTTTGACTTCTTATTTTCAGGTGCCTTACTTCTAGCATTTGAGGTTCTTTGACCTCTACTTTGAGGTACATTATCTCTAGCATTGGGCTCTTTTACCTCTATTTTAGGTGCTTTAACTTTAGCTTTATGACCTATATTTTGAGGCACTTAAACCTTTTAGCATTAGGGGCTTTTTTTACCTCTATTTTGAGGTGTCTTATCTCTAGCATTAGGAGCTTTTTGACCTCTATTTTTAGGGGCCTTATCTATAGCACTAGGGGCTTTTTTTACCTCTATTTTGATATGTCTTATCTCTAGCATTAGGGGCTTTTTAACCTCTATATTTTTAGGTGCCTTGTCTCTAGCATTAGGGGTTTTAACTTCTATGTTGAAATGCCTTATCTCTAGCATTAGAGGCTTTTTGTCCTCTATTTTTAGGTGCCCTAACTTTAGCTTGAGGGGCTTTATGTCATCTATTTTAGGTGCCTTATCTCTAGCATTAGGGTCCTTTTAACCTCTGATTTTGAGGTGCCTTATCTCTAGCATTAGGGGCTTTTTGACCCCTATTTTAAGGTGCCTTATTTCTAGAATTAGGGACTTTTTTACCTCTATTTTTAGGTGCCCTATCTCTAACATTAGGAGCTTTTTTACCTCTATTTTTAGGTGCCTTATCTCTAGCATTAGGAGCTTTTTGACCCCTGTTTTGAGGTGCCTTATCTCTAGCGTTAGGGGTTTTTTGACCTCTGATTTTGATGTACCAGGTGCCTTATCTCTAGCATTAGGGGATTTTTTTACCTATATTTTGAGGTGCCTTATCTCCAGCATTAGGATCTTTTTTTACCTCTGTTTTTAGAGGTGCCTTAACTTTAGCTTTAGGGGCTTATTTATAGCATTAGGGTTTATTTTACCTCTATTTTTAGGAGCTTTATATATAGCATTAGGGGCTTTTTTACCTCGATTTTGAGGTGCATTACTTCTAGCATTAGAGGCTCTTTGACCTTTCTTTTTGGGTACCTTATTTATAGCATTAGGGGCTTTTTTTACCTCCATTTTGAGGTGAATTTCTTTTAGCAATAAAGGCTCTTTGACCTCTTTTTAAGTGCCTTACTTATAGCGTTAGAGGCTTCTTGACCTCGATTTTGAGGTGCATTACTTCTAGTATTAGGAGTTCTTTGACCTCTCTTTTTAGGTGCTTTATATATATATATATATATATATATATATATATATATATATATATATATATATATATATATATATATATATATATAGCATTAGGGGCTTTTTTACCTCGATTTTGAGGTGCACTACTTGTACCATTAGAGGCCCTTTGACCTCTTTTTAGGTGCCTTATTTATAGCATTAGGGGCTTTTTGACCTCGATTTTGAGGTGCATTACTTGTAGCATTAGAGGTTCTTTGACCTCTTTTTAGGTGCCTTATTTATAGCATTAGGGACTTCTTGACCTCGATTTTGAGGTGCATTACTTCTAGTATCAGGAGCTCTTTGACCTTTCTTTTTAGGTGCCTTATTTATAGCATTAGGGGGTTTTGGACCGTGATTTTGAGGTGCATTACTTGTAGCATTAGAGACTCTTTGACCTCTTTTTAGGTGCCTTATTTATAGCATTAGGGACTTCTTGACCTCGATTTTGAGGTGCATTACTCCTAGTATCAGGAGCTCTTTGACCTTTCTTTTTAGGTGCCTTATTTATAGCATTAGGGGCTTTTTTTACCTCGATTTTGAGGTGCTTTACTTCTAGCATTAGAGGCTCTTTTACCTCTATTTTAGGTGCCTTGTTTATAGCGTTAGGGACTTTTTTACCTCTACTTTTGTCTGCTTTATTTCTAGCATTAAGGATTTTTACCTCTATTTTGAGGTGCCTTATTTCTAGCATTAATGGTTTTTCCCCTCTATTTTGAGGTGCCTTATTTCTCACATTAGGGGCTTTTTTTACCTCTATTTCAAGGTGATTTACCTCTAGCATTAAAGGCTATTTTACGTGTTCGTTTAAAGGCTCTTCGATGCTGTTCTCCTCTGTCTGTTCTAGTTTTCAAGATCTTTAGTTTTTCGGTTTCCTTTGATATTTCATCTTCCACTTTCCTTAGTTCGTCAATTTCCTTCGAGATTGCATCGTATTCATTCTTAGTTCGTCAGTTTCCTTCTAGATTTCAAGAGAGATTTCAGTGCCGTGTGTCCTCAGTTCGTGAGATTTCTCAGAGAAATCGATGGCATTCATGTCTTTGTCCATCGGAGCGATGATTAGAGACAGGAATGCAATAAATTTTCTCCACATATGCCATCACGCTAAATTAAATGACGAGCAACACAATATATTTACTAATATGATCTGGATATGTCCTTTCTTCAATGTCGAATTTTGGGACTATCCTGTTGAAGAACCACACATCCCTCACCGTTCAGTTGAACCATTCTGTCTCCGTTCTTATTTCCTTATTTCTAATATTCTCCAATTATAGGAGATCGTTGCAAAAGCCCAAGCAAAGGATCATTCAAGGCGCGTACATTATGTTCTTCAAAGCTCGACAACTTCTGCAGCAACCACCAAAACCAGCTGTAGATGAAGGTGTTCCGAAGAGCCTCCTGTCGACCCTGTAGTTGTAATACACAATTCTCACAGTCAGCTCCCTATTCCAAAAATAGCCATTAACAATGTTCACTGCGTTGCATGCTTAGTTTGAAAAAAGAAAAAAAGATCAGGTCTTCAGAAGTCATTTGAAGCTTGGGCGGAGCCGTTCAGAACTGCTCCAGGATGATTCTGCTCTGGAGTCATTCAGAACTCTATGCTAAGTCTACGGCTATGTCTTCTGAAGCCTTTTGAAGATCCCGAAAAATTTTCTTCAGGTGTCGTTCAGGGAGCTCCAGGAAGAATCTGTTATGGAGTCATTCAGAACTCCCTGCTAAGTCAACGGCTATTTCTTCTGAAGGCATTTGGAAATCCGGGAATGTTTTCTTCCAAAGCCGTTCAGAGATTCTGTTGTAGGGTCATTCAGAAGTCCATGCTAAGTCTACGGCTATGTCTTCTGAAGCCTTTTGAAGATCCCCGAAAATTTTCTTCAGGTGTCGTTCAGAAAGCTCCAGGAAGAATCTGTTCTAGAGTCATTCAGAACTCCATGCTAAGTCTACGGCTATTTCTTCTGAAGGCATTTGGAAATCCGGGAAAATTTTCTTCCGAGGCCGTTTAGGACTCGCGAAAGAATTCTTCTTTCGTTTCAGTAAATCCTAGTAACTCATCATCTTCATCTTCATCATCATCATCATCATCATCATCATTATCATCAACATAATAATAATAATAATAATAATAATAATAATAATAATAATAATAATAATAATAATAATAATAATAATAATAATAATAATAAACTATATGATTTGATTTATGGATTTGAGTCTGAAAGTTCTGAAGTCGTTCAACGCTTGGATTTGCAATTTGAAGGAAAAGTTAAGCGACTGAATAGGAAGAGGAAACGATAATTAATACTATAATTTATTAATTTTATTATTAAGTAACGCCTGCAGCACACTCGGTGATCGAACTCGGGCGAAGGGTAATTGACGTTTTCAGCAAACCGCATTGAAATAACCAAAGGCTTCGACTTATTTTTTCAGGTTTGGGATTTAAAACAACCAATTTTCGGTACGAATCGATATCAGAGCCGTTCGAAACAGAAAATAAGTTTTTAAAAAACACATTTCACGAATACTTTTCTGAAGAATTAATTTTAGATAATCAATAATGATGTAATATTCGCATGATTTTTCCTATGGAATTATTACTTTCTAATTTTTTCTTCGAAGGTGATAGATATTACTATGTGTATATGTTATGTTTCTACCAATGGTTTATATATTCACACACACACATACACACACACATATATATATATATGTATATTATATATATATATATATATATATATATATATATATATATATATATATATATATATATATATCATCTTCTCCTACCCCTATTGA
>NC_090735.1:143201702-143206702 GCF_036898095.1 Palaemon carinicauda | reverse complement strand
CTGTAGAGAGTGGGGTTCCCCTGCTGTATGGGACCGGAAAAGCAGCCATCAAAGTAAAGTAAGTCGAGTACATGTACCAAGTTCAACGCCAAGCCTCCTATTCCCTTGTTTCTCTCAAGGGCCACTCCACACCAGAACTCATATTATCTCTTGCTCCTTGATAACCTTTCACGGTGAACCAAATGTTTGATAAAGAAGTATTGCGCAACGAAGATGTCATAAATGAATTCAACTAGACATTTCAGTACAGAAATCTTTTTTCATTGATAGTTTATATATATTTGATGGATTTTATACAATGCAATGAGGATTTAGGAAAGATAAACTACTTCGTTCGTTTCATGGATTCTTTATTTATATTTTTTACATAAACGAAAAAAAAATATAGTAAAATTATGTAAAATATTCATATACAATATGATGGCATTAATGACTTTGTCCACGTATTTCTTTAAACTAAGGCTTGTCTTATTTGATTATATGGGTAATAATCCTGCTTTGCAAAAAAACAAAAAAGAAAAAAAAATACGAGGCGTTGCTTGAGTTAGCAACAAACTTAAGAACCTGGTATAAGCTACAATGGGGTAAAATTAGAGTTCCAATTAATGGAGATTTTATTTCCACGTGAGTGATACATAAACTTATTCATAATATACAGATTTATGAGCGTAAACGGGATTATTTTTATTAAAATTAAGTTATTCACTTGGCTGCTCATTTCAAATTTTTCTTCATTTATTTACTTATTTCCTTATATTTTATTTGTCTAATCATTCCTTTTTTTTTTTTTTTGTATGTTTGATGACAGACCTGCTGCATCAGTACAAATTTCTGCATTGGAATGGATTCCCGAATCTAGAAGAGAGCTGAAATGTCAATCTTTTTTTTTTCTAATAATCGTTTCTAATCATAACATTTTTCATCATTTATAACTACCTTACCAGGTATCGTCAGAAGTTATTCCATTCTTTAATGATACATAAAACCAGGATTAAAGTCTGGTTTGTCTTAAGTAATGAGGCTTTCTAACAGTTTTATATTCCTAATAAAAAGATATATATATATATATATATATATATATATATATATATATATATATATATATACATATGCATACATATATATATATATATATATATATATATATATATATATATATATATATATATATATATATATATATATATATATATATATATACAGTATACATGTGCATACATATATATATATGTATATAAATATATATATATATATATATATATATATATATATATATATATATATATATATATATATATATATACAGTATATATATATATATATATATATATATATATATATATATATGTATATATATATATATATATATATATATATATATATATATATATATATATATATATACGTATATATGCATATGTACACATATAGATATATATGTATATATATATATATATATATATATATATATATATATATATATATATATATATATATATATATATATATATATATATATATATATATATATATATATATATATATCAGATTAATCAAATGATAGTATGAGTATAACAAGTGATATTAGCCTCATTTGCTTTTTCAACTCTGATCCAAAATTCGTAGATTTTCAGATGAGTAATTTATCACTTTCTCTTTATATGAGTAATGGAAAAAGTTGACGATCTTTTAAGATTTTTTTTTCTTAGAATTCAATACTTTAGAGGTTCGGGAAATTTCTGATCCTGCAGATAATTCTCCACAAAAATGAACACTCCATATAGTCGATAAAAGCACTTATCCTTATTCAAATTAACCAAGCAACGAAAAAAAATTCATGCATTATGAAAATTCTTATCTAAATTCTGTGACTTTGCATACTAAAACAGACGTCAGTATTATAGTTCATTATTATATACAATGTAAAAATACTGAAGTATGCATTTGCCAATCAACCTGCATTATTATTTCATGCAATGGCAAAATATTCTGTCTTTCTACGTTTATTGACACAAAGGTCAACGGTTAGATTTCGCCAGTCGTCTCTATCTTCAGCTTCCAATTCAATAGTTCTCCATTCATCATCTCCTACTTCACGCTCCATAGTTCTCAGCTATGTAGGCCTGAATCTTCCAACTCTTGTAGTGCCTTGTGGAGCCCAACTGAGCGTTTGGTGGACTATTCTCTCTTGGGGAGTGCGAAGAGCGTTAGAGAATGGAATTCTCCAGAGTTCTTATAGAAATGTATAGATATTTATAGATATCTATGAAAATCAACAGATTTAATTTCAGTTCTAACATTCATTTTGCTGAAATGTATTTTCTAGTTCACAGCCTTTACAGCACCTCCTACACCTCATATATGTCACTACAATTTTTTCTTGATACAAATGGCATGAAACTCGGTATATTTACTCTCACATCAATAGTAATAAAACACTGTCTTAGGTTAGTTCTCTTGCATGAGGGTACACTCGGGCACACTATTCTATCTAATTTCTCTTCCTCTTGTTTTGTTAAAGTTTATATAGTTTATATAGGAGATATTTATTTTAATATTGTTACTCTTCTTAAAATATTTTCTTTTTCCTTTTTTCTTTTTCTCACTGGGCTATTCTCCCCGTTGGAGCCCCTGGGCTTATGGCATCCTGCTTTTCTAACTAGGGTTGTAGCTTAGCAAGTAATAATAATTACAACAATGATAAAATTTGCAGGAGCAAGTGGCACATTCATCCTATTAGATATCATTAGCAACAATAACAAAATTTTAGTGGATTTCTGAAATTCATGAAAAATTCAGAATTTGAAATGTTCAACCTTTCGAGACAATGTCTTATGGCAACCATAGACTTAGATGAGTTGTCTCCATATCTTTTCCATTGGTTAAATATGATAAAACCACCAGCTTACGAAGACCTAAATGAAATACAGAGTTTCTCAGATTCATCACACTAATATGTAAATAACTATTGGATTTTATCACTACAATCAGTAAACAAATTACAGCAAACAAAACCGAAATTTAATTTTATTTCAAGAACGAACTCTGACAAAAGTTATTAAAATTTTTTACATTATTTTCAAAATTTCTCATTACCCTCTCACCAGAAAACAACTATAGTTGATATTAAATGAAGAACAAAAATTAAAACAGGGCCAATAACAAAACAAATATGTTGATTAATTATTTTTTTTTACATAGAAATCTCTCTTTTTTAGTATTATTAGTATCATAAGATATTTGATAATGAATATATTTTCCTGCATAATAGTTTTTTTTTTATCTAAAAGGCATGTTATTGAATGCAAATATAGGAAAGTATTGAAAACAAGTTCATGCGCAGCAAGCAGTTCTCAATACTTTAATAGCTTTAAAAATCATCGGAGCATCTAAATCTGTGAATACTGTTTGATTGATAACAGCAGTTGCAAGAACGTATTCCTTCAGCAGTCTTCATCATCGTCGATATCCTGTATAAGGTATTCATCGCTCCAACTTAACCGATCACTAGGTTCGTGTTGGGAATGACTTGTCCCCGTATTTCCTTTTCCCGCGTTGAAATCAATTTCAACTTCTTTGAATCTTCTCCCTGGAGAAACAGTTGGATGCAGAGACGCCATCACCGCTATACTCCGCCAATGCTCCAAGGGATCCAATTTACCGGTGATATTCGGGTTATTTTTGGCATTACCCCAAACGCCAGCCTTGTCGAACGCCGTACCGTTGCCCTCTGCAGGTCTGATTTTAGCCATATTTCTGGAATTGAGGGCAAATGTCCACATATTCCCAAGCTTCTTCTGGCCGGGTTCTTTTTTCTTTAATTTACTTACCATTATCAGTTTCGCACGTATTTGGTCCATCTTAGATTTCTTTGCCGAGCGTTCAGGCGACAGACTCAGGGTTTTATCGGTGTGCCCCTTGCGGCAATACAGCCAGTACATCAGACAGAATGATACAATACCCAGCACCAGAGGAAGCACACCAACGGTCACCTGGACTGCAGTATGTTCAGCGTCGAATTCTGGAACAGCCAGTCGACCATCGTTCCCGACATAGCAAGGAAACATCATTCCCAGCTTTCCGTATTTCTGACACCAAGCATCACATGGCGTGTAGTCACATCCGGCAGCGTTGATCTTGAGTCTTGCCAAACCATCTTCATTAATTGTTTGGTTGCTTTCTTCCTTATGACCATCTTGATGAGTTTTGAGTGTGTGAAATTCCCTTTTACCACTGTCGTGATCCATTGCTTTCCCGTTTGTTTCAGGGGCAAAGGATTCATCGCCATCATCGTAAGAGCTGATATTGGCTGACGAAAGAGCTAATTCAATCTTTGGGTTCGTTGATTCGAAATTCGTATTTTCCACTGAACTCTCGTTGACCATGGAATCACCGGTGAGATTCAGCTCACCCCAACGAGGAACGACGAGAACCTGCCAACAGGTATAGAGCTCTTGCCTGGTACACCCCTGGCGGCACGAGCTCCAAGTACAATTCACCTGACCCATTTTGAAGGTGCTGGAAGCGACAATGCAGGTTGCTGGTTTAAATTGGGCTCTTAAAGTAGCGAGACCGGGATTCAGAAGAAAATTTAGGGTTAGGTAAAAGCCGGGAAGGCCTAGTACTACCAGTATAACAAGCACACCAGCTCTTAGCTCCAAACAAAATGTCCTCACTTTTTCTGCTAGAATTTCGCAACACGATTTTGACGGACTCTTCTCCTTCTCTATTTGTTTTCGATGACGAAACCTGGGCTGTGGCATATGCAGCCCTCCTTGTAAGCCGTTCACTAAGGTATACATTTCTTTCTTTTACTTTTCAAGAAGCGAACTGGAGCCGTAATTATGAAAGACTCGTATACCAGAAAGGACATAGGCATTCACTCGTTCACAAGAAGCAGACGCCCAGGGTAATTTGATAAGAAACCAGGAATCTCAAAGAATAAATCCTGAGGTTTTCGATCGAAGAAGTCATTAAAAATGACGAACGAATTGCGTGGC
>NC_090735.1:143194202-143196702 GCF_036898095.1 Palaemon carinicauda | reverse complement strand
TAAGAATAACTGGTAGCAACCAGCAAAGGTATTTATTACCCATTCCAGCCACTAGCAACGGCACTTACTAGCCCAAGAAACTTGAATTGCGTTGCTTTAGACTCGGAGGCTACGACTGCGAAAGCTATGGGCAATCTGGGTGTGTGAATGTGCTTTAATCAGTGCCATTTGGTGGATTTTCAAATACTGGAGTGAGTGCGAAAAATACACAAAACTAGAGACGATATAAAAACTGTCTGGAAACTGTCGTCTGTTTAAAGACAAAACTGTATGCAAAGAATATGTATATCCACTCTAATTTTCTTGTTTAATGGTTATAAATTGCAGTTTTTGTCATGATTTTCATGAAAATTTTGATAAAATTTTCCTGTCATTACTTACATACTTCACATAAACAACATTTGGATATAATATCATAAAACCTTTACTAATAAATTATAACATCAAAATGATATCATATAGAAAATAACGTTAAGTCAGTGTTTTTATATCTCATTTTATACAGAAAAAAATAAATATAATTGTTGTAAATTTCATGCCAATAAATGCTCAATTAATATTATACTTTTGAACCTAATATGTTCAAATCTTTCCTTCCTTTTTACAGCAGTAAAATTATCAATGTTCATTCTATGCTGAAACTATACATTATGAACATATTACTTTTTGATACTAATAAAGTATATGAGCAATGTCCTCATTTTCTCTTTTCCTTACTTAGGCCCCTGGTGTTGTAGAAGTGGTTTTTTTTTATAACTAGGACAGCATTTGTAGGTTTTGTTAACAACAACAACAACAAAAATGACATTAATAATAATAATAATAATAATAATAATAATAATAATAATAATAATAATAATAATAATAATAATAATATCTATTTACAAGCCTTCGCAATATTTTGAACTTTCAACCTTAACAAAAAATCTAGTTGTCATTCTTCTATTTTTACAAGTTTGAAATTTCTTTATTTTAATTTCAATTATCATTAAATGTACAATGTACATCACCTTCATATAAATACAGTGATCATCAATAACATCTTTTTACAAAGTGAAATATTTTCACTGAAGAAAATCACTATCATTATTTATCCTTAGCACAAGATCTGTTACACATAAAATAAAATGCAATTTTTCTTAATTATGGTAATATCAATAATAATTTCCAAGTTTTATAATAAGCACATTATAGTGATCATCTTAATTTCGATCTTTGGATATATGTAACACATATTTTTCTTTTCATTACCATAAAAAGCACATAAGTGTTTTCATAGAGGTACAATTCATAAACGTTAATGTTTCTTGAAAACTGAAAAAAAATGCACATTACTATTTTTCCTTTTCCTATGATAAGATTAACTTAGAATATCAAGGAAATAAAACAGCATATTCCATTTTTTTTTTACAATCTCTACTTTTCATTTTACGTAATACATTATTCACCATAATTTATAATGATAAAATAGATAACATTCTTTAAGTGCCAATAAAATCAACATATGTCATTGAACAGTGATAAAATTCTGAGTCATTTTTAGATTGGAATAGGTGTATGGATTTGAAGTTGTACATAAAGAAAAAAAAAGAACTAGAATATTTGTGTACGTTCGATAAATCAATAATTTTTTCTTATTTTGTGTCACATATTAGTTGACAGGAGAAAACTAGAATATACGCAAACATTATCCTTTCTGTTACGTCCAGCGTTTCTAAATGTTGACTTATTATTATTATTATTATTATTATTATTATTATTATTATTATTATTATTATTATTATTATTATTATTATCATTCTCTTGGATTTTACCATCATTTCCGATAATTTCTTGATTAGGTTTTTGGTCTACTAGAATATACGCAAATATTATCCTTTCTGTTACGTCCAGCGTTTCTAAATGTTGACTTATTATTATTATTATTATTATTATTATTATTATTATTATTATTATTATTATTATTATTATTATTATTATTATTATTTCATCTCTCTTGGATTTTACCGTCATTTCCGAAATTTTTTTTATTAGGTTTTTGGTCTTTTCTGATGAATTTAGTTCTCCTTGGTCCTATTTAGGATATTTTTCTGTTGATCTCTTGCGTTGATTCCAATAAGAATTGTCATTAATATAATAACTATAACTCAATACTACACAGTATTTTAGTCGTTTTATTCCAGCTATGACCAAGTTGTAGAATGATCTTCCTAATCGGGTAGTTAAATCAGTAGAACTTCAAAAGTTCAAATATGCAGCAAATGTTTTATGTTGAACAGGCTGACATAAATATTTTTATAGTCTATATATGAATTAACTGTTTTAATGTCGTTAATGTTTTTTAAGATATTTTATTTCAATTTTTCATTACTTCTTATATCGTTTATTTATTTCCTTATTTCCTTTCCTCACTGGGCTATTTTTCCCTGTTGGAGCCCCCTTGGGATTATACCATCTTTTCCAACTAGGGTTATAGCTTAGCTAATAATAATAATAATAA
>NC_090735.1:143186702-143191702 GCF_036898095.1 Palaemon carinicauda | reverse complement strand
GTTAGATATTTTCTTAGCATTATTTCTATTTTCAGATTCATTTTTTACATTATTTCTATTTTCAGATTCATTTTATTGCTTTATTTCTATTTTCAGATTCTTTTTTTCATTACTTATATTTTCATGTTTCATTTTTTTTTTTTTGCATTATTTCTATTTTCAAATTAATTTTTTGTATTATTTCTATTTTCAGATTTACTTTTTGCATCATTTCTATTTCCAGATTTATTTTTTACATTGCTTCTATTTTCAGATTCATTTTTTTTCATTATTTCTATTTTCAGATTCATTTTTTGCATTATTTCTATTTTCAGATTCATTTTTTGCATTATTTCTATTTTCGGATTCACTGCTGTCCACACTTATGTAACAATTGCTTTTGTCTAAATATTAACATGAGTGCACGTAATCTTTAATTATAGCTACTGTTACTAATCGCTAAGTCATCTTGCTTACATTCTTTGCAAGTGCATGTGAACTTTAGTGCCACCTGACAAGCTTTTATCAACAAACAGCCGGAAATGAAGGTGATTTCATTAACGAAAAATCTTTTGCTATTCTATTGGTGAGGAGGCCCGCGTTGGCGCCCAGTAGCTAAAACATCTATAAAAAGTCTTATTTTGTTTTCCATCTTACCTTTGGATAACGTAACTTCACTTGCCATCCAAAAGAGTTTCCGAGTCTTATTCATTGTTTGCTTTCTTTTCTTGCAATTGGTAGAATAATATCACTATTCAATTGTTCTACTTGAGAAGCAATTAAATTCTGTATCCTCCAGTCTCAACATATGTCATTCGGTTTCTGTCATTTGTCACGGTAAGAAACTAATGAGAGAATTCTTGATCAGTGACATAATGTTATACGGCCATAGTAATACTGTAGTTCACACTGGTCACTAGAACATAGTCACTCAATCACATCACTGTACAGTAGGCACATCAGTTTTCATGGCCAGAAGACTGAAGTTACCGCCAGAATTTCCTCAGACAGCATCTACAACGTTTAAAAAGCTTCTAAATCACCTGGTAACGTTTCTTTCGCAACAAAGGGTCATTTGCCTCTTGAGGAAATCCGCATGACATAACGATATTGCACAGTCACTTTTTTCTTTATGAGTATCGTACGCAATATGAGATTTGTCCCTCTTTAATGCTCTCTTGGATAATTCCTATCGGTTGATTTGGCAGGCACCGCCTTGACAAAACCTTTCGGATCCTGAAATAGAAAAAGAAGGATGTCTTTGGATATCAGTAGCAGACCCTTTTAATATAAACTAAATTAAGTTAATACAACAAGAACAGCCATATATATGAGTTGTAATTGAATGTGACAAGATCATAGATAGTTATTCTCAGTATAAAATTATAAATGAAAGTCGAATCTTTAGTGAATTTGGGTTAAGATACTTTAAATATTCTATGGAGAATTTATCTACAAAAAGCACATTTACAGCTTGCCTTCTAAAAGAAGAATAATTAATGATAACTACAGAAGGTCCTTTATTTACAAACTTCATAGATTCCAAGAAGCTGTTACGTTCCTGGACGTTGGGAAAGACTGTCTATTTTTGGATGTTGTTACTATGAAACTTGAAAAAAACACGTTATTCTTATATTTGAAGGTTAGAGAAACAATAAGAACAGACTTTCTTACTCTACTTGTATTTATTTTATAGTTAAATTTTGTCCTAGAGTAGGCCTAACCTGACTCCCTTGCCTACGATTATCAGCTACAAAGATCAATAAATAGTCGCGTTTCGTACGAAATAAATATTGTGTTATTGAAAATGACGTTTTGCTCTCTGTATCAAATTATATACAATTGTTTTATTACAGTATTTATTTATCTTATTACAGTATATAATTTTTTTTTATGAAATATCTGGGATTTATAATTTTAGTTGGATTTGTGTTCGTATCTCCGAATGTTCGTAAGTTGAGGACCTTCTCATAGTCTTTTGAAAAAAGTAACAACAAACAGAAAAGCGAAATTCAAGAAATGATTTACTTCATTTACTTACGTCGATATCCTTTAATTTTTTGTAGGAATCTAAAAGCATCCGTTCCAGAAGTATTTTCTGAAAAGAAAGGTAAATACAGGTAGTCAATCATTTTATGAGAGTTTCCTAAAAGTGCTTAAAATTTCATTTTGCTCGTCTATTTGAACTTAGTGTCTTGGTATTACAGTCAACAAATATATATATATATATATATATATATATATATATATATATATATATATATATATATATATATATATATATATATGAATATATATATATATATATATATATATATATATATATATGTATATATATGAATATATATATATATATATATATATATATATATATATATATATATATATATATATATATATATATATATTTATATATATATATATATATATATATATATATATATATATATTTATATATACATATATTTGTACACATATATACATATACTGTATATACATATATATATATATATATATATATATATATATATATATATATATATATATATATATATATTTATATATATATATATATATATATAAATATATATATATATATATATATATATATATATATATATATATATATATATATATATATATATATATACATAAATACATATATGTATATACATATTTAATTTTCATCACTTCCGACAAGGAGGTTATGATTTTGCTTTGATTTATTTTTTTGTTTCTCGTTTTTATGACTGTTTGTTTGTCTCTAAGATGACGTAAAAACTAGCACGTTGCAAATTTATCATAGCATGCATCAAATATTTCGCTATTGGGAGAGATAGAAATGTAACTTTTGGGATATGAGACCCTTTACCTGAGTTTCGGGGTCTCCAAATGCACTTGGTTTTCCCTCTCCTTAGCAATTACAAAATATTTTCTTAAATTTCAGTGTGTAATTGTGTATTCGAAATGTTCTATATCCGAATAAACTATTTCTCAACTCACCACATGATTTATTGATAGACAGTCCTTTCAGCTATTCATTCTGTCAATCTGTTAAGCTGCATCTCTCTCTCTCTCTCTCTCTCTCCATGCATTCGTCAACAGATCGGTCTACCAGACTAATCCAAGACTCACCTGTACTAGTAATTACTGCAACTCACTCAAAATATACCTGATGTGCTACAGTATACTACGTGCATAATTCTACTAACAATCATTGCATATCATATTCTCAAATTTGAAGAAAATTTTCTTCTTTTCCCATGCATAGGTTGGTGATGGTGACGAAGTTAGTGATATAGTCTACTGAGAAATGCAGTAACAGGCCTTTAGCCTATACTCGAAACTAAGAACCTAAACTAGTAAATATAGATCAATTTAACAATGTTACTTGGTAGAATCAACAGTGTTAAATAGCAGACTTTCCAGAGTGCATCGGGGAATACTGACAATCAATCTCATTAACTATAACGCAACATATGGAGTAAAGTATTTACTATTGGACCTGCTGTCAGTCGTGTATATATATATATATATATATATATATATATATATATATATATATATATATATATATATATATATATATATATATATATATATATATATATATATATATATATGGAGATAATATATCAGCATCTAAAGATAAAATATACAGTTTCTGGACTTTAGCCGCTGCAAAGATTCTGGGTGAAATAAGCCCCACCCCTGATGACGGCATAGCCAATCACGTTGTCTCTCTTCTTACAAATTTCAAACCATACTACCTAATAGTCATTATTGGCTCTGACGTCATCAGGGGATGTGGCTTATTTCGCTTGGAATCTTTGCTGTGACTATAGACATCAATGAGAATTTCCATTAGTGTAATGGTCTAATTCTGCACACTCTTCTTCTTAGTTCAAAGTTTGAGTTATTTATTAATCTCAAAGCATGATGATGACAGAATGATTATCTACCTATTGCAATGTATACCATCTAAAGAAGAGACTCATGTAGGCAGAGAATAATCTTGAAGACATCTCACTGCGATGTCAATTAGCTGAAATCAAACCTGCTCAATGGTTTATGAATCTCTGAGACTGGAAACTCGGAACTTTATAATCTGGGCAAGTAAAGACCATACCTCCAATATCAGAAAATATAGTCTTCCATACATTTTCATTGAAGAAAACATGTGATTAAACGCATATTTTCTAGGCAAGGTGTTCAAGGAAGCAAGATTACAGTAGACCAAATCATTGTGCAGAAAATCAAGACATCAAGAAAATTCAGGTGTAATCATATTTAATCTATCTAGATGTGCAATACAGATATGACTTTTTCAGTCATTCAAGATCTTATGTTACATAAAAGTTAGAAAAAGATGGAAAGTTTAAATAAATTGAGGATAGTTCAAATAAGGAAACTTTAGAGCCTAAATCGATGCAGATAAAAATAGTGGATTTTTCTAAGTCAGTTGTGGATATTGACTTTGAGCTACTTAAACAACTCAGAACTGAAAGAAATACAGTAGATGGCTAAGAAAGATTTTGCCTTCTCTTATAACTTACTTATACCAAATATCAGGGCTCAAGACTGCTTAGCCAAATCTCATCTATTTGTGGACTCGGCTATCAAGAACTCTGATATCATAAACCATGGGTACATATGGATCCAGTAAAGTATACGAAAAATGGTTCTACTCAAGATACGGTTGCTAATATGGATATATGTATCTTGATGGAGAAAATCCAGAGTGAAAATCTCTCATCAGATAGGATGTTATATCCTGGACTATGTTGAGATGGTTTAGGTTAGGATGCATCCCTTGAAATGGCAAGGACTCTTTTTGGGGGACGTCGAGGGTCCTACACAGGATCTCAGGCATCACTTTAATTGGAGGCCATAATAACTCTAACCAGTAGTTTTTACCTATGGAACATTACTAGAATAGGGAGAGAGAGAGAGAGAGAGAGAGAGAGAGAGAGAGAGAGAGAGAGAGAGAGAGAGAGAGAGAGAATTATTTCTAGGACATT
>NC_090735.1:143169202-143184202 GCF_036898095.1 Palaemon carinicauda | reverse complement strand
GTCGGGCATGCTCGATCGTGTGGACAGGGCTTTAGAGAAAAAGAAAGTCCTCGATTTTCTCTTGAAAGTCTTAATATCTTCTGTATTTTGGAGTATGGCAAACTACTACATCTCCTTTAAATAATCCGTCATTGTAAAAGACACTGGGCTTCTGGAAAAAGGTGCCTTATTTATTTTTTTTTTCTGAAACGAGCGGCATCGCCAGTTGAAATAAATTTTACTTGGATGTTCGTTTAGTTAGCCGAGATTCAATTGCAGCAACAGTGACTTTACTTTTCATTCCTGATTTTTATTATCCTACTTTCATTCTCTTCTTTTTAACACTTTTGATCTTGCTATACTTAATTCCTAGGAATTTGCATTTTTGTCTCAATGATTCAGGAACATGATTGTTATCTGTGGTATCCTCTCTTAGCCTTGTCATATGACATTATTTGACTTTATAAAGTATCATAAAGTGTCTCTAAATCGCCGAAGTAAGGAGATACATTAGGATTTGCAGAGGTTTCTTTCCTGAGGAAGTTTCAGTCTTACTTTTTATGAGGGTCCTATTCAGCTTAAACTTCAATCTAAACTGGAGTGATTAGCCCAATTTAAAGAGGAACTAGTCATATTACTTTAAACTGGGTCTGCTTAGCCTAATCTAAACCATGGCTAAATATCCCAATTTAAGGGGTGACTAGTCATACTACTTTGAACGGGTTCTGGTTACCCAAAGCTAAACCAGGACTAGTCATGCCACTCTAAACAAGGACTTGCTAGCTCAATTTAAGGGAGAACAGTCAGCCCAGTATATCGGGATATCAGGAACTTGTCCATTCAATCTAAACTGGGTCAGGTCAGCTCATGGCAACTACCAGTCTGCATAGATCTTACTCGAACGGGTGTGCCCTTCAAGGTGTCTATGAAGACCGACTATTTAGGAGAGAAATATCACTCCTTTGGTATTGGCAAGGGCTCCCTATGTCCATGAGTAGTAATACTC
The DNA here is from genome assembly GCF_036898095.1 of Palaemon carinicauda. Classification (NCBI taxonomy): domain Eukaryota; kingdom Metazoa; phylum Arthropoda; class Malacostraca; order Decapoda; family Palaemonidae; genus Palaemon; species Palaemon carinicauda. The sequence continues at coordinate 143,183,217 of NC_090735.1, read as the reverse complement.
GTTAGAACCATAAGTGTTTTATCATTAGTAATTAGACTTACCTTGCGCAGGCTCCTACAACGTTGTTGCCACCCATGTGAAGTCTAGGTGACATTTCATCCTGATCTGCCGACGGGGATGGGGTGGTTGGCGATGCATTTGGTCTGCAGTACTGTGAGCTGAGAGTGCCTATATGGCAATCCATTCCTTGGCAAGAGAATTCACCAGCTGAAAGTATTGTTATCCTTGGTATTACAACAAATTTTGAGATATATTTCTTTATCCCCGAAAGTATTTCTCAGACGAAAAGAACAACAATGGAAAGAAGTAAAACTGAATATGGACTACAATGCTAATGGGGATGAGTGTAAGACTGAAAGATGTTTCATAAGTAGTTTATTCAAATTGATACATTTAACCTGAAGATGAAAGGACTGAATAGCTATTTGATATGTTCATCTAACAACCACTAACTTCATATTAATTGAAGTTATGTTTATAATTTGTCGTAATAGTGAAAATGGACATCGACCTCTCACTTCATATGCATCTCTATCATATAAAAGTCGAGAAAAAATTCAATATTAAAAAAAGAAATGATTTGAAGACGATGGAAACAAAGAAGATAGATTGTTTTATATGTAAATATGGGAAGATTGATTTTTCTGTCGAGGATTTGGTTAAAGGGATTTCACTAAACATTTGGTCTTTCAGTAAATATATGGAGTTGCGGGAAAAAATCAATATTTGTGAAATAATAAAGATACTGAATTTATCAATAGCATACTCTAACTCAAGCGATGAAAGCCTCCATCAAACATATTATTCTTAAATACACTATTTTTTCTTGATCTCGACTAGTTTTAACCATTCCAAAATACATTTCAATCATATCCTGGCATTACTTCTCTAGAATACTCTCCACTTTCAAATAACTGCAAGAATGCTACTTCATCTTCACGGCGACTCACGCCTCTCTACTTCTGTGCCCTCCTTCAGATCATCCCTCATGTAACAATACTGCTAACTACTCTTCACTTTCAACTCCACTTATATTCTCTATAAGCAGCAACTCCTTTGATATACGCTCCATTATCCTCCCGTCTGGCGGTAACTGCTCTAAGATTTACAACATTTGCAAAACCATTTAAAAATCTTTTATGATTCTCTCCAATCAGGTATTGCTCCAAAATACGCATCATCACTGGTAGCAGCATGAAATAAAATTTTTCTTGTAACCTGATATACATGATAGATTAGAGAGCCTCACAACCTAACTTACATTGCTGATTGCTGAGCTTCACAACCTGACTTTCCTTCCTGAGTATTGAGGGTTACAACCTAACTTACGCTCCTGATTATTAAGCTCGAAAACGGACTTGCAATTTCGATTATTGAGCCTTGCAACCGAATTTGCAATCCTAATTATTGACTCCAGAAGCTTAACTTACACTCCTGATTATCAAGCCTTGCAACCTAGCTTAATTTGATGATTATTGAGCATCGTAACCTGATTTATATTCCTGATTATTGAGGCTTGTAAACTAACTTACATTACTGATTATTAAGCCTCACAACCTGACATAAATTCCTGAATATTGAGACAGGCATCCTGACATACATTCCTGATCAGTAAGCAAAGCACCCTGACTTATATTCATGATGATTGAGTCAAGCAACCTGATGTATATTCCTGATTATTGAGCCTCGCAACCTGACATACATTCTGATTATTGAGCCAAGTATCCAGACATGTATTACTGATTATTGAGCCAAGCAACCTGATATATATTCCTGAATATTGAGCCAAGCAACATGATATATATTCCTGATTACTGAGCCTTGCAACCTGACATACAATCCTGATTATGAGGCCACGCATCCTGACATACATTCCTGATCATTGAGCAAAGCAACCTGATATATTCCTGATTATTGAGCCACGCAACCTGACATACAATCTTGATTATTGAGCCACGCAACCTGACATACAATCCTGATTATTGGGCCACGCAACCTGACATAAAACCCTGATTATTGAACCATGTAACCTGACATTCAATCCTGATTATTGCACCACGCAACCTTACATATAATCCTGATTATTGGGCCATGCAACCTGACATAAAACCCTGATTATTGAACCATGTAACCTGACATTCAATCCTGATTATTGCACCACGCAACCTTACATACAATCCTGATTATTGGGCCACGCAACCTGACATAAAACCCTGATTATTGAACCATGTAACCTGACATTCAATCCTGATTATTGCACCACGCAACCTTACATATAATCCTGATTATTGGGCCATGCAACCTGACATATAATCCTGATTATTGAGCAACCCAACCAGACATACAATCCTGATTATTGGGTCAGGCAACCTGCCTTACAATCCTGATTATTGAGCAATGTAACCTGACATACAATTCTGATTATTGGGCCCCACAACCTTACATACAATCCTTATTATTGAGCCATGTAACCTGACATACAATCCTGATTATTGGGCCACGTAACCTTACATACAATCCTGATTATTGAGCCAAGTAACCTGACATACAATCCTGATTATTGGGCCACGGAACCTTACATACAATCCTGATTATTGAGCCATGTAACATGACATACAATCCTGATTATTGGGCCCCACAACCTTACATACAATCCTGATTATTAAGCCATGTAACCTGACATACAATCCTGATTATTAGGCCCCGCAACCTTACATACAATCCTGATTATTGAGCCAAGTAACCTGACATATAATCCTGATTATTGAGCAACACAACCAGACATACAATCCTGATTATTGGGTCACGCAAGCTGCCTTAAAATCCTGATTATTGGGCCACGCAACCTTACATACAATCCAGATTATTGAGCCATGTAACCTGACATACAATCCTGATTATTGGGCCACGCAACCTTACATACAATCCTGATTATTGAGCCAAGTAAACTGACATACAATCCTGATTATTGGGCCCCATAACCTTACATACAATCCTGATTATTGAGCCATGTAACCTGACATACAATCCTGATTATTGGGCCCCGCAACCTTACATACAATCCTGATTATTGAGCCATGTAACCTGACATACAATCCTGATTATTGGGCCCCGCAACCTTACATACAATCCTGATTATTGAGCCATGTAACCTGACATACAATCCTGATTATTGGGCCATGTAACCTGACATACAGTCCTGATTATTGAGCCAAGTAACCTGACATACAATCCTGATTATTGGGCCATGTAACCTGACATACAATCCTGATTATTGAACCAAGTAACCTGACATACAATCCTGATTATTGGGCCATGTAACCTGACATACAGTCCTGATTATTGAGCCAAGTAACCTGACATACAATCCTGATTATTGGGCCATGTAACCTGACATACAGTCCTGATTATTGAGCCAAGTAACCTGACATACAATCCTGATTATTGAGCCATGTAACCTGACATACAATCCTGATTATTGGGCCAAGTAACCTGACATACAATCCTGATTATTGGGCCAAGTAACCTGACACACAATCCTGATTATTGAGCCAAGTAACCTGACATACAATCCTGATTATTGGACCAAGTAACCTGACATACAATCTTGATTATTGAGCCAAGTAACCTGACATACAATCCTGATTATTGGGCACCGTAACCTTACATAAAATCCTGATTATTGAGCCATGTAACCTGACATACAATCCTGATTATTGAGCCCCGCAACCTTACATACAATCCTGATTATTGAGCCAAGTAACCTGACATACAATCCTGATTATTGGGCCACGTAACCTTGAATACAATCTTGATAATTAAGCCATGTAACCTGACATACAATCCTGATTATTGGGCCCCGCAACCTTACATACAATCCTGATTATTGAGCCAAGTAACCTTACATACAATCCTGATTATTGGGCCACGTAACCTTGCATACAATCTTGATTATTGAGCCATGTAACCTGACATACAATCCTGATTATTGGGCCCCTCAACCTTACATACAATCCTGATTATTGAGCCAAGTAACCTGACATACAATCCTGATTATTGGGCCATGTAACCTTACATACAATCCTGATTATTAGGCCACGCAACCTTACATAAAATCCTGATTATTGAGCCATGTAACCTCACATACAATCCTGATTATTGTGCCCCGTAACCTTACATACAATCCTGATTATTGAGCCAAGTAACCTGACATACAATCCTGATTATTAGGCCACGTAACCTTGAATACAATCTTGATAGTTAAGCCATGTAACCTGACATACAATCCTTATTATTGGGCCCCTCAACCTTACATACAATCCTGATTATTGAGCCAAGTAACCTGACATACAATCCTGATTATTGGGCCATGTAACCTTATATACAATCTTGATTATTAGGCCACGCAACCTTACATAAAATCCTGATTATTGAGCCATGTAACCTCACATACAATCCTGATTATTGTGCCCCGTAACCTTACATACAATCCTGATTATTGAGCCACGTAACCTGACATACAATCCTGTTTATTGGTCCCCGCAACCTTACATAAAATCGTGATTATTGGGCCATGTAACCTGACATACAATCCTGATTATTGGGCCCTGCAACCTTACATACAATCCTGATTATTGAGCCATGTAACCTGGCATACAATCCTGATTATTGGGCCCCGCAACCTTACATACAATCCTGATTACTGAGCCAAGTAACCTGACATACAATCCCGATTATTGGTCCATGTAACCTGACATACAATCCTGATTATTGAGCCACGTAACCTGACATACAATCCTGATTATTGAGCGATGTAACCTGACATACAATCCTGATTATTGGGCCCCGCAACCTTACATAAAATCCTGATTATTGGGCCATGTAACCTGACATACAATCCTGATTATTGGGCCCGGCAACCTTACATACAATCCTGATTATTGAGCCATGTAACCTTACATACAATCCTGATTATTGGGCCCCGCAACCTTACATACAATCCTGATTACTGAACCAAGTAACCTGACATACAATCCCGATTATTGGTCCATGTAACCTTACATACAATCTTGATTATTGGGCCACGCAACCTTACATACAAGCCTGATTATTGGGCCACGCAACCTGATATACAATCCTGATTATTGGGCCCCGTGACCTTACATACAATCCTGATTATTAAGCTAAGTAACCTGACATACAATCCTGATTATTGGGCCCCGAAACCTTACATAAAATCCTGATTATTCGGCCACGCAACCTGACATACAATCCTGATTATTGGGCCACGCAACCTGACATACAATCCTGATTATTGGGCCACGCAACCTTACATACAATCCTGATTATTGAGCCACGCAACCTTACATACAATCCTGATTATTGGGCCCCGCAACCTTGCATATAATCCTGATTATTGAGCCATGTAACCTGACATACAATCCTGATTATTGGGCCACGCAACCTTACATACAAGCCTGATTATTGGGCCACGCAACCTTACATACAATCCTGATTATTGAGCCATGTAACATGACATACAATCCTGATTATTGGGCCACGCAACCTTACATACAATCCTGATTATTGAGCCTTGTAACCTTACATACAATCCTGACTATTGGGCCACGCAACCTTACATACAATCCTGATTATTGGGCCCCTCAACCTTACATAAAATCCTGATTATTGGGCCACGCAACCTTACATACAATCCTGATTATTGAGCCATGTAACCTGACATACAATCCTGATTATTGGGCCACGCAACCTTACATAAAATCCTGATTATTGGGCCACGCAACCTTACATACAATCCTGATTATTGAGCCTTGTAACCTTACATACAATCCTGACTATTGGGCCACGCAACCTTATATAAAATCCTGATTATTGGGCCACGCAACCAGACATACAATCCTGATTATTGAGCCATGTAACCTGACATACAATCCTGATTATTGGGCCCCTCAACCTTACATAAAATCCTGATTATTGGGCCACGCAACCAGACATGCAATCCTGATTATTGAGCCATGTAACCTTACATACAATCCTGATTATTGGGCCACGCAACCTTACATACAATCCTGATTATTGAGCCATGTAACCTGACATACAATCCTGATTATTGGGCCATGCAACCTTACATACAAGCCTGATTATTGGGCCACGCAACCTTACATACAATCCTGATTTTTGAGCCATGTAACCTGACATACAATCCTGATTATTGGGCCACGCAACCTTACATACAATCCTGATTATTGAGCCACGCAACCTTACATACAATCCTGATTGTTGGGCCCCGCAACCTTGCATATAATCCTGATTATTGAGCCATGTAACCTGACATACAATCCTGATTATTGGGTCACGCAACCTTACATACAACCCTGATTATTGGGCCCCGCAACCTTACATACAATCCTGATTATTGAGCCATGTAACCTGACATACAATCCTGATTATTGGGCCACGCAACCTTACATACAATCCTGATTATTGAGCCACGCAACCTTACATACAATCCTGATTATTGGGCCCCGCAACCTTGCATATAATCCTGATTATTGAGCCATGTAACCTGACATACAATCCTGATTATTGGGCCACGCAACCTTACATACAAGCCTGATTATTGGGCCACGCTACCTTACATACAATCCTGATTATTGAGCCATGTAACCTGACATACAATCCTGATTATTGGGCCACGCAACCTTACATACAATCCTGATTATTGGGCCACGTAACCTTGCAAATAATCCTGATTATTGATCCACGCAACCTTACATATAATCCTGATTATTGGGTCACGAAACCTACCTTACAATCCTGATTATTGAGCTACGCAACCTTACATACAATCCTGATTATTGGGTCACAAAACCTACCTTACAATCCTGATAATTGAGCTACGCAACCTTACATACAATCCTGATTATTGGGTCACGAAACCTACCTTACAATCCTGATCATTGAGCAAAGCAACCTGATATATTCCTGATTATTGAGCCACGCAACCTGACATACAATCTTGATTATTGAGCCACGCAACCTGACATACAACCCTGATTATTGAACCACGTAACCTGACATTCAATCCTGATTATTGCACCACGCAACCTTACATATAATCCTGATTATTGGGCCATGCAACCTGACATATAATCCTGATTATTGAGCAACCCAACCAGACATACAATCCTGATTATTGGGTCAGGCAACCTGCCTTACAATCCTGATTATTGAGCCATGTAACCTGACATACAATCCTGATTATTGGGCCCCACAACCTTACATACAATCCTCATTATTGAGCCATGTAACCTGACATACAATCCTGATTATTGGGCCACGTAACCTTACATACAATCCTGATTATTGAGCCAAGTAACCTGACATACAATCCTGATTATTGGGCCACGTAACCTTACATACAATCCTGATTATTGAGCCATGTAACATGACATACAATCCTGATTATTGGGCCCCGCAACCTTACATACAATCCTGATTATTGAGCCACGCAACCTTACATACAATCCTGATTATTGGGCCCCGCAACCTTGCATATAATCCTGATTATTGAGCCATGTAACCTGACATACAATCCTGATTATTGGGCCACGCAACCTTACATACAAGCCTGATTATTGGGCCACGCTACCTTACATACAATCCTGATTATTGAGCCATGTAACCTGACATACAATCCTGATTATTGGGCCACGCAACCTTACATACAATCCTGATTATTGGGCCACGTAACCTTGCAAATAATCCTGATTATTGATCCACGCAACCTTACATATAATCCTGATTATTGGGTCACGAAATCTACCTTACAATCCTGATTATTGAGCTACGCAACCTTACATACAATCCTGATTATTGGGTCACGAAACCTACCTTACAATCCTGATAATTGAGCTACGCAACCTTACATACAATCCTGATTATTGGGTCACGAAACCTACCTTACAATCCTGATTATTGAGCTACGCAACCTGACATAAATTCATAATTATTGAGCCAAGCAACCTTTCATAAAGTACTGACTATTGAGCCACTCTTCCTGACATACAATCCTGATTATTGAGCCACGCAACTTAGCATACAATCCTGATTATTGGGCCACGCAACCTGAATTACCTAATGAGCTACGCTACCTGAGATACAATCCTGATTATTGAGCCTTGCAACCTGACATACAATCCTGATTATTGGGTCACGAAACCTGGCATACAATCCTGATTATTTAGCCACGTAACCTGACATACTATCCTGATTATTGGGCCACGTAACCTTACATATAACCCTGATTATTAGGCCACGCAACCTAATATACAATCCTGATCATTGAGACTCGTAACCTGACATACAACCCTGATTATTGAGCCACGCAACCTGACATACAATCCTGATTATTGGGTCTCGCAACCTGACTTACCTATTGGGCCACGCAACCTGACAATCAATCCTGATTATTGATCCAAGCATCCTGACATACATTCCTGATCATTGAGCAAATCAACCTGATATATTCCTGACTTACAATCTTGATAATCGAGTTTCGCCAGGTTGGGCGTGTAGTTGCCGTCACGACAAATCTGGTTGATGATGATCTCGAGACATTCTCCTCGAAGAGTTCCGTCGAAGCAAAACTTATTTGAGAAAAAGTCCGGACTAGGCGGGGGTGGAAATAGTGCCGAAATCGGTGGTCCCTGTTCCGCAACGATGACTTGCATTACCCAAAGCATGACGAACACAGACAGGACCCTCATGGTTGTCACGTGTCACCTGTGGCGAAGAATGGTAGGATATCTTAGACAGTCTTTTCTACACCATTTGGTTTTATTTGTAACTAATAATACACTGTCTAATAAATCACCATGGTAAACAGTAGAGGGAGCAGTATTCCACACTGTAGTACTCTTGACATCAAATACATCTGTAAGACTACCATCGACCATTACCCTACAGGTTCCACTATATATAAATATATATATATATATATATATATATATATATATATATATATATATATATATATATATATATATATATATATGTATGTATGTATATATATACATATATATAATAAATGATAAATGGACTGTCTTATGAAGGCCGGAAGGAATAACAGAGATTTATATAATGAGAATGACAGATAATAGATTGACATTAAAAACAACAGAATGGGTCCCTAGAAATTGCAAAAGAAACGGAAGGAGGAAGAGAAGACGATGGATTGGCAAACTAAGAAATTGTGTCGGTATAGACTGGAGAGTTTGTTTCTTTATGTAGAAATAATTTGAGATTCAACTCTACTCTATATAATTGTCTTTGACATTGAAGATATACATATTGTGAAATTGAATTGAAGTTTGAAATAACTCGATTATGATGTTGAAATGTATGATCGTAAAGAGTTTATTACAGGTTTAATTTCAAATTAAAAAAACTTGGAAATAAAATAAAGCTGTTTTTAAGGTTTCATACTAACAACCATTTTTATTCTCCTTTTTGAAACTCTCCGTGTACTAAATGTCAAAAAGTCAAACGTTTACAAAATCTTTGATATGCTGTGTGATTTTGATTATCAAAATCCTTCTTGATTTCTCAACATAACCAATGATGTAAATCACTGAACAGACGGAACTTTTACGTCCAGTCATCAGTGTGGAATTCATTGCATAAAATGCTTCCAAATTACTTAATCTCCAAGTAACACGAATGTGTATAAAGTCATCCTTTAAAAATAAAGACTTAATTTCATATAACTTTTTACACAAGTTCATATTCTTGGTTGGTATTTAAATGAAGCTAAAGTTTAAAATTTACATAAAGGTTCATTGATAATTCCAAAAAGATAATTCAGTCAGATGCGGCCCAATTTATAGATAATGTTAAAAAAAAATGGGAAAATTCAACAGTTATTAGATTCAATTAAACTATCTCTCTGAAAGGATAAGCAGGTTGAAATGTACTGTTATGGAGACATCAAATACACAAATGGACAATTAAAAGAAATGATCATATTCGGTGCACAGAGCAGCTGAAATTGATCTAGGAGTTATAGGGACCTGTGCACATACACTAATTTGAATATAAACAATTGCAACTATCAAATCAACTTTATGGAGTTATTTCTTACATAATTGTTGAGGTGTGAATTGATTGATTGATTGATTGATTTAAAATTTTCTGGCATCCTGACATCTAAGGTCATTGACGCCGATATCATTTATTATATATAAAAAACCAAAGAATATTTAATTAAAACAATAAAAGTTAAGATGTCAATATAAAAGTTAAATAGTTTTTAGAAGTCCTGCTTCTGAAATAAATCTAAAAATGCCGCTCGCATAGTAGGACACATCATGTCCAAGAATCTTGGCAAGGATGAACCTGCCATCGGTATTCTAGTTCGAATTGGAAGGAATGTAAACACGAAGCAATAAAGCAACTAATAAAAACTGTTGTCAGTTGATCTATTCAGTTACAAGACTGTGTGTAAATCTTAGAGTATAGCAGTATCTTTTAACATAAAAAATGGTAAATAGTTCGAGAACCTAAGTTGGTTTTGGGATGAGGTTGGACTCCACTATAGTAAACTAGCAAACAGATTCTAAATTTACTACTTGGGTGAGCATGGACATCTGGAATATATTTAGGAATGCAATGCCATTTACACCCAGTTGTCAGTTGTATCAGTGTTAGACGCCAGTGAAACATGTGTTCATTAACTTAGTAACAAAAAGTTGAATATGGGACCGTATAATGTTGAAATTGAAGAGTGACTACTTATAGAGATTTGTGTAGATTCTACAAATCATATTCTTCTCTCACAAACCAGCAACTCCCACCCCACCTCTCTCTCTCTCTCTCCCTCTCTCTCTCTCTCTCTCTCTCTCTCTCTCTCTCTCTCTCTCTCTCTCTCTCTCTCTCTCTCAGACAGACACCTGACAACCGCCAAGGAGATAGCCCAATCTTGGCTCAGTTTTCAGCTTTTCCAGAAGTGATGAATCAGTTTCCTTTGGGGGAGCTGATGTATTAGGCTGAATCGGCAAGGCGTTCCGTGTTCACTGATGACGACACAGTCTAGGGTCATCAACTTGCCTTCAGAATTGCTGGAATAACTCTAAAGACTCCGACGTCCCCTCGAAACTATTACTGCCTGCAATAGTTGACGACTCTGAAGCGAATTAAGCAAGAAATACAAGCTGGCGTCTTTGATCATTCATGCTCTCTCTCTCTCTCTCTCTCTCTCTCTCTCTCTCTCTCTCTCTCTCTCTCTCTCTCTCTCTCTCTCTCTCTCTCTCTCTCTCTCTCATGATACATCCTCAGAAACAAAACTGGAATTGAGTAATCTTTGAAATTTTCCATCTCGCCAACAAATAATTACTTATAATTAATATCAATTAAAACATTCAACGTGATCGATCATATAAAGAGGGATAAATAAAACCCAATAATAAATAAAGAGAGAGAGAGAGAGAGAGAGAGAGAGAGAGAGAGAGAGAGAGAGAGAGAGAGAGAGAGATGGGGCTATTATAAATAGAGAGAGAGAGAAAGGTCACAGTTTGAATTACAGCTGTCTCAACTTAAAAGACAACTTTTTGAACAGAAAACCTTTCCCAAGAAGTATATTTCGTGATGTTAATTTCCAGAAAGTGTACACAATAGAAAAAACTCACTATAAATAGATTTTCATAGGGGACATAACGAAATAACATCATGATTTACATAATAGATTTATGGACTTCAAAAGCAAAGTAATCTCCTCCATGACTTCAACTGTTCCTTCATTTGAGCATAACAAATAATAAATAAAGAAAAAAGAAAACATTGATAAATATCGCAAAAGTGAAAAGTACTTTAAAAAGTTTCTGTTGATGTAAAGACAATCTTTCAGGTTGTATGCCGTTTGTCAAATAGCTAGTATCCATTTTTGAAGTCATATATGTTTGACAAGATGGCATTACTTGAGGGCTAAATTGGCTATTTGGTGCAAACGCTTGCCGGCAAAATGCTTAAAAAAAATAAAAGCATCCTTGTTCCTGTCACACACTACCCTATAAAAGCTGACAGATTAAACGATCACCTTTCCAGACCGAAATACTTATGACACTCTTTTAAAAACTGCCTAGTGGCTGGTAGTTAGCTAACGACGTTACAACTCCTTTTCTTGCTTGTCTTTCTTCTCTGTCTTCGGCTTTTATCTATTTGTATTTGGGGTCATTGTTTTCTATCAGCATTTTTACATAGATGGTCCAGTGGAAATCATTCTTTGAAAACGGGTTAGGTTGAAACCTTCCATAGAAAAGTTCAGTTGAAAGCAACCCATGGAAGAAGAGCCAGGTTAGAATCTTCTCAAAGTTCAGTTGAAAATCTCCGATGGAAGAAGATTTAGGTTGAAACCTTCCTTAAAAAAGCTAAGTTGAAAGCAACCCATGGAAGAAGAGCCAGGTTAGAATCTACCTTAAAGTTCAGTTGAAAATCTCTGTGGGAAGAAGAGTCAGGTTGAAACCTTCCTTAAAGAAAGTTCAGTTGAAAACACCCAATGGAAGAAGAGTCAGGTTGAAACCTCAGACAAAAGGTAGCATTGTTGACACATGGATCTTCAACTCAAAATATCTTAAACTGAAATACATTGGATCAGGTCTTTTAAAAGAGGAAAACTAATATAAACTGAAAATAGTCCAACCTAGAATAGGTAACTCCGGCAAGGTCATATAATTGTTGACAAGTGTACATTAATATGAAAGTCTCAGTAAGAATATGTGACTCTTGGCACATGTAAAAGATGTAATAAACACCGTCAGCTGTACAGGTTATTCATAAATAGTAAATTGGTAAATAGAATTTTGCGATCTTAGTAAATAGATTTGATATCTTGGTAAAAAGGGGTTAACTTCAAGTTTCCCCATACTGTATATATATATATATATATATATATATATATATATATATATATATATATATATATATATATATATTAATATTCAGTTTTCTTTTCTTATTAGCATTGTGTTAAATTGGTACACTGTTAAAAAAAACCGTAATTTTAATCAGAAATTCTCCGTGAAAATATTCTGTTCCCATCCGTATTTCAATAAAAGACAGGTGACCGTAATTTTACTTTACTTTTCTATTATATTTTACGGGTTGGTGACCGTAATATCACTCATTTACGTCAATATATCCGTTTTTAAAACTAAAACTCCTGGATTAAATGTTGCCAGACAATTACCTTTTTTATAATGCTAATTTTTAAGTGTAGTTTATATATATATATATATATATTATTCTTGAATGGAAGATATGCTTCATTTCCAGTCTGGGCAAAAGCTGTCTATATTACAGAAAGTTTCCTGAATATTATTTCCAATGTAAGTTCTTTTGTCAAAGAAAATATAGTCAGACTAAATTCATAACCAATTGATTACTCTCGAGCAACATAAATCATAATGCTTTCAATCGATCATAATATTCATAATTATTTCCATTTTTCTTTTTTCAATTTTTTTTCTTTCATAGTTTTTACCTTATCCACTCACTGTTTATATTTCCTCAGTAGCTTCAAAACGATTGACGCTGATATTTGCCTATTATTTCCTCTAGTCACTCTTTCTTTTCTCTCTGCTCTAAAGGAAATTTGTAATTTTTTCTTTTCCCAAAGAACGCATAATTTTCGAAAGGTTATCATATATCCATTCAATGTCGTTCTAACTCCCCAATTTCTTTTGTTTATGAGAATCATTGTGACCCATTAATAATATAGCATACTCTTAGGTCTGTGACAATATTCAGAAATGACGCTCCTATTACCTTAAAGTAATGTCTACAGTCCACAACTCAAGGCGCACTGCTGGCACTATCCTGCTTTGGAAGATCTCATCTGCCATATATGTGTCGTCGCCACAGATGAAGTAACCAAACCAAAGGTGGATGACATTCCGAAACGCTGTACCAACACTTCAAAATTTGTTTAAAAAAAAAAAATG
>NC_090735.1:143151702-143156702 GCF_036898095.1 Palaemon carinicauda | reverse complement strand
ACACGGCTAACCCACCACACCCTGGCCTCACCAGCCGCCCGCGTGGGTGGAAAGGGCACCACGCCACAGCTGCTGAGAGGACGTTGACTAACAAGAGTCCAGACGAGAGCTTCTGTTCTCTCTTTTTACTGGTGTTATTCTTATTGTTCTTGTTGTTGGCTTAGTTGGAATTCAGATGTTGGTTGTAAGATAATTACATGTTGGAAGTCAGTGAGATATTTTCAACACCGATATATATTCGTTAACCAGGAAAAAGCTCTTATATGCACATCACTAACTACTTTTTACTGTTCCCGTGAGTGTTACTAGCTGTATTTGCAGAGTCTCAATACAATAACAGCTATATATAATATCTTTTGTAACATATGCTTATATGTTATATACTGCACTTCAATATCTTTTCAAGTCATTCTAAGATAGATTAGTCTATAAATGCCGTAAATTAATTGAATAATTGCTATCTACACTTACACTTTTTTCTGCTCAAGCTCAATTGCCCAATAATACTTCCACTTCGTAAATTGAACTGCTCTGTTTATTGAGCTTTGTCTAATCAGACCCACATACATATATTTTTGTAATCCATTTAGGACCAAACACATTTTTCTTCATTAAACTATGAGAGTGAGTTCTGTCCTTTTTGAATTGTAATCCACTTGATGCGAAGAGTTGAAATCCACGAGACTTATCCAACCATAAAAATGCATAAGGGAATATGATAATAAAACATGATGTCTCTTCTTCATTTCCATGGCTGGTGACCAGTCAAAGCAGGCGGAACGACCATCACACTATAAGTCTAAAAAGAATACCAATCATTTTACTTCTCACATTTTTTTTTCCCCTTTTATAAAATCAGTTCTCATATTTCAATGTATACTGAGATGAGGATGCTCCTTAAGATGTAAGACACTCCCACAAGCCACAACACTCCATGCGACAAAGGACGCCTCCGAAAGCCATGCTGAGGGTATCAGAAAGTCATAGGAGTGAAGAGCACAGGTCACCATCACGTCAAATGTAACACATAGACTGACTGGCTTGAACAGTCCGTGCTTCATGGCCAGTAAGTAGCCTGTCAACCGAGTACCCAGGGAAAGAGGGGCAATATCAAAGGGGGTAATAGTTAAAGGTGAGGGGGGTTAGTAGTAGGGGTTAGGAGAAGGAAAAGATGGGTTAAATGTGTACTTGGAAGAGTTCAGCGTTGGTTCGAATCAAGGTTCGCTGAACTTTTAAGACCAGGAAGGTGGAAAAGGAAACAATTTTTGACATCCTGCTTTTATGCCATGGGGATTAGTTGTGACCACGTGTAAGCTATTGGTTTAGGTTAAGGTTTGCTAAATTTCCAAGAAGAAAGTAGTGAAACTTAGGGAATTCGTTTATAATTTGAAAATAATTCAGAATTTTTATTCGAGTATAGATTCGCAAGATTTCGAAGCTAAAAAAAAATTGAAAAAAGAAAAGAAAAGCTTGCTAAATTCATTACATATCCCAAAAGAAGAGAAAGATATAATGAATAAAAAAAGACTACAAGTATTCGACCCGAGGAGAGTTACGCTAAACTTCAAAGAAGAAGAAAAAGAACACAAACAATAACCCATAAATATTAGCTTCAGAGTTCGATGACCAAAGATTGTTTTTCTCTCGAGCAAAGGGTGTTCATCAGTCCATGTTCATTCTACCGTGGTGGGGTCCCTTAGGGTAACGTGAATAGTATTGCTGACGATACCTTTGTTTAGTTCTCACAATTTATCCTGCTTTCTTTCTTATAGCAATACTTCTTTTCCCCTATTTTCTTAGGTTCTTAACCCTTTTGTTGTTACTATCAGGATTATTTTAGCAGTTTGAATAGAACTTATAGAATAGTATTGCTGACGATACCTTTACTTCTCACAATTTATGCTTTCTTTCATATAGTAATACTTCTTTTCCCCCATTTTCTTAGCTTCTTATCGATTTTGTTCTTAGTATTAGGATTATTTTAACAGTTTGAATAGAATTGATAGTAATCTATCAATTAAAATTTAATTCTTGTCACAGATTTATAGTTTAGAGGGGTAAATTCTAGGCTCTACGAGCATGACAATTTCAACTGCGAAGCAACAACAGACTAGGTTGCTGTTTAAATGAATGCTTTATACAACCGTTCATTATCTTATCTAAATCTCTAACCAATCGGAATCGATGGCATTTATAAGGAAAATTCAGAGCTTACAAGAGAATGTAACGAGGATACCCTCTTAGGAAGAATGAAAATAAATACGGTAACTATAATATTTATTAATTTATTTCAATCAATCTGATAGTTATCGTATCATTTCATTAAGATCAATCAATCATTCTTATAGTTACCGAATTATATATATATATATATATATATATATATATATATATATATATATATATGTATGTGTGTATACACGCACACACACACACACACATATATATATATATATATATATATATGTATATATATATATATATATATATATAGACACGCACACACACACACACACACACATATATATATATATATATATATATATATATATATATATATATATATATATATAGACACGCACACACACACACACACACACATATATATATATATATATATATATATGTATGTATGTATATATATACATATATACAGTATATATACAATAATAGTTTAAACACTGTAAAGTAGTGATAGAGATTAGTCATTTGCATGCATGAACAGATCTAGTTACAATATATTTTTCTTCCCAGGTTAGCCTTATTTTCCATCCTTGCTTCAACCTAACAGGTAATGAAAAGAATCCTCCCACGAGAATAAAAGCTGCCTCATTAAGTTATAGAAAAGACCATATATATATATATATATATATATATATATATATATATATATATATATATATATATATACATGTACATATATATATATATATATATATATATATGTATATATATATGTATATATATATATATATATATATATATATATATATATATATATAAATTCACGCACACACACACACACACATATATATATATATATATATATGTGTGTGTGCGTGAATTTATATATATATATATATATATATATATATATATACATATATATATATACATATATATATGTGTGTATATATATATATATATATATATATATGCATATATAGATAGATAGATAGATAGATAGATATAGATGCTACCGCTAGAGAGTTATGGGGTCCTTAGATTAGCCAGACAATATCACATTGGATCTTTCTCTCTGGTTACGGCTCATTTTCCTTTTGCCTGCACATACACAGAATAGTCTGGCCTATTCGTTACACATTCTCCTCTGTCCTCTTACGCCTGACAACACTGAGATTACCAAACAGTTCTTCCTCGCCCAAGGCGTTAACTACTACACTGTAATTGTTCAGTGGCCACTTTCCTCTTGTTAAGGGTAGAAGAGACTCTTTGGTAATGGTAAGTAGCTCTTCTAGGAGAAAGACACCTCAGAATCAAACCATTGTTCTCTGGTCTTGGATAGTGCCACAGCCTCTGTACCATGGACTTTCACTGTCTTGGGATAGAGTTCTCTTGCTTGAGGGCACCTTCGGACACACTATACTATCTTATTTCTCTTCCTCTTGTTTAATCTGAAATATTTAGTTTCAGTAGTTAATTACTTGTTTTGTAGTTTCCATATTTCCTCACTGGGTTATTTGCCCTGTTGGAGCCCTCGGGCTTATAGCATTCTACTTTTCCTACTAGGACTGTAGCTTAGCCAATAATATATATATATATATATATATATATATATATATATATATATATATATATATATATATATATATATATATATATATATATATATATATATATATATATATATATTATGGGTAGTGTGTGTGTGAAAAAAATGCATGTTTGTATGCAAGAATATTCAATTTCAATGCTTATTAAAGACTTGAAATCGGTCTACATCGTACTTGTTAATAATAATAATAATAATAATAATAATAATAATAATAATATCGTATATAGATAATATAAAATTAACTCTTCGAACCC
Organism: Palaemon carinicauda; assembly: GCF_036898095.1. Lineage (NCBI taxonomy): Eukaryota > Metazoa > Arthropoda > Malacostraca > Decapoda > Palaemonidae > Palaemon > Palaemon carinicauda. The sequence continues at coordinate 143,152,652 of NC_090735.1, read as the reverse complement.
CATTGAATAAGAATGACCTAAGACAAAATTATCCCGAAGAAAGAAAAAGTGAGAGAAGAACAATACAAAATGAGACTCTATTGAATTAAAAAAAAAATGCTAGTTAACACAAATATAACAATAGAATTGGGGCAGCGTCAAGATTCCACCCCTTAATAATAAACAGCATATCAGATAACAGTTTACCATCATGCATTTCTATGAAGAAACAATAACAATATGATAAAGGAACAAAAGGCAACAGACAGTAGGCTACTTGTGGCCTGATTGGTAACGTCTTTGCCTGGTGTTTGCCAGTTGGGGGTTCGAGTCCCGCTCAGTCTTGTTAGTGCTATTAGAGTCTGCAACCTTACCATCCTTGTGAGCTAAGGTTGAGGGGTGTGGGGGAGCCTATAGGTCTCTCTGCTGAGTCATCAGCAGCCATTGCCTGGCTCTCCTTGGCCCTAGCTTGGGTGGAGAGGGGGCTTGGGCGTTGATCATTCGACATATGGTCAGTCCATAGGGCATTGTCCTGCTTGATAGGGAGGGCATTGTCCTGCTTGATAGGGCAATGTCACTGTCCCTTGCCTCTGCCATTCATGAGCGGCCTTTAAACCTTTAAACCGTAAAAAGAGAGCAAGTGGATTTCAAGCATATTGTAATATACAATATGATATGCAATAATTCACGCAGGACAAAGAGAGTTTAAAGGTCATTCATGAATGGCAGAGGCAAGGGACAGTGATATTGCCCTAGCAAGCAGGACAATGCCATAAAGACTAACCATATATACTTATGATCAGCGTCCAAGCCCCCTCTAGGACCAGGGAGAGCCAGGTAATGACTGCTGGTGACTGAGCAGGTAGACATATAGGCTCCCTCAAAAAACCCATTTTTTTAGCTTACAAGGATGGTGAGACTGCAGACTCTTAAAGAACTAACAAGTTTTAGCGGGATTTAAACCCCCGTCT
>NC_090735.1:143146702-143149202 GCF_036898095.1 Palaemon carinicauda | reverse complement strand
GTAATGAAACTGAAAATGGACACAAAATAACAGAGCAAGAAATAAAGGGCATTTCTAGAATTAAGACTAATTGAATTCGCCTTCATTCATCTTATTCTTCTTATTATACTTGTGTTTCTTAGAAGTTAAGAGTATCTTTAGACTCAAGAATGTTAGTATACAACTTACGTTTTGGTCTGATTCTCGTTGTGATTATACTTTCATGAGCAACAGTATTGTTTCGATAAGGAAAAGTACAATTGTAATAAACTCAATTATATCCTTTCACTGGCCCATTTAAAAATAAAAAGCATAAAGTGTTCCTGATATTCAACGCAATTTCAAATCCTATTTTTCAATCAGCCTTTTTTTTAAATTAATGAGAATCCTTTAGAATAGGTTCTTGAAAACTAGTCCCGGTTTCTTGAGATTGAGACCTATAATGTGTCCTCACATGCCCTTGTAAGAAGGCAGATGGCGAAGCAAGCCAAGCAGCGTATCACAATAGCTTATAAGTCAACAACATCCCGATACACCCTTTTTTATGATGGCTAGCCTGGCCGAGAGGGAAAATGCACTTACAGGAACGTTATAACAACAAATAAATTTGCTTGATACATACAATGTGGTTATACTAATGCGAAAAAAACAAAGTATTGTCTGAGAGAGAGAGAGAGAGAGAGAGAGAGAGAGAGAGAGAGAGAGAGAGAGAGAGAGAGAGAGAGAGAGAGAGAGAGAGAGAGGTTAACACATGTGTACGAATGTCGAATAAGCATTATATTTAAGATCTGTTACTCTATTGTGCCTCGCAAGTGTCTGCCTGCAAGGTCGTATCATCGAATTCTCTTTAAAAAGAATAAAATCATGACGAAGAAGAATCTCTCTCTCTCTCTCTCTCTCTCTCTCATCTCTCTTCTCTCTCTCTCTCTCTCTCTCTCTCTCTCTATATATATATATATATATATATATATACATGTATGTAAATTATACATACATATATATATATATATATATATATATATAATATGTGTATATATATATATATATATATGCACCACACACACCACATACACACACACACACACACATATATATATATATATATATATATATATATATTATATATATCCATATATATATATATATATATATTATATCCATATTATATATATATATATATATATATTTAAATATATATATATATATATATAATATATATATATATGTATATGTATATATATTCCTCTTTAACTCATTGTAAATCTTCTCTTTACACCCATTTCTAACCTGCTTACATATCATTCACTTTCTCTCCATTTACCTTACTGTGTAATTCCCCTCCTTAATCATATTCATTTTTCCTACATAAGCAAATCTCTCTCTCTCTCTCTCTCTCTCTCTCTCTCTCGTCTCTCTCTCTCTCTACTCTCTCTCTCTTAAGGGACCTACTGTAGGTTCCAAGATTACCATCAACCCTTCTCAATCTGCTTTCCTCGTACTTTTCAGACTTAACACTAACAGTCTTTAATGCATTTACATTTCCGTACTTATATTTTCCTTTAGTATGCTACCTTAAACGTTCTTAAATTGACAGAAAAAGACTAAATAAGTGAAACTAGAAGGTTAACAAAGACCAAGATAACTTCATATACAAAGTTCACAGAGTTTTTTATTCAACAATATTTCTTTTTTAATCTTATTGGTTTAATTATTTTATTTTTTTTCCTTTGATGCAGTATCACCAGCGTTGTTTATGAATAATTGATTGATTGATTAGAAGTTATCTAGCATCCTGAAAATCAATTATTCTTAAACAACGTTGTGTTTAAGATTAACAAGCAAGTATTGTTATATGCAGAGAGAAATAAAATCTGGAAAAGGTCACTAAATCTTAGAAGAAAAATACTTTCTAAATAGATAGGTTGAATCTCGTGATGTCTATTGCGCAGTATTCACCTGTAATTTAAAATACGTTTTTCCATCATTTTTCTAACTGTAGATGCTATTCAGAATAACCAAGAAGCATGAAATAAACAAATCGCATACGATAAGTAAAGTAAGAAAAGGGAAAATATCCAATGAGGAAAAATAAATATTACAACAGCTACAAACCAAGAGAACCACATTATCATGGAGTCATAGAGCAAAAAATGGACGGATAAAGTAAACGAGAGAGAGAGAGAGAGAGAGAGAGAGAGAGAGAGAGAGAGAGAGAGAGAGAGAGAGAGAGAGAGAGAGGTGGTAAATAAGGTGAATTAACTCTCACCACCTTTATTCCAAAAGTAAAAGAGTTTACATACAAGTATTTAAGATATAGTACACCTTCTTTATTCCATAAGTAATAGAGTTTACAAAATTAGTAATTAAGAGAGAGTACGAAAAATGAATACACCTTTGATGGCATAGGTTAATTTGTTTCTCATTATACTGTTTGAATATTTAGCGAGTGGAAATATACATAAATCATTTCGAAATGAATGTATCGGACTGAATTCTTTAAAATAGTTGCTCAGCTTAGCGT
>NC_090735.1:143134202-143139202 GCF_036898095.1 Palaemon carinicauda | reverse complement strand
TTGTAATATGTCCGCAATATTCATTTCATGTTTTTATTAACTTCATTTTGTATCTAATTCTTTAACTTATTTGTATGGAATTTTTATGATCTTACTGTTTTAAATAGCATTGCATCATTCTTTGTCCATTTCCATATTAACAATTATTTTTTGCGTTGATGTATTAACTTTAAGTTGCACCTTATACTGTCTGATATAATATTGACTAGTTTTTGCAATATATTTAAAATATCTAGTTTCATGTGTTGTAATTATTACTTTAGTTATGTATTTACATTAACACATTGATAGAACAATGCAATTATTTATCTACATAAACAATAACCTTGATAAACAATTCATCTACATATGCAATTGGGATACAGCAATTTATCTACTGCTAAATTCTATCTCGAGGGTTTTAGTAATAATCGTAAATTATGGAATGCTATGCCTCCAAAACTAGAGAGATACCGAGAGCTGTTAGTATTGAACAAGCACTTACAGACGTTTGTGTGACCAAGCTGCCTTTACATAACCATTTAATTGGATTCCTCTTTAGTCACGGCTACTTTTTCCTTTCCATACACCGGATAATCTGGCCTATTCTCTACGCGTTCTCTTCTTTCCTTGTACACTTGACAACACTGCGATAACAGAAAAATTCTTCTTCACTCAAGGGGCTAACTATTGAACTTGTAATTGTTCAGAAGCTATTTTCCACATGGTAAGGATAAAAGAGATTCTTTAGCTATGGTGAGTAGGTCTTCTAGAAGGACACTCCAAAATCAAATCATTGTTCTCTAGTTTTGGGTAGTGTCATAGCCTCTATGATATGGTCTTGCACTGTCTTGGGTTAGAATTCTTTTGTTTGAGGATACACTCAGGCGTACAAATGTATCGGTTTCCTTTTTTTCCTTTTCCTCACTGGGCTATTTTCCCTGTTGGAACCCATGGGCTTATAGCATTCAGGTTTTCCGACTATGGTTTTAGTTTAGCTAATTGTAATAAGGATGATAATAATAGATATTAGTTTTCCTTAAAGTTTCGTTTGGAAATTGTCTTTGTCCTTTTTCACCCAATATCAATGGTGGTATTTTCATTATACACCATTCCATTTAACCAAAACAGGATACGTCATTCGTCCGATATGTTCCTTGTTCGGTAACTGAAATTGAGACCGGCAGCATGGCCAGTTCATGCGTATGCAATGGCAAACTCAAATTGACTCGTTTCAAGTAGCTCAGATAATAAGCGTCACTATTACTCTTACATTCATGATCTCGATCAACAGCGCCAGTGTGGTTAATCTAAAATAATTAAAATATTTATTACCTTCCTAACTGTTTTTATTCCATAACCAATGCCAGCATTCCCCAGTGTATTCTTTTCCAAGTAAATAAGATAAGAAAAAGCTCAAAGCAAAGCCTATTTGAGGTTGTACAGAAATGTTAAGAAAATTGTCAACATTTATTTCATCGTCGATTATTAGTACTACCTTAAGCTGTTTCATTTGAGCTTAATGGAAAGCGATGTTTCTCCGAGTTACTTTCGTCCTAGACACAGCATTAAGCCTCCATTCCTTCTACCTTAACAAGCCCATTTAAAGGTTTAAAGGCCACTCATAAATAGCAGAAACATAAGGCAGTGACAATGCCCTAGCAGGACAAGGCCCTAGAAACTGACCATTAATACACATGTTCAGCGCCCAAACCGCCTTTCCACCGTAGCTAGGACCAGGGAGGGCCAGGTAATGGCTGCTCCTCAAAATGCTAATCTCTCCACCCCCCCCCCCCCCCACCATCCTTAACTCACAAGGATTGTGAGGTTGCAGACACTACGATAAGCTATCGAGCTTGAGCGTTACCCGAACCCCAGTCCAGAAGAATGACAGGCAGGGACGTTTCCAATAGGCCACTACAACTTCAGCATTAAGCCTCCACTCCGAATATATGCTTTCTACTTTAACAAGCCCATTTGGTTATGGTTGTCTGAAGCTCTTGCCTGTGGCTGTGTTGCCATATATCAATGAAATATGCAGCAATCTTCAGTTATACTCAATTCATAAACATGATACTCATTGGATATCACTCTTCCTCGTCGACGTACTTATATTATTATTATTATTATTATTATTATTATTATTATTATTATTATTACTTGCTTAACTACAACTCTAGTTGGAAAAGCAGGATGCTATAAGCCCAGGGGCTCCAACAGGGACAATTGTCCAGTGAGGAAAGGAAACAAGGGAAAAATAAAATGTTTTAAGAACAGTAACGACATTAAAATAAATATTTCCTATATAAACTATAAAAACTTTAACAAAACCAGAAGAAGAGAAATAAGATAGAATAGTGCGCCCGAATGTACCGTCAAGCAAGAGAACTCCAACCCAAGACAGTGGAAGACCATGGTATAAACCTGACATCTGTTGTCCTTGCCCATTTAAATGGATGTTTCAAGTGAATGATTACGATGTACAAAATGATATGATTCTATACATACATACATACTTACATACATAAAATACAAATATGTATGTACGTATATATACATACATATACATTCATACCTACATACACACAAACACACACACACACACACACACACACACATATATATATATATATATACGTATGCAAACACACATGCAGACACGCGTACCATACACACACACACACACATATATATATATATATATATATATATATATATATACATGTATATATATATATATATATATATATATATATACATATATTCTTCAAGTCACGCTCAGCGATGTTCCCAAACGTATAAGTACTCTGTTCTTCTCCGTCCCTCGGGTAGGGGGGAGAGGGAGTAGTAAACCCCTGGTGACAGGGGATACCCCGAGAGGAAAAGGGAAGGGGGTGGAAAGGAGTAAATCTGCGTGTTTGCGTGTGCGCGTGCGTGTGTGTATATCTATCTAAATATATAGCCAGCATTTTTGCAGGTTGCATACACCATTGCAAGGATTCATATCTAACCAGAAAGGAAATAGGAAAGTCCTTAATTACTGACAATAACTCTAAGTTCGGTGTAACCGCTGAAATAGATCCTGAAGCGTTAATCAAATATTTGGGAATAAGCTGCTGCTTATGTTACGCGACAGAACATCTTGGGGCTTTACGTGGTTATAATGTTTTATGTAAGATGTTAATGTAGGTAACATTCTTCGGTTACATTAACTTCATTCATCATAATTGTGTGGCTTTACTTATTTCGGGAACATGAAAGACTTCACAATAACCAAAGTAATTATAGTAGAAAAATAAAAGGGAAAGCAAACTATTCCACACTGATAGCAGTAGGTGAGACCGAACCTTTTATTATAATTGGAAAAGTATGATTTGCCTGTGACTGCCGAGAGAAGGTTAACTCAAAGGCGGGATGCAATCAACTGAGTAACTTTATTAAAGAACACTCTCCTTTATATACAAAACCTCAAGGCAACAGGAATTTTCATGTTCGAGAGACAGACAATGTTAGAGAGGAAAAACGCAGACATGTTTATTCTGGTTCTTTTTAGTGCGAGGGAAGAGCGCAGATACAAGCATAATATATACAAAATAATTTATGTACAATCGTGTGACACACGGTTGGTACAAGCCTTTGCATGTGGCGGGAAATTAGAATAATGTGGCGTATATGAAGTAGAAGGCCATCTGGATGATCCGTAAGTTACCAGCGAGCCTTTAAGGAGGCCTGGAAAAGCGAAGAGGTTATGGAAAATGCTTTTATAATTTCCCTCGAATACTTAATCGAAAAGCTTATAATGACAATATATTTATTCCATGTCCATAGACCAGATATTTGAAATAAAAAAAGCAACTGGAATATTCAGTGACAAGCCTTTAGTTACAGTTGAAATTGACAAAGAGGCAGGAAAATATGTTGTAAAGTAGCTTGTGGCCATTTTTAATCTCTTCTTGCATATTCTTAACATATGACACCAGTTACGCAATATTAGAAATGAACTTACAGAGATCCAATTAGAATTACGTCCAGAAGTTTCATGTTTTCTCTCCGGTTGACTTATTTATGAGCTACGTTTGTTATTGTCAGTTATATATTTAAAAAAAAAAAAAAAAAAAAAAAAAAAAAAAAAAAAAAAAAAAAAAAACTTAGATTCTACACTAGTATAATAGGTGGATATCTTATACCTGTATTCGAGGTAGCCATTGCGAAATGAATTTTCTATTGGTCGCATTCTTCATTTGCAGTGTGCTAATTTTAATACAACTACAATAACTATCAAATTTACTAATGGATTGTTGATAAGCTTTATCCCCAGTGTTACTTTGTGAGTGATTTCCATCAGTATGAATTACATTTTCCTGGAGTTGTCATGTTTACTAACCGCATTCAATATATTTAATTTTAAGCAGCTTCATGCAAAGCCACTCCAACACTAAAAAATATAACAGAAATCTCATACGTCTCGAACTATCGGCCTAACTGCTCCAGGACTACTCGCTGCTGGGAGGAAGGACGTTGGTGAATGGTACAACACATGAATATATGCTACCCGGGTCTAAGCGATGTCAGGCAGGGCAGCCGGCCGGGTCTACGGACTCCCCGAAAATCAGAGCAAAGTCCTTCAAAAAAAGAAGGCTACTGTGCTTACACCCATACAAATGGGAAAAAAAAAAGTGTTAATAGAAGAGGAAAATAATTCACTCGTGTGTGGTTGGACTTTTTATCAGCTGTGTTTCATACTTTCATTCTTAAACGATTACAACAGGGCTTCACTTTAGACAACGGATGTAAACCTTATTACCATGCAGATAACCTAAATTCGAAAAACTCCTTTTAAACACAATCTCTTAAGGAGAGAACTCAGAAGAAAACTTCAGTGCGTGGATTGAATGGCTTTACAGGTGGATCGTGATACTTAGACTAGAAAACCGTTAATGTATATTTTCTTATTACAATAATGACAAAATAACAACGCTCCTAGTATTAAAGTTGTAGATTTTTTTTATACAATGAACACA
>NC_090735.1:143119202-143126702 GCF_036898095.1 Palaemon carinicauda | reverse complement strand
ATAAATATCTTACCTCATAGGGGAACTGAAAATGTCCCAATTAACGCAGTTCAAAATAACCCTTGGAATGGCCAAGAAAGTAGCACCCCCTGTGTTCACGTACCTGTAGTACCAAAAGGCGAATCTAATCAATGCTAAATGGACAGGTGTAATATTTCACTGTCGCCAGGTGTCCTCGGGCGAAACTTTCTTTCGGACGGATATAAGGAGAACCAACAGCTGGCGAATAGCGAGGTCTTTTTTTGCTATTTGATTTTTCCCGCTTTTTCTTGCGCTCTCTATAACCACCTGTTATACAAGCATTTACATTCTTAGTTATATTCTACTTTTTTATGGGGATGAATATTTCCCGTGAAGTTCTCTTTACCATTTAGAAGTAATCTTTATTTTATCGTATTCTGTTTCAAGATTTTAATCTTATTCCTTTTTTTTTTAATGTTTGTTCTTCACGGTAGGCTTATGCTTAATTCATTCCTTAGTTATATTCTACTTTTTTATGGCGATGAATATTTCTCGAAAAGTTCTCTTCACCATTTAGAAGTAATCTTTATTTTATCGTATTCTGTTTCAAGATTTTAATCTTATTCCTTTTTTTCTAATGTGTGTTCTTCACGGTAGGCTTAAGCTTAATTCATTCCTTAGTTGTATTCTACTTTTTTATGGCGATGAATATTTCTCGAAAAGTTCTCTTTACCATTTAGAAGTAATCTTTATTTTATCGTATTCTGTTTCAAGATTTTAATCTTATTCCTTTTTTATAATGTGTGTTCATCACGGTAGGCTTAAGCTTAATTCATTCCTTATCAAACAATTACAGAAGCGAGAACATTTACACTGATGAAAGTGAAAGTATCTGGTGTACTTGTAGATAGAGTTTTCACATAATTAAAGGATTTTTTTTCCCGCGGCCTAAGAAAGAACGGAAAATTTTAAGCGTTGATGAATGAATTAGCTTTTCTCTTTGTTACTGTATGTCTTTTGCTTGATTATTTTGCTATATTGAGAAATTACCTCTCATGGTTAGATTTCCAAGGAGAGAGAGAGAGAGAGAGAGAGAGAGAGGAGAGAGAGAGGAGAGAGAGAGGAGAGAGAGAGAGAGAAATTGGTCTTTTCCATGTTTTGTTATTGATGCAATATTTAATTAATAAACTAACAACCAACGTATAATAGCTAAACATCTCTGAACAAATTACAAAAGACTTCTCAGCCCGTTGCAAAGTCTGTTTTGTCTTTATAGCATTATTGGTTACTAGCCACTAATTCCTATTCCAAGGAATAAAAAGTCCTTCTCTTTAAATAAATATATAAAATATCTCCTTTTATTTCATGTCTTTTTGTACTCTTCTTTATCACATATATCCATTATGTTCATCAATTTCACCTACGTCTCCTTCCCTTTTCCTCTTTTCCAAATCCCCTTAGCGAAAGCGCCATCTTCCGATTCAAGAGAAGAAGACTGAAGCTTTCATTTCCCGCAGATCTATCAGCGCGTGAAGTCGATGGAAAGCGAATCTCACGTGAAAACGTCTTAATCGGTTAAGTAGAGTCACGCTTTCTGGCGCAGCTATTGATTAAGTAAATAAGACCCGAAGCAAATCTGCATATTTGTGATAACATATTTTTCCCCCCGCTTCTTTGCTCTGATGCCCACAAGGTGCGAGGAACTGCCAGAGGGCCAAGAAGTCGATTCGTAAACGTATGATTACGCTGAGGTAACGGTACTTCATTCATAGGGCTTCATCGTACAGCTGGCAACTTTTGTGCTGTGTTTGTTCCAAAATTCAATATGATCCTTTTGGACATATTATGCAATATCTATATTGATCTCTGCTTCTAAAAATTCAAAATCAATATTATAAGAATGCGGTCTATGAGATAGTTTCCCATATTATAAGAAAGATTTCAATCATGCTATTGAGGGCTCGAACTTACGAACCCAGATATAGTTAAGTAGATTTATCGTTATCGTTATCTGTTTCATATAGGTGATTCAGTTACATCATTATGTAAAGGATAGCGACCCAGATGAACGAAAGAGTAATTTTGGTTCAGTATCAAATCTGAATTCATTAGAATCAAATGATTTTTATCGGTTTGAAGGTTTAAAGGTTACTCATGAATAGCTGAGATAAAAGACAGGACAATGTTCTAGAGACTAACCATGTGTATATATACTGTGTATATATACTATATATACTGTATACATATATAAATGATCAGCCCCCTCTTCATCAAGCTAGGACCAAGGAAGGCCAGACAATGACTGCTGAAGGCTCAGCAGGTAAATCTATAGGATCCGCCAAACCCCAATCTCTAGCTCAAAAGGATGATGAGGTTACAGACACTACTAGACACTATCGAGCTTAAGGGGGCCTGAACTCCCGCCCAAAAGATTCTAGGCAGGAACGTTTCCAATGGGCTACGACAGCCTATCATCTGGCGTCACAACTACCAGGGTTTTGACGATGTATACAAGAGCCGAATATCAATCTAGATTTCCACCTTTCTAGGTCAGCATGGGTTCGAATTCCACCTTGGAAGAAGAACATCATTTCCGTTCGGATTTTATGTTTTTCAGAGAAAAGCGTTTGCAAAATTATATTGATAGAGACGAGTTAAAATGCCATTGTCATTATTGAAAAATCCATTTGTCTGCGTATTTGAAATCTAGATATATTCTGTGACACTACATATCTAAATCGCTGGTCGTTCATCATTTATATTTCATATAGGTATTACATTGGTGTGTCTGTTGAATGTTCTTTTTTTCCTTTTTCAAGATTCTTTTTTTTTTTTTTTTTTTTTTTGGTAAACAAAGAATCTCATATTCTAGTCTCCGGAACTCAATATTCACGCAAAAGTATCTAATTTATATTTTCATTAATTAGCTTAAAATTTAAGAAGTTGTAACTCGCTCACATGATGTTATAAAAGCAGTGAATTACCATTTGTAATTGATATTGACTTTCTGGTATAAGAAAAAAAGAAAAAAAAAAAAAAAAAAAAAAAAAAAAAAACTGCAATATGTCCTTAGCGTGAAGCACGTCATTCAAACAGTAATTCTTTTTGTTCCATCAACATGACTGAAATTGTGAACTGCTCAATCTTGTATACGAATATCATCATAGTATCCACAACAAAGAAAAGAATTCCTTCTTACAGATCGTTCAGCGTCTCTCTCTCTCTCTCTCTCTCTCTCTCTCTCTCTCTCTCTCTCTCTCTCTCTCTCTCTCTCATGTAATCATGTTATTGAGGATAAACCATCAAAACTTTTCACTGTCAGAAGTTGTTTACTTTATCAGTGCCTCTTTGATTTACGAATTATTATCTTGTTGTTGTTGTTTATACAGAGGAGAAAAAGTAGGTTATTTCAAGAAAAAAAAATCGAATTTTTGAGATTTAATGCACCAGAACAATGGTTGAATGCTTAATAAAATGTCCTTTTTTTCTTCTTCTTCTTCTTAGAAAGGGAAATATCTAAAAGCGGGAAATTTATTTTTCATGTTTTTTCGTGCTTGTAAGTTTGCTTGCGATTTGAAAGAATATATATATATATATATATATATATATATATTATATATATATATATATATATATATATATATATATATATACATATATATATATACAGTATATAAATATATATATATATATATATATATATATATATATATATATATATACTTTATATATATACATACATATATAAATATATATATATATATATATATATATATATATATATACATATATATTTGTGTGAGTGTACATTATATATATATATATATACATATATATATATATATATATATATACTTTATATATATACCTATATATGTGTGTGTACATATTATATATATATATATATATATATATATATATATATATGGAGAGAGAGAGAGAGAGGAGAGAGAGAGAGGAGAGAGAGAGAGAGAGAGAGAGAGAGAGAGAGAGAGAGAGAGAGAGAATTAAAGTATTAAACTTATCAGTATATTTTGTCATCTGAAAATCCAAGATCTTTTTGATGCAAATTACATCATAAATATATCATATCATATTATTGCCACACACAAAAAAATCTACAGAATAAAAAAAGCTCTAATTTTTCATCATTCATTATCCATAAATTTTCCATCATAAAAAAAACGCCAGACCATCGTTAATCATAACAACAAATAGATTTTCATTTCATACAGTTTTAACGTTTAAATGTTTACGCACAATACTTACCAATCATTGTGTTCTGCGGAACAAAAAGCTGGTTACCTTGGTTACTGCTGATCCAAACATTCTTATCCTCACTCGTGGCTGAGCGGCCTCTTACCACAATATGTGAATTCTCTTGCAATTTTCCCTCTACATTTTATTTTTCTATCGTCATTTAAAGGTTTAAAGGTTCAAATGCCGTCCATGAATGGCAGAGGCGAGGGACAGTGACATTGCCCTATCAAGCAGGACAATGCCCTAGAGACTGACCATATTACACATGATCAGCGCCCAAGCCCCCTCTCCACCTAAGCTACGACCAAGGAGGGCCAGGCAGTGGCTGCTGATGACTCGACAGATAGACCTATAGGCTCCCCAAACTCCCTATCCTTAGCTCACAAGGATGGGGAGGATGCAGCGACTAAAGGAACTAACGAGTCTGAGCGGGACTCGAACCCCAGTCTGGCAATCACCAGGCAAGGACAATACCTCCAGGCCACCACAACCCTTATGATTTTTTTTAATGCAATAATTGGTATATTCCACGTTCTTGGCTTGTTCTTCGTAGGCTATTGCTTGGTATAAAATGAAATGAAATATCTTCTTTATCTTCTTCCCTCCTGTTATTATTATTATTATTATTATTATTATTATTACTTACTAAGCTACAACCCTAGTTGGAAAAGCAGTATGCTATAAGCCCAGGGGCTCCAACAGGGAAAATAGCTCAGTGCGGAAAGGAAAAAAGGAAAATAAAATATTCTAAGAAGAGTAACAACAATAAATATTTCCTATATAAACTATAAAAACTTTAACAAAACAAGAGGAAGAGAAATAAGATAGGAGAGTGTGCTCGAGTGTACCCTCAAGCAAGAGAACTCTAACCCAAGACAGTGAAAGGCCATGGTACAGAGGCTATGGCACTACCCAAGACTAGAGAACAGTGGTTTGATTTTGGAGTGTCCTTCTCCTAGAAGAGCTGCTTACCATAGCTAATGAGTCTCTTCTACCCTTACCAAGAGGAAAGTGGCACTGAACAATTACAGTGCAGTAACCCCTTGGGTGATGAAGAATTGTTTGGTAATCTGTGTTGTCAGGTGTATGAGGATAGAGGAGAATATGTAAAGAATATGCCAGACTATTCAGTGTGTATGTAGGCAAAGGGAAAATGAACCGTAACCAGAGAGGAGGATCCAATGTAGTACTGTCTGGCCAGTCAAAAGACCCCATAACTCTCTAGCGGTAGTATCTCAACGGGTGGCTGGTGCCCTGGCCAACCTACTACCTACATTAAAGGGTCGGTTGCCTGATGCACGCTCTCCAATGTCTTTTGTCAAATGCATCCTCTTCCACCAAACCTCTTCTCTCCATATCATCCTTCACCTTATCTCTCAATCTAATTATCTGCCTCCGTTTTGAAAAGAGATATATTCCTCGAATAAATCCTTTGTTGTGATATTTCCATTAAAAGATTAGATATTATAATGTGAAATTTATTTCTTTAGGATTATTAAAAGAAAATTAAATAAGCATTTTACTTTCACTGTAATTTCGTTCTTGAAGGGCGAAATTGCTACAAATTTTCCTGAAAAGAGGAATAGCTTTCAAGATTTTATTCTATGGTATTACAATTATGTTATTGGTGTTATACGTACTTATAGACGTTTTCAAGAAAGGTCTGTTAATGTCATTCTGGCTTAACTGTCCAATACAATTCTTTGCTTATATACTGTTTTAAATTTATTTCATTATTACTGTATTCAGGATTGCATAATAATAATAATAATAATAATAATAATAATAATAATAATAATAATAATAATAATAATGGTAGACGAAAAAAGACTAGTCTCTACTCCATTCATCTTCTTACATCTTACTGCAGAATTTGTCACTAGATGGCGTAGAATGCGCAAAAAGAAGAAAAGAAAAAATATAGTGAACCTTCTTAAAGTTACTCTTTCATTCCGAGGTTATACCTTACTGTAAATATAGTATTCCAAGAATGCAAGCCCCAGACTGTAAAATCCAGGCAAATGATATAAAAAGAAAATATCAGGATTAGAGCATATAAACTTGTTTATTTTTTTTTCTTGCCTATGTAGACTAAAATCATTATTAATAGCTAAGCTATAAGACCTTTTTGGAAAAGCAAGAAGCTATAAGCCCAAGGGTTCCAACGGGGAAAATATCCCAATGAGGAAAGGAAGCAAGGAAATAAATAAACTGCAATAGAAGTAATGAAAAATTGAAATAAAGTATTTTAAGATTAGTAGCGACACTGAAATAGATCTTTCATATATATCCTAAACTACAAAAGCTTAAAAAAACAAGAGGAAGAGACATAAGATAGAATATAATAGAGTTTATACTCAAGCAAGAGGGCTATTTCTATGGCTATAGATCCAGCTAATTTTTGCACATTTTATATGTGTATATATACTTGCATATTTCTTTTTAGAGAAATGATAATCTAAGGATGCAAAATTCTGTAATGCCTCTAAATTACAATATGATTACATTTGGAAAACAATTGAGGAGAGAGAGAGAGAGAGAGAGAGAGAGAGAGAGAGAGAGAGAGAGAGAGAGAGAGAGAGAGAGAGACAGAGAGAGAGAGAGAGAGAGAGAGAGAGGAGAGAGAGAGAGAGAGACGGCGTATTTGAGGATAATGACTGAACTTCGAAAGTCTTTTTCAGAGTCGTTTACATAATATTGTTAACATCATCCCCACCACCCCTTCTTCCTGTCTCTTGTTACTACAACTTTAAAAGCAGAAAGAACATAAAATGTGAACTTTCCCCTTGCAAAATTTGAGAGAGAGAGAGAGAGAGAGAGAGAGAGAGAGAGAGAGAGAGAGAGAGAGAGAGAGAGAGCTTAAGGTATATGATGAGTTGGAACAACGACATCCAAGTAAATAAAATTTACAATGGCCACATCAATTGTATTCTAATGGGATGTGTGTCGTAAGCAGAAAGCAAAACTCGATTGCTTTCCTCAGCAATACAGCAATCGCCCATTGTTATAAAGTTGACGCAGGACCCAGTCCGTTTGATAGTTGCTCAAGGTTAAACTGACGTATGTACGCAATATTTCTTTTTTTATTTCTTGAGGGTTGCTGCCTATTTTCCCTTCTGGTTATAGTTATTATCATTTATCAGTATTTTTAGTAAACAATCGATCTCTTTCTCAGTTGTTTTCGAAATTTCCTCCTGATAAACATTATTAATGACTTTTACTTTGTTCTAGTAAATTTAATAAGACGGGAAAGATGCTGAAGTTTTTTTCGGAGAAGAG
>NC_090735.1:143106702-143114202 GCF_036898095.1 Palaemon carinicauda | reverse complement strand
TTTTTTTTTTTTTTTTTTTTTTTTTTTTTTGCTAAAATGGACATAAATATTGCATACGTTGTGTAATTTCATGCTCTTTATCTAGAAGTGTTAAGAAAACTCACCTTCAGTTGTGGGATTTATTCTTTTTCAGGATTTGCCTATGATAAAATGTATGTATATATATATATATATATATATATATATATATATATATATATATATATATATATATATATATTAATTTATATATATATATATATATATATATATATGTATGTATATATACATAAATAGGATATATATATATATATATATATATATATATATATATATATATATATATATATATACATACATATACATAAATATATAGGATATACATACATACATATATCTATATATATGGGTGTGTGTTTCTGAACCTTTATACAATGTGTGAGTGTGCATATATATATATATATATATATATATATAAATATATAGGATATACATACATACATATATCTATATATATGGGTGTGTGTTTCTGAACCTTTATACAATGTGTGAGTGTGTGTGTATATATATATATATATATATATATATATATATATATATATATATATATATATATATATATATATGTGTGTGTGTGTGTGTGTGTGTGTTTATATATAGACATAAATGTACATACATATATATATATATATATATATATATATATATACATATATATATACATATGTAGCCATATATACACACTTGTGTATATATATATGTGTGTGTGTGCTTGTTTATGTGTGGTAAGCATGCATTATGTAAAAAAGCAGACGGGAAAAATCAATATAAGGCTTCTACAAACTGAAGTATACTCACAACATAAAAACTTACTTGATATATGAGAGACCACATGTGTGTGTGTGTGTGTGTGTGCTTATTTATGTGTGTATGCATGCATTATGTAAAAATGTAGACAAGGGAAAAATTTATTATAAGGCTTCTACAAACTGAAGTATACTCACAACATAAAAACTTACCTGATATATGAGAGACCACATAAAAAAAAAAAAAAAAAAAAAAAAAAAACAATCATTCGCATCTCACATTAAATAAACATACTTCAAAACAAATAAGAAAAATAAAATAAAAAAAAAAGATTTACGAAAGAGAAATGACAAACAGAGCTTGGACACGCCCAGAAGAAATCATAACAAACGTCACTTTCGAAATCAATCTCTGTGAGGTAGAAGGTCATTGTTATAGCCCAGTCTCGCGCAATCAACAAATAAGGTTTTAATGAAAGAATCGGTGATTAATCTCGGTTGGGAAATGCATCAATGAACGCTTTGCAATACGGGTTGCATCATTCCGAAAATGAATGGCTTTCTAACAAATATAAGGTTTTTTAAAACTAGTAACATTTCAGTACATATCAATGCCGTCTCATAAACAAATATGATTTTTGTATTGGTAATATTCAAGTGACAGAATAGTTGTATTTAATTTTTTTCAAAGGAAATTACAATACTCTTACTTGCAATTGCTACCACTAACAGTTTTGGGGATTGACTTCAGTTAAATAATAAAAAACTGCTTTTTTTTTCTTTTTTTTTTTTTGCAAATGAATTTGAATTATTCCGCATAAAATTCTTACAAGTTTGTGAGAAAAAGATATTTTAGGTAGTTATTTTAGCAATTCTATTCCCCTTAACTTTTAGAAAATCTGTATATGTAAGGCACCTGCTTACAAGTAAAAAGAATAGATCAATTATGAAAATGCTGTAAATTTTGACTATTTCAGCCAGTTGCCTGCTTAATGAGTTGAACAAATGACATAGTTCTTTATATATATATATATATATATATATATATATATATATATATATATATATATATATGTATGTATATATATATATGTGTGTGTGTGTGTTTATATATGTGTGTGTGTACATGCATATACATATACTCTCTCTCTCTCTCTCTCTCTCTCTCTCTCTCTCTCTCTCTCTCTCTCTCTCTCTCTCTATCTATATATCTATCTATATATATATATATATATATATATATATATATATATATATATATATATATATATATATATATATACATATATATATATATATATATATATATATATATATATATATATATATATGAGTGTGTGTATGTGTGTATGTGTGTTTGTATAGTAGTATACGTGACCCGTCAAATATGACGGCTAAATATTTAGACAAATATATATACACAAACACAACTTTCAACGTAGAGTACCTATGTTTATATAGGTACTCTGGTTCAACCCTCCCTACCCCTCCACCTTTCCTAACTACAACACGGCAGTTGTGGTGTCTGAGTGTACCTTTCGGGGTAACCCCTCTCACCAGGATATGACTACCCTCACCCCATACCTGAGGGACGGGAAGAGAACAAGTAGTTTTACGTCTGGCAATGCGCTCAGGCGTCACCGGAAAAAAAATATATATATATATGTATACATATATATATATATATATATATATGTATGTATATATATATACATATATATATATATATATATATATATATATATAAAAAGATGGAAATGGAAGGTTGTTAAAAGGAGAGGAGGCAAGGAAAAGGTGGGAGGAATATTTTGAAAGTTTACTGACTGTTGAGGATAATAGGGAGGCAGATATAATTGCTGTTGCAGTTGTTGAGTACCGGTGATGGGAGATGAGAATGAGAGAGAGATTACAAGAGAGGAAGTGAGGAGAGCACTACATGAAACGAGAGTAGGAAAAGCATCTGGTATGGATGGTGTGAAAGCTGAGATGTTGAAGGAAGGGGTTGTGACTGTACTTGAATGGTTGGTAAGATTGTTTAATATGTGTTTTGTTTTGTCAATGGTACCAGTAGATTGGGTTTGTGCGTGTATTGTACCACTATATAAGGGTAAGAGAAATGTGCATGAGTGTTGTAATTCAAGGGGTATTAGTTTGATGAGTGTAGTTGGAAAAGTGTATGGTAGAGTACTGATTAATAGGATCAAGGATAAAACAGAGAAGGCAATCTTATAAGTACAGTGTGGTTTTAGAAGAGGTAGGGGTTGTATGAATCAGACTTTTATGGTTAGGCAGATATGCGAGAAATCTTTAGCAAAAGGTAAGGAGGTGTATGTTGCGTTTATGGATCTGGAGAAAGCATATGATAGAGTTGATAGGGAAGCAATGTGGAATGTGATGAGGTTATATAGAGTTAGATGAAGGTTGTTGTAAACAGTGAAAAGTTTCTACAAAGGTAGTAAAGCATGTGTTAGAATAGGAAATGAAGTGAGCGATTGGTTTCCAGTGAGAGTTGGGCTGAGACAGGGATGTGTGATGTCGCCGTGGTTGTCCAACTTGTATGTTGATGGAGTGGTGAGAGAGGTGAATGCTCGAGTGCTTGGACAAGAATTAAAACTGGAAGACGAGAATGACTATGAATGGGAGGTAAATCAGTTGTTGTTTGCGGATGATACTGTACTGGTTGCAGACGCGGAAGAGAAGATTGGCCGATTAGTGACAGAACTTGGAAGGGTGTGTGAGAGAAGGAAGTTGAGAGTTAATGTGAGTAAGAGTAAGGTTATGAGATGTGC
Organism: Palaemon carinicauda; assembly: GCF_036898095.1. Taxonomy (NCBI): domain Eukaryota; kingdom Metazoa; phylum Arthropoda; class Malacostraca; order Decapoda; family Palaemonidae; genus Palaemon; species Palaemon carinicauda. Next base: position 143,110,628 of record NC_090735.1, on the reverse strand, counting down.
GAGAAGGGAAGGTGGTGCGAGGTTGAATGTCATGTTGAATGGAGAGTTACTTGAGGAGGTGGATCAGTTTAAGTACTTGCGGGTCTGTTGTTGCAGCGAATGGTGGAGTGGAAGCAAATGTACGTCAGAGAGTGAAAGAAGGATGCAAAGTGTTGGGGGCAGTTAAGGGAGTAGTAAAAAAATAGAGGGTTGGGCATGAATGTAAAGAGAGTTCTGTATGAGAAAGTGATTGTACCAACTGTGATGTATGGATCGGAGTTGTGGGGAATGATAGTGACTGAGAGACAGAAATTGAATGTGTTTGAGATGAAGTGTCTAAGGAGTATGGCTGGTGTATATCGAGTAGATAGGGTTAGGAACGAAGTGGTGAGGGTGAGAGAACGGGTGTAAGAAATGAGTTAGTGGCTAGAGTGGATATGAATGTGTTGAGGTGGTTTGGCCATGTTGAGAGAATGGAAAATGGTTGTCTGCTAAAGAAGGTGATGAATGCAAGAGTTGATGGGAGAAGTACAAGAGGAAGGCCAAGGTTTGGGTGGATGGATGGAGTGGAGGAAGCTCTAGGTGATAGGAGGATAGATGTGAGAGAGGCAAGAGAGCGTGCTAGAAATAGGAATGAATGGCGAGCGATTGTGACGCAGTTCCGGTAGGCCCTGCTGCTCCCTCCGGTGCCTTGGATGACCGCGGAAGTAGCAGCAATGGGGGATTCAGTGTTATGAAGCTTCATCTGTGGTGGATAACAGGGGAGGGTGGGCTGTGGCACCCTAGCAGTACCAGCCGAACTCGGTTTAGTCCCTTGTCAGGCTGGGAGGAACGTAGAGAGGAGAGGTCCACTTTTTTGTTTCATTTGTTTGATGTCGTCTACCCCGCAAAATTGGGGTTAAGTGCCTTGGTATATGTATGTATATATATAGCCAGATACTTACTCATTATTATTTAGGGGACATATATTCGTGTGTTCGTGTATATACTTGTGTTTGTTTGCTTAAGTGTGTGTAAGTATGTATGCACATAATTAGTTGACATAAATATTTTAGATTTGTGACTAGTTGCAATTCCCAGCTCGCCAGTAAATCATTGTTCTAAGGTCACTTCATAAAAGGGTATAAATAATGACATCGACGCGAAAAAAAGTCACATGTTCCTTATCTTCTCTCTTTACTATGGAAGGAGAAGAATACAGTTAATTTAAAAAGATTAAATCTTATAGAAATGATAAATTCTAAGGATTAGTGGATGGAGGTATTGAAAAAATAAGTATGGAGGAATGTTTTCAACATCTTTCGTTTATTATTAAGCTGTTTGGATGTGAATATTTCACTGATAATGGATTTTACTTATCTCAAGAGTTATCTCCGGTTATGCGATACAGAATAATATTTATGTATATGCAAGTATATATATATATATATATATATATATATATATATATATATATATATATATATATATATATATATATATATATATGCATATATATATGTATGTATATACCAATATATATACATATATATATATATATATATATATATATATATATATATATATATATATATATATATATGCATAATATATATATATATATATATATATATATATATATATATATAAGCATTGTGTATATATGCCAACGCTATATTATACACACTTTTATAGGTATATACACATACATACATACATATACACACACACACATATATATATATATATATATATATATAATATATATATATATATATATATATATATATCTATATATATATATATATATACTGTATATATATATATAATATATATATATATATATGTGTGTATATATATATATATATATATAATATATATATATATATATATATATATATATATATATATGTGTGTGTGTATGTATAAGTACTAACGATAATGTATGCCTTCCTTTCTGTTTGAGAATATGCATAAGAAACACAAATTTTATACAGGAATTATGTTGGAAAATCAACGAGAAATCTTCAGTTTTCTACCTTTTAAAGTTTTATTCTTTCTTCCCCAGCTCGAACCAGATTCTTGACAATACAGGCTTCAACCTAAGATAAATATCCATTAAGAATTGTTATTACAGAAATACAGATATGACTAAATTTCATGACTCGATTTTTTCTTCTTCTTCTTTTTGTTTTTCGTACTTGCGGGTTACACCCGACGGCACAATGACGCAATCTTGAGACAAGTGATTTTGAAACCAGAATTTCTGCATTTTTCTTTAATTATCCAAGACAGACATTTGGTCACGTCGTATTCAGCCACACACCGTCTTATATAAATGCATTACTTTCCGTGTGAGTGTATATTTTCCACATCACTTTCAAATTCCTTGAGCGAAGTACACGAGGAAGTAATTGAAAAGTTGGTGGCCATTCCATAGTTGTCTTGTCAATATCTGTCAGGTTATGTTATTATTCAAATACGCAGTTATGCTTAATGGTTAATGGCTCGAGACTGGCGTATACTGTATATCCAAATCGTTCATAATTATTGTAAATAAAGAGGGGGATAATTTTACTAGATTCTTCTTCTTTAAATGGAAACTAACCTGCATTTCTACAAAAGCTAAAAGAGATAATGCATTACGCATTCTACCGGTGAATGGTTCTGAATGTTGACAAACTTGAGTGACAATAAAAGACAAGTGCAGCATATTGGAAAGAAATTCTCTGCACTTTCAAGTAAAGAATGGCCTTAAAGACTGCGAGTGTGACACGGCCTTTATTTGCGAGAAATGGAAAGTCTGGTGTATACCAAGATGAAGAGAAGGAATCTGTAGTTGTGCAGATACCTAAGGGTTCCGTGATCAATGCACAGAGTGATATTTGTAGAATTAGTATTTTTGTAAGAGTTGAATGAAAAAGGAGCTTGGAAATTAGTGAAATAAGAGGACACTTGAAAAAACTCAATGTCGTTACATGATATATAGTAAAAAGTTAAAATTTAAGTATTCAGATTTTTTTAATTTTGGTAATTTTTTTCTGTATTCACTAACTCCTAACTACGTCATCTACCCTAACAGTTTTATTTTTCATTTTTAATTCACTTTTGAGACGAGAACCAAATATGAAAAGAAAAATATGATGAACGACACTTATGCAAAAGATAAACAATTTCTCATTTATCCTTACTAATTTTTCATATATACCATAAGAAGATAGAGATGAAAAAAATTCTTCATAAACAATAAAATAAAAGTCTTTGCTTTTAGGATATCATAATTGTATTTGATTTACCAATGATTAAATATATAGCTAGATAAGTAGATTCTCATTAAAAGATTGAATGTATAGGTTCATATATCTATACATCTATAGATTGATAGATTCTCTGTAGCAGATTAAACACATACATAACATACATACATACATACATACATACATATATACATAGATTCTGAGAAAATAAGTTAGATAAATATATATGTACATGTATACACCTACATATAGATAGATTCTCTGTAGCATATCAAATATATAGATACATACGCACAGTAAATATATCGAAAGACATACAGTAGATAGACACTGAGGTAGATACATGCACACAGTAAATATATCGAAAGACATAGATAGACTCTGAGGTAGATACATACGCACAGTAAATATATCGAAAGACATAGATAGGACTCTGAGGTAGATACATACGCACAGTAAATATATCGAAAGACATAGATAGACGCTGAGGTAGAGACATACGCACAGTAGATATATCGAAAGACATCGACAGACTCTGAGGTAGACACATACGCACAGTAAATATATTGAGAGACATAGATAGGACTCTGAGGTAGATACATACGCACAGTAAATATATCAGATGCAATAACGTTTGATATCCAACTCCCTCTGAAAACTAAAATCACGATAAATATTTCAATAGATCCTTTCTTCAAAAAGACTGGAATT
>NC_090735.1:143094225-143096725 GCF_036898095.1 Palaemon carinicauda | reverse complement strand
TGTTATGAAGCTTCATCTGTGGTGGATAACAGGGGAGGGTGGGCTGTGGCACCCTAGCAGTACCAGCCGAACTCGGTTTAGTCCCTTGTCAGGCTGGGAGGAACGTAGAGAGGAGAGGTCCACTTTTTTGTTTCATTTGTTTGATGTCGTCTACCCCGCAAAATTGGGGTTAAGTGCCTTGGTATATGTATGTATATATATAGCCAGATACTTACTCATTATTATTTAGGGGACATATATTCGTGTGTTCGTGTATATACTTGTGTTTGTTTGCTTAAGTGTGTGTAAGTATGTATGCACATAATTAGTTGACATAAATATTTTAGATTTGTGACTAGTTGCAATTCCCAGCTCGCCAGTAAATCATTGTTCTAAGGTCACTTCATAAAAGGGTATAAATAATGACATCGACGCGAAAAAAAGTCACATGTTCCTTATCTTCTCTCTTTACTATGGAAGGAGAAGAATACAGTTAATTTAAAAAGATTAAATCTTATAGAAATGATAAATTCTAAGGATTAGTGGATGGAGGTATTGAAAAAATAAGTATGGAGGAATGTTTTCAACATCTTTCGTTTATTATTAAGCTGTTTGGATGTGAATATTTCACTGATAATGGATTTTACTTATCTCAAGAGTTATCTCCGGTTATGCGATACAGAATAATATTTATGTATATGCAAGTATATATATATATATACTTATATGTATGCATATATATATATATATATATTTATATGTATGCATATATATATATATATATATATGTATATACCAATATATATACATATATATGCATACATATATATATACATATATATATGTATATATATATACATATATATATATATATATATATAAGCATTGTGTATAAATGCAAACGCTTTTATACACACTCTTTTATAGATATACACACTCACACACACACACACACACATATATATATATATATATATAAGTACTAACGATAATGTATGCCTTCCTTTTTGTTTAAGAATATGCATAAGAAACAAAAATTTTATACAGGAATCATATTGGAAAATCAAAGTTTTATTCTTTCTTCCCCTGCTCGAACCAGATTCTTGACAATACAGACTTCGACCTAAAATAAATATCTATTAAGAATTGTTATTGCAGAAATACAGATATGACTAAATTTCATGACTCGATATTTTCCTCTTCTTCTTTTTGTTTTTCGCACTTGCGGGTTACACCTGACGGCACAATGACGTAATCTTGAGACAAGTGATTTTGAAACCAGAATTTCTGCATTTTTCTTTAATTATCCAAGACAGACATTTGGTCACGTCGTATTCAGCCACACACCGTCTTATATAAATGCATTACTTTCCGTGAGAGTGTATATTTTCCACATCACTTTCAAATTCCTTGAGCGAAGTACACGAGGAAGTAATTGAAAAGATGGTGGCCATTCCATAGTTGCCTTGTCAATATCTGTCAGTTTGTGCTATTATTCAAATCCGCAGTTATGCTTAATGGTTAATGGCTCGAGACTGGCGTATACTGTATATCCAAATCGTTCATAATTATTGTAAATAAAGAGGGGGATAATTCTACTAGACTCTTCTCCTTTAAATGGAAACTAACCTGCATTTCTACAAAAGCAAAAAGAGATAATGCATTACGCATTTTACCGGTGAATGGTTCTGAATGTTGACAAACTTGAGTGACAATAAAAGACAAGTGCAGCATATTGGAAAGAAATTCTCTGTACTTTCAAGTAAAGAATGGCCTTAAAGACTGCGAATGTGACACAGCCTTTACTTGCGAGAAATGGAAAGTCTGGTGTATACCAAGACGAAGAGAAGGAATCTGTAGTTGTGCAGAAACCTAAGGATTCCGTGATCAATGCCCAGAGTGATATCTGTAGAATTAGTACTTTTGTAAGAGATGGGTGAAAAAGGAGCTTGGAAATTAGTAAAAAAAAAAAAGAGGACACTTGAAAAAACTCAATGTCGTTACATGATATATAGTAAAAATTGAAATTTAAGTATTCAGATTTTTTTTTAATTTTGGTAATTTTTTCTGTATTCACTAACTCCTAACTACGTCACTTACTCTAACAGCTTTATTTTTTACTTTTTAATTCACTTTTGAGACGAGAACCCAATATGAAAAAAAAAATGATGAACGACACTTATGCAAAAGATAAACAATTTCTCATTTATCCTTACTGATTTTCCATATATACCATAAGAATATAGAGCTGAAAAAAATTCTTCATAAACAATAAAATAAAAGTCTTTGTTTTTTAGGATATCATAATTGTATTTGATTTACCAATGACTAAATATATAGCTAGATAAGTAGATTCTCATTAAAAGATTGAATATAGGTTCATACATCTATACATCTATAGATCGATAGATTCTCTGTAGCAGATTAAACACATACATACATACATACATACATACATACATACATACATATATACATAGATTCTGAGAAAATAAGTTAGATAAATATATATGTACATGTA
>NC_090735.1:142992510-143086225 GCF_036898095.1 Palaemon carinicauda | reverse complement strand
GAGAGAAGAGAGCCTCGAAGGAGGAACATCAAGTTGAAGGTTGACAGCGAATGCTACCTTGTAAGGAAGGCAGCTCATGAGCTACCACATGTGTACTACGTCGCTGTTACCTGTGAAAAAAAGAAAAGAAAGTAAGTAATCAATTACAATTCATGCTCCGTTGCACAAAATAAACTATTCGGGGAATAAGTCACCTTCTTGTAAGATAATTCCTCGAAAGGGAGCTGAACTGTTATAAACTTTAATTCTGTAATGAAACAAACACACGACAGTGCTGAGAACCTGCCGAATGACAACCTTACGGCGGAGGCAGTTGGATACGATGTCAACAGCACTAAAGTTACCCGTATCTAACAACGTATATTTCCATTTATACATATATGCACTCAAATATATGTAAGATAAATGAAAACACACAAGAAAACTAAAAAAAAAAAAAAATCAAGGGCAGTCTTTGCGGGAGAGAAGGACAGCATGTCCGTCCTCTACCGAGCCAAAAAGTAAAGTGGTTACTCAGCCGAGAGGTGTGAGTGAGCGGGGTAGCCAGTCTACCCCACCCCCCACCCGCTAACTAGCGGATGGGGTAGTTATCCCTCACTAAAATTATCATGGCTCGTCCTTCAGCTGCGCCGAAAGTAATACCCTATTATAAATAGCGAAGGTTTATATATGTGTGGGAACAAATATGATTTGGGTCGCCAGTTACAGAGTGGAGACTCGTTATCCAGGAGGAATCGAATCTAGAATCCGAAACCCATGGATTTCGAGTCTTGGCAACAAGGAGGAAGTCTGAGGTTTCTTCACCCTCGAGGAAGACCACGAAGGCGAATGATCCCTCTTGGACTTCTTGCGTTTACAGCCAAATCTCTCCCACTGGGAGGCAGACCACACTCTACACTCCTCGCAGGTGTTACCCTGGTCCCGACGACGTCTCCTGCAAGTCGGACACAACAAGTGAGGGTTGGCCTCGACAGGACATGAAGGTGCCGCAGGAGCGACCTTAAGGCCCTGGACAAGTCTGCATGAGGACGGCAGGAGGAGGTACACACCCCCCTGAAAAGAAAAAGAAATACTAAAGTCAATGACCATAAGTCTTTGAGAGCAGAGTGGATATGTCAGTTCTCCTCAAAGCCAAAAGAAAAAGTGGTTGGACTGCACAGGTGTGAGTGAGGGGTAACTGGCAACCACGCTACCCCTCACTACCCAGCCCAGCTAACTTGCAGGTTTGATAGTTGCCACCTCGATTAAAAGTCTTAATGGCTACTCTTCCAGCTTTGCTGAAACATAATCCCTAATAAATAACATAAGGTTTATAGGAGTGTTATAACAAAATAATGATAATACAGTAATAGTTAATCTGAAGACAAAGTAATTTCAGGAATTAAGTTTTGACATGAATGAGGTTGTTCAAGTTCATTTGGTTGTAAAACTCACAAGAGCCAACAAAAAATAGTTACTACATTAGAACAAGCTTATCTGCTGATTTGATTTTAGAGTGCTTGAATGGCATTGGCTAAAGAAATGGATTCATTACCCTCATCATTATAAAATACAATATGTATTTCAATAAGACCAGAGAAAGATTTTAACATTTATATGGATGACAAAAGGTTCTGTCCTTGTATTAGGATGGGAAAAGAATGCCTTTTTTAAAATCAATGAAAATTTAAACAAGTAATGCAACTGAGTGCCAAAGAAAAACTGTAAGGTATCTTTATTGCTGTCTGTAATGTACTTGGTACACAGTATGAACTAGTTTCAAATAAGAATAAATGGACTGTAAAATATTCTCTATCTGCAAAATCTGGCTCCTATTCAAGATAGAAAAAAATTCCAAGAACATAGTCCTACCCTTAGCATAAAAATATTCATACCTCTGCCTCCACTAAAGCTTTTAAATCCTGGTAGGCTGTATTTAATCTCTTCTGGCAGTCAGAAATAACATTTTGTGTTTCTTGCAATAGCTGGTCTTGTTTTTTAATGTAGTACACCTCTTGACCTATGCAAAATGTACAGAACATTAATAACAACACTACTGAAATAAAAATTATCTGCTGGAAGAAGAATCTTTTTGGGATTGAAGGTAAATTGCCTCACTTGAACATATAATAACAGGCAATGTTGATGGTGTTAAGAATGTGCTGAAGGTGACAAACTTTTTATGATGAAAGTAAAATGAGTTTGAGTATGTATGTACATAAGATGATAGGTTTGGTGTGAAAGAGAGGTCTGGAACAAGGTGGTATTGTTTACATGGCTGTTAAAACTTCTTCATGGAAGTATAAAAATGTGGTAATATAAGAAAATGAGTTGTCAATTAAGTAGGGATTGATTTTGGTTTAGAAATAATACTCGCCCAATTGGCGATATTTAAAGGAAACCACACAAACTGGTCGAAAATTTAGCAAATGTACATGAGTAAGAATATGAGGGTATGTGGAAACCAGAAAAATGGAACAATGAATGCTAATATCAAATTTTTACCAGAAAAATGGAACAATGAATGCTAATATCAAATTTTTAAAGTAATTTATATTTTCCTAACTTTACAAACCTGTCCTTTAGCAGAAGTACAATTTCAGCAAAGCTGAATCTTGGCTATTAAAATTTATAGCAATGTGTTGGTTAGTTACTGGCAGGTAAGGGTAAGCCCCGGCCCCTGCCAACACAATGAGTGGGCACTTTGACCTTCACCTAGGAGGAGTTGGGGGATGAGGTCAGAAGTGTAAATTAAAGAACTCAGGTTTGAACAGGATAAATGCAAATTACTTTTAAAAATTTGTGATTTGTTCTTACATCAATACTGTACAACCCCTCATCCTTTAATAGAATTATCCTTGGAAAGGAGGAAGTTCTTACAACAAATCTGGCTGGTTTAAAATCCCAAGTTGTCAGGATTGACTCCTAACCTGAGCAAAACTTTCAAGAGATAGGCTGGGTTCCTTATGTCATTGAGATATAAAACTGAAATGAATTGCTAATTCAAAATTGAAAGGCTTAGATATATTACCTGCACCAAGATCCAGCAACATTACGACATGACCGATGCACCTCAAGGAAGAGGAAAGAGAAGAAAACGGCAGATATTCTTGCCTCTCATCCTAAACTAATATCACACTGCTATCTTAGATGAGATGCTACTTGTCCGGTGAAGGAGCTAGGTACAATATACAATCTGCTGAGCAGTTACCACAGGTCCCAGGGATAAGTGATAGAGGACTTGTGGATACATTCCCGCTGGTAGTGGTCTGTAAAAGATGTCTGGTGTTTCCAACACCTGCTTTCAAGACTTACTCAACTGACAGGTTCTATGTGAAGACTAGTGTTGTACTAACCTCCCTAACTTCATGAGTTTCTGTATGCATAGGTTTTTCCATTGATTAGGGTTGTGTACCTTTATTGATTCCCTAGAGCAGGAGATGGTGTTCTTAGAGATCTTTTTAAACTTCCCCGAGCTAATAAATTGGTTTTGGAGCTGTGGTCTGAAGAACAAAGTTTGCTTCAGGTAGTGTTTTAGTACCCTTACAGGGCAAAGATGCAAATCATCCAGATCATCAGCCACATCCCTAAGTAATGAGATACAGATCTTAAACCTGGGTTATGAGTTTTAGCCACAAACTAAGGTATAAAGGTAAAGGAAACCTTTTTCCATCCATCAGTATGACTAACAAGAGGTGAGATACCATGATGGTTGCCTGCCTACTCACTTCACCACTGCCAAGGCAAGCGAGAAAACTAATAATCAGATCATTGTCTTGATGCTTGCCACAAAGGTTTGTCCAAAGCCCTCTTCAGAGACCTGAGAACTCTAGTGACGTTCCATTCAGGTAGTTTGAGTTCTCTTAAAAGGCAGGATTGCTCGAAGCTCCTAATGAGCAGTGACAATTTCCATGATGATGAAAGGTCTCAGCAGGGCAGTCTAAAGACTTAGCTAAAGGCTGAGCGATATAATTTCACCGCTGAGACTGGGAGCTTCTCCCGGTGAAGGTAGATGAGAATATCTACTATTAATTGTATGGAGGTTCTGACCGGAGAAGTATTCTTTCTATGACATCAATCACAGAAGATGCCCACTTTATTAGGTAGACTGTGTAAAGGATTTGAGGAGGTATCCAGACATCTCTTGTGCAGTACCTCCTAAGAAGCTTTTTACAGAAAACATGCTGGATAGTCTCCACCCATGAAGTGACAAGGATGGAAATAAACTGTGGTGCCTTTGCTGATGGGGCTGACCAAGTAAGGTGGGCAATTCAGGTAGTTCTCTCAATACCTCAACCAAGAGCATTATTAGGTCTAGGAACCATTCAGCTTGTAACCATTTGGGAGCCATCAAGGTTACTCTGAGGTTCGAGGTAGTCAGTACCCTGTTGACTACCCTTGGACTCGCGTAAAATGGCGGGAAGACAAAAATGTTGAGGTTGTCCCATGCTAGGTGAAATGCATCCTCTAGTACTACAAATTTGTCTGAGACCAGAGAGCAAAATACTAGCAGCTTCTTGTTGAGCTTTGTGGCAAACATGGCCATCGTCGAGGAACCCCACAAAGTTAAAGACTCTTTGCCACTGAAACTCCTTTTGTGCTCAGAAACTTTGGTTTCTGATATGAAGCACTTATCTACTTATCGCTGATTTTGAGAAAGCAATAATTTTGTAACGGGATGCCATTTCAAGGGCCAAGAGAATGGTGGTGCATATTAGGACTGAATACCATGCTTCTCATAAGTCATGCTATGAATGTAAATGTCATGAGCTTCAGGTAATAAAAGTTTGTGGCAGGCATAACATCATCTTTTTGTGTTCAATCTACCAAAATCCAGACATGGATGATTCTATCATTGATTATCTTCTTACCATTTTGGCTAACATAAGGGAAGATGATAGAGGAGCACCTTTTGTTTTTGTTGATTTCAATGCTCACCAAAAAGGAGTGGTTAAATTCTGTTTCTCCAACTGATTGCCATGGCTTACGAGCTATGGACTTTGCCTCTGAATCAGGTTTTGGGAAATCATGAGTGAAGCTACTCACAGGTCTGGTAACTGCTTGGACCTCGTATACACCGACTCCACTACATTATAACAAGTAAGGCTGGTTCTCCAGTTAGGACAACTGATCATGCCTTGATTTCATTAGAAGAGAAGACTGAGCAGCCTGTCCCTGATGTATCATACTCATGTAAGATTTATATAAAATCTCAAGTAGATTGGATTGGTATCTTGAGTGATCTTTTGGGCATGAATTGATCATAATTGTATAATAGTGTTGATGCTGTTATTCCTTTGAATGAGAATCTAGTCGACATAATTGATAGGCGTATCCCTTCTCGTGTGCTTAGGTACCGAGTGGAAGACAAACCCTGGTTCAATGATGATTGCGGACTTTCTTATTTAGAAAAACAGGAGGCCTTTCATCTTTGGAAGGGTAACAGATCAGATCTGACTTGAAATTACTATCCTCAGCTTAGGACTTTTTCTAAGAGAGTTTATGCTCCAACTGAAAAGGAATACCATTTAACCATAAAAGAATCCCTTTCTGGTACAACTCAGGAACATGAGTGCTGGGCTACCATTACATGTACTCTTTGGTTTAGATGCAACAGTTCCTCCTTTATTTAAACCAGATTGGCTGATGCGTTTCAACAGTAAGCAGAGTAATTGAGAAACTTGATCTTCCTCATTCCTATTTTCCTGAGACTAAACTAACTAGTTAAGCTTTTCGATATTGTGAAATTAAAGCGATCTTGATGGTTATAGAAGTGTAGAACCAAATTATATTTTTCTTTTGTTTTTTATAGACTGCACATGTCTTAGCTCCAAAGTTATCTGTTATTTTGTGCAAGTTAGCCAGAACATGACAATTTCTGATATAATTTGTATTTTTCCTAACGATACAAACCTTTAGCTATTTATTAGGGGTATTACTTTCAGCAAAGCTGAAAGAATGACATTAAAATTTAGCGAGGGTTAACTACCCATCCCGGTAGTTAGCGGGGAGGGGGGGGGTTAGCTCACTACCCCTCCCACTCAAACACCTGTGAGCTCACTTTGGTCAGAGGTAGGACTTCACATGGGATAGGATTGGCGGGTAAGTTTGTATAAATAGGTAAAGGTTTGTATCGTTACGAAAAATACAAATTAAGCCCCGAATTTGTCAATTGTTCCGTAACTGGAATACAAACCTACGCTATTTATTAGGGGTGATTCACCCATTAGGAGGGTGGACATCCCTGCCAATCTGGCTCTTCACTTTACCCCAGGGCTCCTTACCTTGAGTAGGTTGGTACCAAATATAATGAGTCCCTAACACCTCGCTAAACCTTGCTGCGCAAGGTCTGAGGCCTACACAAGCAGTGTTGAGACAAGCAGTCTGACTGTCAAGGTAAAAGTTATTTTGAGTCTTTATAGGAAAATCTCTTGTAACCTAGACTTCCCCAATACCACCTCACCAGGGTATAGGGACGCAACAGTATTGACACAATACTAGATACACAAGGGAGCATGGTTTACCTTCAGTGGTTTGAGGTCAGCTTGTGCAGAGAATCCAGGCAGCTGCTTTCCCCAAGAAAAGGGAGGATGAAGAAAAGAATAAGAGCCAGTCATACCTTTTCTTTCACACAGACTAAAAAAGGGTAACAGTGCCCTCAACCTTCTGCTACATCCAATGAGCTTGAGGTATTAAACCTGCCGTTGTGCAGCCACCACAGGGCCGATAGAAAACGTATCAAGCCTCCTGTGGGTCATGTCTTGCAGGTAATTGGCTATGAAAGTTGTTTGGCATTTCCACACCCCAGCCTGTAAAACCAGCGTCACAGGGTAATCTTTTCAAGGCTAGGGACGTAGCTAGGCCCTTGACATCGTGGGCTCTGGGGCGACGTGACAGAGGAGGATCTGGATTCAGGGCATGGTCTGTGACTCTGCAAATCCAAGCAGAGATGGCATTCTTGGTGATCCCCCTCTTGTTCCTCCGTGCAGATGAACAGTGCAGGTACTTGGGGATGGGCTGCTGCTGTTCTATTGAGGTAAACCCTCAAACTCCTCACTGGACAATGTAAGAATGGTCTCAGTCGTGTTACAGAGCGGAGACTCATAATCCACAAGTTGAATCTAGGATAGCCACCTCTGGATTCTGAGTCTTGGCAACAAACTTACGGACGAAGCTGAACGTTACCTCTCTCCATCACCTTGAATGGTGATGTCGTGTAAGAGACCATGAAGTTCGTCGACTCGTTTGGCCTAAGCTAAAGTGAGCAGGAACACTGTCTTCCAAGTGAGGTGGTGATCTGTTGCCTGGCATAATGGTTCATAGGGAGGCCTCTTCAGAGACCGGAGAATTCGAACCACGTTCCATGGGGGAGGTCTCACATCCAACTGAGGACAGGTAAGTTCGTAACTCTGTATGAGTAAAGAAAGTTCTAGTGATCAGGAAATGTCCATTCCATTCAGTCTGAGGTGAGGCTTAAGGCTGAGCGATAGCTGGAATAGTGACATCGAGTGGAGAGATACCCCTTCCACGACACCAACCACAGAAGACATTCCACTTTGCCTGGTAGACTGAAGCTGATGATTTCCGCAGGTATCCAAACATCCTGTTCGTGATTTGTTGCAAAAATCCTCTCTGAGTGAGGAGATGCTGGATAGTCTCCAGGCGTGAAGTCATAGCAAAGCTACGTCTTTGTGGTAGATGTTGAAGTGTGGTTGTTTGAGTAGATTGTGTTGTGGAGGGAGTTCTCTTGGAGGCTTAGTCAGGAGTTGCAGAAGGTCCAGGAAAACATTCTGCATGATGCCAGAGCACAGCTATGAGGGTCATTGAGAGGTTGACCGATGTTCTGACCTTGTTGAGTACCCTCCTCATCAGACAGAACGGGGGGAAAGGCGTAAACGATGTTGTCCCACCATTGTTGGAATGTATCTTGCCAGAGAGCCTTGGGATCTGGGACTGGGGAGCAGTACAACAAGAACCTGAAGTTCAGGGCCGTTGCACAGAGATCCACCGTCAGAGAACCCCACAAAGTCAGGACTTTGTTGGCAACTAGATGATCCAAAGACCATTCGGTATTCACTACCTGAGATGTTCTGCTGAGGTTGTCGGCGAGCACATTCCTTTTGCCTGGAATGAAGCGTGCTGATAGTGGTATTGAATTGTTCTCGGCCCATCTCAGTATCTCTACTACTAGATGGGATAGGGGCTGCGAAAATGTACCTCCTTGCTTGTTGATGTAAGCCATTACCATGGTGTTGTCGCTTATCACCACCACTGAGTGGCCAGCCAGGAACTGATGGAACTGTTGAAGGGCCAGAAAGACAGCCTTCATCTTTAAGAGATTATGTGGAGGTGTTTTTCAGACTCTGACCGAAGGCCTGAGGTCGTGTGGTACAGCACGTGGGGCCCCCCACCATTCTTTTGAAGAATCTGAGAACAGATTCAAGTCTGGGGGGAGGACGAGAAGATCTACGCCCCTCCACAGATTCTCATCTGCCACCCACCACTCGAGGTCCGTCCATTCCTCTGGTCCCATGGAGATCAAAATGTCAGGGGAATAGAACGTTTGATTCCACCTGACCTTGATCCACCACTGGAGGGATCGAATTCTGAGGCGGTCGTTGGGAACTAGATGGGCCAAGGATGATAGGCGTCCGAGGAGACATAGCCAC
Organism: Palaemon carinicauda; assembly: GCF_036898095.1. Lineage (NCBI taxonomy): Eukaryota > Metazoa > Arthropoda > Malacostraca > Decapoda > Palaemonidae > Palaemon > Palaemon carinicauda. The sequence continues at coordinate 143,077,577 of NC_090735.1, read as the reverse complement.
TTCTGGGCCGGGAGTTCTTCTCGTCTGAGAAGGGGTCTTGAGATCTTTCTCGGCCTCATTATCCTATCATTTAATGGGAAGGCTTTGTGGAGATTGGTGTCTATGACCATACCTAGGTATACCGTCTTTGAGTGGGAAGCAGGGAGGACTTCTCAATGTTTACCATGATCCCCAGATCTTGGCAAAGCCTCAGAAGTTTGTCTCGGTGCTGAAGAAGGGTTGCCACCGAGTCTGCTAGGATTAGCCAGTCATCCAGATAACGGAGGTGACAGATGCCGATCCTGTTTGCCGAAGATGACACTAGGGCGAACACTCTGGTGAAGACTTAGTGTGCTGTGGAGAGACCAAAGCACAATACCCTTAACTGGTATTTCCAGTTGTCTAGGCTGAATCTTAGGTACTTCCCGGAAGACGGATGAACTGTGATCTGGAAGTACGCATCCTTTAAGTTCAGTGTGCACATGAAGTCCTGTGGTCTTAATGGTTGTCTGACTGTGTCTGCCGTCTCCATGCTGAACGGAGTTTGTTTGACAAACTTGTTCAGAACTAAGAGGTTGATGACTGGTCTCCAGCCTCCATACGCTTTATTCACAAGAAAGTCAACAGAAGCAGCCTGGGGAGTCGTCAAGGACCTCTTGGAGAGCGCCATTCTCCATCATGGTCTAGACTTCTGCCCGAAGAGCTAACCCCTTTGCTGAGCCCATCGCAAAGGAGTCCTATCGACACTAGGTCCTTGATCAGGGAAGAGAGAGATAGCATGAAGGGGACGCGATACCCTGAACAAATCACGGATACTGCCCAGGGATCGGCTCCAATGGCTTCCACCTGTTCCAGCAACTTTGTAGGCATCTTCCCACTGGTGGACAAGCAGAGGGAGTGCCTATCCTAGAGTTTACGGCCACAGCCATTCCCTCTAGGATATTTTCCTCCCATGGAGGACTTTGAGCCTTTCTTGTCTTTGGTAAGAAAGGACTTTTTAGACAGTTTTCTTAGCTGCCATCTTACTCGTAGAGGTTTTGGGCAGGTTAGGCTGCTGAGGAGCTGGTGGTCTGTAGGGCCGGCATGTCAAGGCCCTGTGGAGGAGAGAGTCCTGGTGGGACTTGCTCTCCTCACGAGGGTAGACTTCTCTCGAAAGTGGAAGGGAAGAGACTGATACAGTTTCTTGTGAGGTTCCCTTGACTGGGGTGGCAGTGAGCCAGAACATCTGGGAGGATTACCAGGGAGGTTTGGCCTTGCTGAAGGCCTCACAGGGAGTCAGTTTCACCCTAGAGGACGAGATGGTATCTGAGACTCCTCTTTTCCTCCTTCAGGGGAGAGGCAGCCAAGGTTCTTTGCCGGGACTCTGCTAGTGTTGAAGGCTAGCAGAGGCCTCCAAAGAGCGAGTTGTGAAGGCAGGCCCGAAATCTTGCACTACTCCCCTGACCATGGCATCAAACCAGGGCATCTTGCCGACACTGGTACTGTCGGAAATATCCCCTGAACGGGTGTCTTCTCTGGAACTGTCTGATACCGTGGGTCCACTTTTGGAGCCGGAATCATCGGGATCTTGAACTCCCCCGAAAGCGCCCCTTCCTTCTTTCCCCGGAGGGCGCACTGTAATGCGTTTGTGGGGAGGGGAATGGGGAAATGGAGACCTGTGGGAAAAGACTGCCCTTCCTGGGTGAAAGGACTGATGGTCTGGAGGCCAAACACCTACCTTTCCGTTCCTGATCCTCGTCTTTGTGGACACCTACCTGATCCTCCATTAGATGGCGCGACTTCCTGTAAGTCAGAGGAGGAGGATGAATACAGCGCTTACATGTCAATGAGCGCTGTCTAATCTGCAACTGTTGATGGGGAGAGCTCGGGAGAGTAGGCACACATTTGCAGGTATGCGAGCGGTGGCGCTCTGATGAATGCATGAGCGTTGGCGTGCGATGGTGAGCTGGCGAATGTTGCCAAGTTAGCGAACGTTGGCACGTTTGAGCAGGTTGATGCGTCGGTGATCATTGATACGCAGGCGACGATTGATGATGAGAATGTTGTCAGGAGATCCGTTGACGCGAACGCTGATGGTTAAGTAACTGTTGCCGTGGAGAGAGTTGGCGAGCACCAACAGCAGAAAACTCAAGAGGATTCCCTTGAGGTTTGGCTATGGGTAGCAGACGCACATCCAAGCGAATGGCAATCCAAAACCATGAGTTGTCGGGGAGAATGGTGCTTAGAAGGAGCATGGCCCGCTGGCAAACGACACGTTGGTCGGCGATGATAGGAAGGCACACTTTGAAAAGTGCACACAGGTGAATGGCATGCAGAAGGGCTCGCAGGCAAATGGTGCGCGGGTAGTTGGCATGTGGGCGGTTGGTTTAAAGGTTTAAAGGCCGCTCATGAATGGCAGAGGCAAGGGACAGTGACATTGCCCTAGCAATCAGGACAATGCCCTAGAGACTGACCATATATTATATGATCAGCGCCCAAGCCTCCTCTCCACCCAAGCTAGGACCAGGGAGGGCCAGGCAGTGGCTGCTGATGACTCGGCAGATAGACCTATAGGCTCCCCCCAAACCCCCCAACCTTAGCTCACAAGGATGGTAAGGTAGCAGACACTAATGGCACTAGCGAGTCTGAGCGGGACTCGAACCCACGACTGGCAAACACCAGGCAGAGACGTTACCAATCAGGCCACGCAGGTGGTAGGAGAGCGGGCAATTGGCACACAGGCAATCGGCCCACAGGCATAGGGCGAGATGGAGAGTGACGAGCGGTAGGAAGTCGGGAACCAAGAGACAGGACAGGAGACGGACGGGCAGGTGGTCAGTGATTCAAAGATTACCGCGCAGCAGGATGTTGAGCTGGTGAGAGGATGCGTCCTTTGAAAGGACAAACATCCTCCGAAGGGGATCGCTCGCCATCCTCAGGTGCAGAATCCAGAACCAAAGCTCATTGTTGGGAGAAGGTCCGGAGGCAGGCAAAGGTCGAGAGCTAGAAGACGTCGAATGAGAAGGCTGCGATGACAAGGCTGAAGAGCCACATCTTCACCAATGGCGAAGAAACACCGCTGAGGTGGAGAGGAGGGCAGCAGTGGCAGTCCTCTGAAGAGGAGTCTCTATGCGCTAACTCCCCCAAGGGGGACGAAACATTCACAGGAGACGCGCCTAGGACTTCGCTTTCCCCTCAAAGGATGTTCGGTAGGAGGGAAGCGCAGTCTTTGGCAACAGCAGACACGTCAGAAAGGCCGGAATGTCGGCAGTATAGGCAGAAGAAGACACCTCTGACAACACCACATCGACAAAGAGAGAGTCATGGAACCCCCAGGGGGAGAGGATGGGCAGCTTCGCCAGGGGAAGCAATACAGTCTCTGGAGGACCGAGGTTGTCCAGGTGTTAATTGGCCTGCGCTACTACTCAAAGGTTCCCAGGAGGAGACCAAACGAGTAGGAGCTTCAGAGGAAGGTCATGAAGAGGAAGAAGCAGCTTTGGGTTTCTTGGGCTTCAAAGAAACCTTTGAAGGAGAGATGTCCCCCTTAGACTTCTTTCGCAACAGCCCCAACCTTTCCCACTGGGAGGCAGACCACTACCAACACTCAGTACACTTGTTATCCACATCACACCATTGACCTCTGCAGGTAGAGCAAAGGGAGTGAGGATCGGTGTCCTCGGCGGGCATGAACGTACCGCAGGCGCGGCCCTCCGGACCAGGGAAGGTACACATGGCCGGCAGAAGTCAACACACACAAACACACACACTGAAAAGAGAAATCAAAATACCATTAATGGCAGTCCAAATATTTACGAGGATAGAGCGGCAACAACCGTTCACCATCCTAGCCAAAAGCAAAGAGAGCTCAATCACAGGTGTGTGAGTAAGAGGGGTAGCAAGCAACCCCAACACCCCGGTATCTAGCGGGATGGGTGGTTAACCCTCGCTAAATTTTAATGGCTCGTCCTTTCAGCTTCGCCGAAAGTATACTCCTAATAAATAGCATAGGTTTATATTCTAGTTACGGAACTAAGGACCATGTAGAATCAGTAATGTTACTCCATTATGTAAATGTGTTTATGGTACCTCAAGTCCACCTGATTACCGCCTAATTTCCATAACTCCTATATCATCTAAAGTTTTTGAACTTTTAAATAGGTTTGCGGAAGGCAATCATCTGTTATCTAGATTGGCTTTTGTAAAGGCCTTGGATCATGTGATGCCCTTCTTACACTCTCCAATACTGTACAGAAATATCTGGAATGTGGTCAGGAGTTTCATATGATTAGTGCTGCCTTTGACTGTGTTAATCATGAAGGCCTTGTTTTCAAAATCAAAGAGTTGGGAGTCGGTGGGTCTTTTCTTAGAATTGTTACCGAATTTACAAGTAATAGGTTGCAAAGAGTTGTTGTTGATGGGCACCATGTTGAGTATAGGAAAGTGATATCTGGTGTTCCTGAGGGTAGTGTTCTTGCCCCATTACTTTTCATAGTATATACAAATGACATGTGGTTTGGCCTTACAAGCTTGTTGCATATGCAAATGATGCTACCAGTTTGCATCATTTTTATCTCCTAAATGTATATCTGAGGTTCTTGAATCCTTAATAGAGATCTAGTTAAATTAGTGCATGGTACAAATTATGGGGCATGAAGTTGGAATCTAAACAAAACTCAAAGTATGACTGAGTAGATCGAGGACGGTTGCTCCTGAACATCTGAATCTCGGCAATGATGATGTTTCTTTAACTCTGTAAGACTATTTCAAAATTTTAAGTGTGATTCTCAACAAAAAATTTACTTTTGAGAAACACATTAGGTCTGTCTCTTCTTCAATTGCACAAAAAATTGTCTTACTGAGATAAAGTCTTTTAAGATTTTTGGTGATCAGTTTATTCTGAAGTGTTTTAATTCTTTCTTCTACCTTGTTTCGGGTATTGTTCTCCTGAATGGTCTTCAGCTGCTGATTCTCATCTTAATTTTTTGGACAGAAACTTACGGTCTATTAAATTTCTTATTCCTGATTTAGATATTATCTCTGACCCTGTCATTCAATTAGTTCAATATGCATGATGCATAAGATTTTTCCAGATCATACTTTAGTTTTAGATCTTCTTGGACAGTACCATCCTGTTCGTAATACAGGTAATAGGTATGCAGTTAATTCTAATAATCAGGCCTTCTACATCATGAAGCTTAATACTGCACAGTATTATAGAAGTTTTATTTCAGCTATGATCAAGTTGTGGAATGGTCTTCCTCATTGGGTAGTTGAATCGGTAGAACTTTAAAAGTTCAAACTTGCTGAAAATGTTATGTTGAACAGGCTGACATGTGTCTTTTTATTGTTCACATATGAAATATGTTTTAATGTTGTTACTGTTCTTAAAATATTTTATTCTATTTTTCTATTACTTCTCATATAGTTTATTTATTTACTTTCCTCACTGGGCTATTTATCCCTGTTGGAGCCCTTGGGCTTATAGCATCTTGCTTTTCCAACTAGGGTTGTAGCTTAGCTATTAATAATAATTATAATAATACAGTAATAATAATAATAATTATTAAAATAATTATAATAATAGTAATAAAAGATGAAGGAACCACTCTGCTCCTACTACCTGTATCTGACAACTGAACTTGGAATAAAACTTGCTGACAGCTCCACTGATTTGTCTGGCATCCAAGAGTCTGCCTGCTTTGCCAACTCAAAGCGGTACTGTGAAACAGTACCTCCTTGCTTGATGATGTATAGTTTGCCATTACAGTAGTGTTGTCGCTCATAGCTACCAAGTGGCCAATCACACGTTTTTGGAATACCTGCAACACCAAGAGTACTGTCTACAACTTAAACAGGTTGATGTGCAGGCTTTTCTCTTTCACGGACCAGCACCCCGAGGCATCTAATTCCTCAAGTGTGTGCCCAATCTTACTTCCGATGCATCAGTAAGCAGCAACATTTCCAGAGGAGGATAAAAGTATTTGCTTGAGGTCTATACCCTTCAATATATAGACATGCCCAAGACCTTTGAAGTAGTCTCGACTGAGAGGCATGAGAGGCATTTTTCTCGATCAAGACAACCAGAAAATGCATAATCTGTACCAGTTGCAGATGGCCCACATCCTCTGATTGACACATGCAGAAGACCGTCGCAGTTATCCAGACATCAGTGCAGTTCCTAGCAAAAAGCTTTTCGCTAATGGAGACAGGACAGCCTCCACCCATAAAGATCAAATGACTTCAAAAACTGGCGGTACATTACCTCTGAAGGTACAGCTGACAGAGGAGCATGGACCATTGAGTAGTTCTCTTGGGACTGGGACTAGAAGGGCTAACAGATCAGGATACAAGATGGCAGGGGACCATCTGGGAGTCCCCACAGTCATCTCAAGCCCTGGGGTAATAATTTACAGTTGATTAGCAACCAGACCAGGCTAAACAAAGGAAAGGAGTACAGTGATACCTCGGTACTCGACCATAATCCGTTCGAGATCCGTGTTCGACCTCCGATTTGTTCGAGTACCGAATTTTTTTTCCCCATAAGAAATAATGGTATATATTCTATTCCGTTCCCAAGCACTCGAACAGGCCCAAAATATTAATAAAACGTGTACCTAAACAACAATAATTATCTAAATGTGTATGAAATTGGTCAGAAAATCCTATAAAACAATTTTAAACCATTTACTGTACTAAAATAAAACAATTTTAAACCATTTTCTGTACTGTAGTGAACATACCTTTGAGCAGCGGTTCGATGGCATACAGGGATGGATGTGGAGAGGATGGAAGGGGGAGGTTACTGCTTGGAAGGAGAGTCCCCTTCCATGATGTGGCGGGGTAGTTCTCCTTCAGGAGTTGTTTCTCTCTCCAATGAAAGGGTGGGCAGATCTATTTCAGGGGTTTCTTCTCTTCTTTGTCTCTTCTTTGGAGGAGAAACAGGCTTTGATGTAGCAGCTTTCTTTTCTTTTGTGAAAAACTGGTCTATTGTTAATTGTTTCTTCCTCCTCTGCAGTATTCTTCGAAAATGATACATGACACTATCATTAAACATATGCACTGCCCGGTTTGCTACTGCAATTTCTGGGTGGTATTTTTCAGCAAAAGCCTGCACATCTGCCCACTTGGAACAAATTTCATTGATGAGAGAACTTGGAACATCCTCCCTTACCTCATCCTCTTCTGAAGATTCCTGCTCCACAATCAGATCCTGCTGCTGTTGTTGTTGCAGGTGCAACAATTCCTCCACAGTCAACTCGGTAGAATGGCTTTCTACAAGCTCATCAATATCATCCTTGTCGACCTCAAGCCCCAAACTCCTGCCCATGACAACAATTTCCTCAACGACATCAGTGTCATCAGAAATTACAGGGGTAGCAGTGCTTGGACCCGCCTCTGGTTGGAAACCTTCAAACTCCCTCTCTGTGACACATGATGGCCACAGCTTACGCCAGGCAGAGTTCAATGTCCTATAGGTCACACCTCGCCAAGCTTGGTCAATCATGTTAACAGAGTTGAGGATGCTGAAGTGTTCCTTCCAGAATTCCTTTAGGGTCAACTTCGTGTCACTGGTCACTTCAAAACACTTTCTGAAAAGGGCCTTGGTATAGAGTTTTTTGAAGTTTGAAATGACCTGTTGGTCCATGGGCTGGAGTATGGGAGTAGTATTGGGGGGCAAGAATTTGATTTTGATAAAGCTGTATTCTTCTTTCAAGTCATCCTCGAGACCTGGAGGATGTGCAGGAGCATTGTCCATAACCAGAAGACATTTCATTGGCAAGCTCTTTTCAATGAGGTAAGCCTTAACCTGGGGGGCAAACACTTCGTTTATCCACTCAGTAAAGAATTGTCTTGTGACCCAAGATTTAGTGTTCGAGCGCCACATAACTGGTAGTGCACTTTTACAAATATTATTTCGTTTGAACACCCGGGGGTTGTCCGAGTGGTACACTAACAAGGGTTTGATCTTGCAATCGCCACTTGCATTTGCACACAGCAACAATGTTAGCCTATCTTTCATTGGCTTGTGACCTGGCATCTTCGTCTCGTCCTTGGTAATGTACGTATTGGCTGGCATTTTCTTCCAAAATAACCCAGTCTCATCACAATTAAAGACTTGTTGTGCGATCAAATTTTGTTCATTTATGTACCGATCGAATTCCCCCACGTATTTATCGGCTGCAATTTGATCCGAACTAGCTGCCTCCCCATGCCTAGTAACACGATGAATACCTGTTCTATTACGAAACTTTTCAAACCAACCCCTGCTCGCTTTAAATGTAAATGAATCACTTTCACTGGTACTCGGACTTTTCTTCACTAATTCTTCATAGATATGCAACGCTTTTTCACAAATGAACGCTTCACTAACACTTTCCCCGGCCAACTGTTTTTCTTTAATAAATATTAAAAGCAACTTTTCCATCTCCTCAATCACTTGTGGCCTTTGCTTAGTTACCGCCGTAACTCCCGTTGCAACATTCGCCTTCTTAATCATTTCTTTATGCTTTAAAAACGTAGAAATGGTCGACTTCGCCATTCCGTATTCTACCGCTAAATCGGACACTCGTACACCATTCTCATATTTCGCTATAATTTCCTTCTTCAACTCGATCGTTGTTCGCACTGTTTTCCTCTTCTCCTTCCCTTTAACACTCATTACTTTCTTGGGACTCATTATGAAAGCTAAAAAAGCAATTAAAAGCACTGAAAATCACTAAATCACAACGAATGCTGATCGCGCGTTGTCTGAGTGACGCTCTCGAGAGAACTGATGCTTCCCGAACAAGCGAGAGTGGCCGAGATGGCGCGATCATCACAAAGCCCATGCGGTCGTCACGTGTTCGGCTGGTCGAGTACCGAATTTTTGGTCGAGCACCGCAGCAAAAATTTCTCGAAAATTTTGGTCGAACTCCGAATTGTTCGAGTATAGAGTCGTTCGACTACCGAGGTATCACTGTACGTGTCTAGGTGATCGCAAGGGTGTTGGAAGGAATCTCGAACAGGTGAGCAAAACACGGAGTGCTTTCTGTTTTGCCGTGTGGCAAATAGGTCAATCCCTGGCAAACCTCACAGGGGAAGAAGCCTCTCCACATCGCAAGGATATAGGAACCACTCTGACCCTACATGTTTCTGGCAACTGAGTGTGCTAATGTATAACTCTTTATCTGAAATATACCTAGACAACTCCACAGCGTGGAACATTGCCCAAACATGCATGCCAGTAAATCTGCCTTCTCATTTCCTGACACACCTACATTTGCTGGAACCCAACAAAATCAAACTATTATATCCCTCACTCCAATAATAAAAAGCCACTCTAAAATCTTTGAAACTAAAGAGTTATTGGAATTCAAAACTTCTAAAGCTTGTATGACATTTCTTGCATCACTAAATATAGAGGATACTATAGGAAGTGCACCTCTACAATTAAAAGCACTACTATATACTGTACTTGAAATCCATTGCCAGCATCGGATTTGGAGCCATCAGTATATATAAAAGTCGAATATGACAAATTTGGAAGTAATTTGTATTTTTCCTCGCAATACAAACCTGGAGCTCTTTACCAAGTATAATTATTTCGGCGAAAGCTGAAACCAGCCGATAAACTTTTTGTCAGGGTGTAACTACCCACCGCTAGTTAGGAGGGGGGGGGGGAGTGGGGTAGGTTAACCCTCCCACTCACACCAGTACTAACCATTACTTTTGTAATTGCGGCAGACTTTCAGGCGTTAAGAGCTCCAGGTTTGTATTGCTAGGAAAAATACAAATTACTTCCAAATTTGTCGTTTGTTCCAGTACAAAATACAAACCTTCTGCTCTTTACTGAGGAGACTCACCTTTAGGTGGGTGAAGTCCAAACCAACTGCCTGGCAACTGTCCCGGAACAGCCTCTGTATAGTGATACCTTGAGGGATCCTGCACCACGTTATCCTCGCAGGATAACGGCCTGGGCAATTATTGCTGGAGAATGAATGAATCTGTTGGAACATACATTGCAGCTATTCGGGCCGTGCCCTCTACTAATGTATATTTCTTCCCACCTACCCCCGACAGGAGGACGGGGACATAACATATACATGTATATGAGGTTGTCCAAAGAGCGTGAAACTCACCCACACAAGAACGAGGTCAGCTGTGCAGAGTTCCCTGAATGCTGCACCCCAAAAGAGGGGAAGATGAAGTAGGAAGTGGCCAGTCACTGCCACATTCATCCTAGACTTACTTTGCTGGTAACCTCCACCCTCGAACCTTTGATACTTGTCCCACAAGGGAGCTGAGGTGTTTAGATCACGTTATGAGCAACCACCACAGGACCTATTGAGAATGTGTCTAGGCTCCTGAGGGTTGTCTTGCAGGTAGTGGGAGGTGAACATTGTTTGATGTTTCCACCTGCCTGCTTGCAGTACCTGTTGAACACAAAAATTCCTTGCAATGACATCATGGGCACGGGGACGTCTACCTGTTGTTGAGTTGTCTGAGGCCTGTGCCCTTTATATTACTCGTCTGATCCAAGATGAGATCGAGTTCTTCGTGATTCTTCTCTTGGTCTTCCCCATGCTGACGAACAGTTTGATGAACTGGGGTCAAGTTCTTCTCATCCTTGTGAGATATAACCTCATCATCCTTACAGGGCATAATAACAGTCGATCAGTATAGTCTGTTACCAATCGGAGACTCCCAATCCGAAAGGTCCCGAAACTGAGTGTGACTTGCCAGCCATCCCCCTGAATGGGTGATGTCATATGGAAGACCTTGTAGCTCGCTGACTCTTCCTGCAGAAGTCAACGACAAAAGAAAACTGCCTTTAAAGTCAAGTCTTTATCCAAGGCTTGACGTAGAGGCTCACAACAACTCCCGTTGGTATCTTGCCATGCGCCTAGCAACCGGCTTCAAAAGGCCTCTCTTGCGAGTAATTGCTAGATAGCCTCCAGGTGTGAAGACATAGCAATATTGCTTGGTGGAAAATCTTCATGTGGTTGTCTGAGTAGCTCGGGAAGTGGAGGGAGCTCTCGGTGCCTCTATGAGCAGATGTACAAGGTCCAGAAACCACTCTGCATGCTGCCACAGCTAAGAGGGTCAATGCTAGATCTGGAATGCCCTTACTCTGTTCAATAACCTCCTTACTAGGCAGGAGAAAGGGAATACATGGACGTCCATTTTGTCCCACAGGTGATGAAAAGCGTCCTGCAAGAACGCTTGTGGTACCGATACTGATGAGAAGTACGCCGAAAGTTCCGGTTTAAGGACGTCGTGGACAGATCAATTGCCCATTCAGAGCCAACTATCTGACTAGTCCTGCTCAGATTGTTCACAAGCACGTTCTTCTTGCACGGGATAGAGTGCTGTTAAGGCTACCAAATTCCCTTCCGTCCACCTGATGATTTTCTCAGCTAGCAGGCACAGGTGCTGTGACAAGGTCTCTCCTAGTTTAAGTGGGACACTACTGTAGTGTTGATGCTCATCTGCACTACATAATGCCCTGAATGGAGTTGATGGAAGTACTTGAGGGTCATGCAAGCTGTCCTCATTTCCCAAAGGTTATGTGGCACCACCTTTCGGATTCAGACCAAAGTCTGGTTGCCGTCAGGTGTAACAGAGAACACCCACCCTCCTTTCTTTTAATACACCTATGAAGACCAACAAATCCAGAGAAGGAGAGAGATCTACTCCTCTGAGGAGGAGATTGGTGTCTAGCACCCCCCAACTCGGGTCTCTCTTCTGTTCGGGTCCCATTGATACTAGGGTACTCAAGGACAGTATGTTGGGCCAGTCATGGGGCACTAACTTCTCAAGGAATGTTAGATGCCCTAGCCGTTTTGCCACTGGTGCTAGCAGTTTGCCTCTCGGGAGAAAGCTCTGCCGGTACTTGATCCCCTGACAGAAAGACCTTTCCTAATATGGTCTTGACCAAAGGTGGAACAGTCTGAGGATGGTCAGTCTGTGAAGGGGAGGCTTCCTGCCATCTCTCTTTGCAAGGGCGAGCGTTGGCAAGGAGAAGGTTAGTAAGGTGTGCTGGCTTAGGCACCTCTTCCAGTTTGTCCTGCTGGGAGCGTATGCTCACGAAGTGAGGACTGGAAAAACAAAGCCTTTCAGCTCTTAAATGTAATTGCTATCTGTGTGCACTTGCAAAACATGATTGTGAGGCAAAACTAGTAGAGCGTGCTCCTTCCAGTTTTCCCAACGGCAAGATGAGAACTGGAATTGCGCACTAGTTTGTGCGCTTTTCAGTTCTTAAGGGCAACACATCTATCCGTGCGCACCTTTCTCAGCTAGCCTAGGCACCGAGACATAGGACTTGCCTTTATACCGGACCATGCTTCTTGTGTTTGCTGTTCTTGATTTAAAGATTCGCCCAAGAGAGCATTCCGTGTATCAAAAGTGCAGAGCCTCTCTTAGTCAGGCAGACAAGCTTGTCCACCCACCTTACTTGGTGAATTTGTACGCAACACCGTGCAAGATTTCCTTGTGAGACTAGTGTGTGTTAACGGCCAAGTAAGATGGACTAGGGTATTTTCCTACAAACTGTCTCCCACAGCAGCCTGGTGAGTAGCATTATATGCTCCTCCAGAAAGAGTCATTTGTTCATAACAGGCTACTAAGACTGCGGGAGACAAGTTGCAACAGCACCTGTGAGAAAAAATTACTCCCCATCATCAGAAAATGGGAAGGGCTCTAGGCTAATACCCAGTAGAATGTCAACAATACCTCGGGATTGTCTCTATGCCCCCCCCCCACCCCCACCCAAAAGTTAGCAAGTTCCACCTGGTGGAGCAAGCTACCTAGACCTTACAGCGCAAAGTCAATCCTCCTCGGTTCCTCGTGAGGGGTCTAGTGATTGCGTAGCAAGTAATATCTCATATTGATGTCAAGAAGTGCAACAGTTTTCACACACCTCCTATGAAGGGAGGGGGGGATAACTCCAAGTGCCACCAACGCAATGGGAGTTGGCAGAGTAAGTACGTTAAAATCGGTAAACCAGGGTAGCCAGTATTCCTTAGATGAAGATGTTATTACAGCGAATCTCCTTATCTCCAGAATAAGTTTCGAATTTCCCCTTTCAGAAAACCGATTCACTTATGTGAAGTTTTTGGTCTCAGTGTTATTATCTTTAAACAGAGACCTCCGATCGGAAGTTAAGAAAGATTGCCTGGGATGAAGGGAGACCGCATATCCTGTGTATATGGTTACGGGAAGGAAAAAGAGCAATGCATAACCTGGTTCCCCGTAAGGAATATAGCCCTCAACACTAAGGATTTATTAGAAAGGAGTTCTAATTGTAAGATTGTCTACAGTCCTCGTCGGCAGCAAGATTGCTTTCCTGCATATGCGCGTGTCCGACTGCGGCCGCGCATGTGTAACCTCTTTGCCTCCGGGTAAACATTTGACGAGTTTGAGACTGCTCGAGGGAATAATGTATGTGCAAGGAATCGCAACATTATTGCCAAAGGAATTTGATCGACGTCTAGCTATAGTATTCTCAAGATGTGTAAAACGACATATAAAGCTAGTTTAGCAATTATAACTCCGTTGTTTGCCTGCCTGCCTGCCTTGTGGGCGGGGCTTCTTAACGTTCGTAAACGTAATGAAAAGCTGATAACATTTGTCTGGCAACCTTGTGTATGGAGCTTGCTATCGTTCGTAAACGTAAGCATAAACTAACAATCTTGGGACTACAGGCTTAAGATTATAACCTTGTAAGGGTATAATCGTAAGCTCTCCATTTCGTTGGGCAACAGAGCCCAAGAAAATAACCCAGAGGGATTATATTGCACAAAACTTGGTGACTAACAAAACTTGTTGTGTCGAGGGACACACTGATGAATGCAGTTGACTCATGCCATCGGTAGTAAACTGTATTTGTGGCAATAACCCTCAGGTTTTGTCTTGGCGAGAGCGCATGTGCCACAGGAGTTCGTTTCAGCCTTTTAGAGAATTCTACAGAACGTCTATAGTTATGTAAAACTTCTCAAGGCCGAGAGATACCCCTGCAAAAGCAAATTCTTGCATGAAGGGTTTGATGTCCCAGAAAGCTTTCGTACAGGGCTGCCAGCATTCGGTTGCCAGCGAATGCTGGCGAGTGTTTGCAAACGTTGGCGAGCACTCGCAAACGCTTGTGAGAATTAGTGAACCCCATCTGATACTAGCAAACGCTGGCGAGCGCCCACAAAGTCCTGGCACTCGCCCACGAGCGCCAACGAGAATCCATGAATAAGAATACAGTATAGAAAGCGCCAGCAATCTCCTTTCCAGCTAGACCCAGTAGCGTACCACTACTCTAGCTATGGCGATGAGGGCTCACAAACTCGCTACGAGTACTAAGGCGAGGATTTCAGAAAAACCTCGCCTCAGGCAAACCTGCAGAAGCGAGCGTCTCACACGAGGCAAGCGTCTCACACAAGGCGAGAGTCTCGCACAAAGCGAGAAATCCCTAACCTCCTCTTAGTACTCCTAACCCCCCCCCCCCCCCCGGGAGGTGAGTAGCCTTATATCATTCCCTCGAAGGAAATGAAAAAGGTTGTGCTGGACATTGAGATCAGCTGTTTCTCCCTCAGAGTAAGAAACTATGAAGCGCAGATCCAAAAGAGCTCGGCCTCACAAAGTTTTAAGAGCTTTGCTGTACCCAAAACCACTATGTGGCAATAACCCCTAAGAGTTAAGGTCTACGAGACTCGTTGATGGGGAAGGAGGCACGGCAAGCAGTCTTCACCATCTGCGGCAAATATCCCAGAGGGAAAATGCAACGAGACTCAGGAGAAAATCTCTCTTCTCGTAAGCTAGAAGAGAGATTAACACCTCCTCCTCCTGATGGCGCATCCACTCGCGTACGAGGGAGCTGCCGCTCAGATGGGAGATGTTGGAGAAGATCTCTCCTCTCGCAAGAGAAAATTGATCAACTCCTTCTTATGGTGCATGAGCGTTGGAAAAGATCTCTCCTCTCGTAAGAGAGGATTGATCCACTCTTCCTTCCTATGGCGCATCGCCTCACAGACGAGGGAGCTGCCGCTCAGAAGGGAGTGTTAGAGAAGATCTCTCCTCTTGCAAGAGAGGATTGATCAACTCCTTCCTGGCGCATTGCCTCCCGGACGAGGGAGCTGCCGCTAACAAGGGAGTGTTGGAGATGACCTCTCCTCTCGCGAGCGGATTGATCAAATACTCCTCCTTATGGTGCATCACCTCGCGGACGAGGGAGCCGCCGTTCAGAAGGGAGTGTTGGAGATGATCTCTCCTCTCGCAATAGAGGATTGATCAACCCCTCCTCCTTATGGCGCATTGCCACCGCGGACAAGGGAGTTGCCGTTCAGAAGGGAGTGTTGGAGAATATCTCTCCTCTTGCAAAAGAGATCTCTCCTGTTGCAAAAGAGAGGCTGATCAACTCCTTCCTATGGCGCATCGCCTCACGGACAAGAGAGCTGCCGCTTGGAAGGGTGTTGCATCGACGTTCCTCGGAATGTTGGACTGCGTAATAGTTGAAGGCAAACCTTCTGGTCGTACAGGTTGTATCTCCTCCCTTCGGGTGAACCCAACTAAACGAACAGTAACCCTTACATCTGGAAAGAAGTCGAAACTCGTTCCCAAGACCTATGGTCCCGTGACAAGTAACTCCGAGGAGTTCCTGTCAAGCACTGCTCATGCCCGCCCACCGAAGCAGATCGAATGCTGGTGAGCAGCAAAGATAGAGGCCATGGCCTCTTGCTACCTCTCTTGCCTGGGGAACCCGTGTAAGGAAGGCAGCTCAAAAGGAAAACTAAAACACTAAGCCAGTTGCCTTTAGCCGTACCCGGTTAAAAGGGTGTTGATGGGAGAGAAAGACTACTGTCTTTACCGAGCCAAAATAAAAAGTGACGGTTAGTCACTAGTGCTGGTGTAGGCGGTAGGGTTAACCTACCCTGCTCCCCCCGCCGCTAACTAGCGGTGGGTAGTTACACCCTAACAAAAAGTTTATCGGCTGGTTTCAGCTTTCGCCGAAATAATATTCCTCGGTAAAGAGCGGAAGGTTTGTATTTTGCACAGGAACAACTCTTTAAGTTCTTCAACATGTTCCACAAAGAGCAACCTGGCTTCTAAGTCAGTCATGCCCTTTTTATACCAATAAAATATTTACAAAAAGATATCTCCGGTAATTTTCATGGAGGGGTTGATGATATCCTACATGGGAGCACTTTATTTCTACCTTTATCTAGAGTATCTACTAATGTTTTTACCCGAAAACCATAAGGTTGAGATTTTGAGTGCAACACGATATATCTCATATGCCTTACAAGGTATGCAGTATGAGAAGCTAAAGAATTAGAGAGTCTTTGCAACGTGAACCAATACTGAATAATAGAAGACTTCCGGTAAAGGTCAAACGGTAATTTTCTAGCGTCAACAATGAGGCTTGGGATAGGCGAAGTTCTAAAGGCTTCTGTGGGCAATCTAATACCAGCATCGTGTATAGAATCTAAAATCTTTAGTCGGCTTGGGGTGGCTGAGAATTATATTTCACATCCATAACTAATTTTTGAAAAAATTAAGGATTTGTTTAACATTAAAATAGTTTTGCGGTCTGCCCCCATGATGTAGGGGATAAAACTTTTTAAAAGATTCAGAGACTCAAGACATTTTACTCTTAAGGCTTTCAAGTGAGGAATCCATGTAAGTCTAGAATCAAATATCAACCCTAGAAATCTAGCTTCACTTTCACGAGATCCAATGACCTTTGATGTACTATATATATATAAGGGCCTGGATGTAATCCTCAAACATGACAAAAATGAACAGTAGTAGTTTTGCTTGTCAGAAACTTACCCCCATTCATATCAGCCCACTGAATAATTTTGTTATTTGTGATTTGTAGTTTTGCCATTCTAGCTCCAGCAAATGATATGGAGAGATCATCAACAAATAGTGTTGAGAGAAAATCTTGAGGGATGACTGAGGATATCCTTTCAATGGCTAGTAAAAATAAGGTTACACTTAGCACACTACCCTGGGGAAATCGTTCTTCTTGACATTTCCTCTCAGATAGGGTTTCCCCCACTCTCACTTGAAAAAAATCTATGCAAAATAAATGATTGAATACACAATGGTAGCTCTCCTCGTAATCCCAATCATGAAGGGTTTTCAGTATACTGTATCTCCATGGAGTATCATATGCCTTTTCAAGGTAAAAAAAAAAAAAAAAGACTGTTACATGGAGCTGATTGGAAGCAAAGGCTTCACAAATAGAGGGCTCAAGTTGTATCAACTTATCAGTCGTTGAGTGCATTTCCCTAATAAAATACCTTTATTTTCCAGATACCACATCAGTCTTGCATTGACAATCTTCTCCATGATCTTACATTACCAAGATGTCAATGCAATTGGTCAATAGTTTGCTGTAAAAACTTATCCTTACAGGGTTTTAAAAAGGCTAAAATAATGGCTAGTTCAAACAGTTGGATAACCATGATTATGCCATATTCTGTTAATAATGCTTAAAACATATAACTTAATATGAACAGATACATGTTTAATCATTGCATATGGAATTCCATCAGGTCCATGTGCTGTATCGTTACATGTAGCAAGTGCAGAATCAAATTCTCTTTCAGTAAAAGGAGAATTGTATGACTCTTCCCTTCCAGTTGCAAAATTTAAAATTTTCTTTTCTTCAATACCCCTATACTGGTGACCAGGAGCTGCTTCACACTTGCATGATGCATTTGAGAAATGATCAGCCACGGCATTGCTAACTTCGGTTGCTTCAGTCACATTCTGACCATTCACCTTCAACACTGGTGGTGGGTTTGGGGTGAATTTGCCCTCTATCTTTTTTACTTTCCTCCACACAGATGATGTTGGTGTTCTAATGTTAATGGAGGAAACAAACAACACCCAAGACTGGCACTTAGTTTCTTTCATGGTACGACGGAACTGTGCTCTACATTTCTTGTACTGTATATGATTAAATTCTCCTCAGTACAGTGTTTGCGTAATCAAGTTAAAGACCTTCTTGTGGCTCTGTGCAGGCCAATTAGTTTTGAAGATCACCAGGGGACTGGGCATCGTTTGAATATCCCTGTTGTTTTGGGAATGGCATTGACTCCTGTTGTGTGAAGAGTTCCATTAAGTATGTCTATGGCATCATCAACACTTTCAAACTGTTCTGCATCCCCTCCAATTTCGCTTAGCTCACGAAATCTATCCCAGTCCGCCTTGTCAAGATTCCATCGTGGGGATCTCTGTAAAGGTGGACAATTGCTGGTGTTTATAATAATTGCTGCATGATCACTAGTATGCCAATCATCTAATGTTCTCCAATTAAAATTGAAAAAGCTTGCAATTGATAGGTCAATGCAGGACAAGGTTCTTGTCTGAACATGAAAGTGTGTGGGCTCTGCTGTATCAAGGAGTCCTACATCTTCATTCTCCAAAATTGATGATATAATATTACCCCTTGCGTTTGCCAAAACATCACCCCATAAAGGATGCCTACTATTAAGATCTCCTACTAAGAGAAAAGGTTGTGGTAGTTGTTGAGACACCTCTAATAAATTATCATACGAGATGTTATCATTTGGAGGCAAGTAAAGAGAACAGATTGTGTATTTCCTCCCTCTATATATCTGTACAACCTCTGCCAGCAGAGGGGTACAGATAGACGAAGATATTTGGGGAACATCTTGACGAACGTATATAAGACTTCCCCCAAGGCTCCCTGCTCATTGATCCTATGGTGTCATATAGCTAACATACTCTAGAGGATAAGGAGTATTAGCATCGAGCTTGCTCTCCTGTAGAGGGGAGTGCTCACGTATGAGGAGCTCAAGTTCTTCATATTTTGCCCTTAAGGGGACCGTCTGCCATGTCCGCCTTTTTATTTCTAATGATCCAAAATACACCATTTCTATATGTATTAGACATATATGTTACCTTCATCATATGAAAATTTCAGGTCATTTGATCAAAAACTCCTTGATTTATTAGCAAAAATCATGATTTAAAAAAATGAATTAGGTACATTTTTCCCCACTAATGCAACACCATTTGTATTGAATCTAATACCATAAAAACTACTTTATAAACCAAACAACTCTGTCAACCGGAACTTTTATTTTCCTTAATGTTTTTTTACAAATATTTTTTTTTTCCTCGTCTAGACACAAAATAATCGTGAAAAAGAAAGTAAAAATAAAATCAAAATTCTGCTGGACAGAATTGTGGAATTTTTATTCTTCTTTTCAATGATATCTTTCTCTCTAATATCGAACAATAAATAAGTGAGAAAAATGTACTTAAGTGTGAATAAGTATGTTATTGAGTTATGAGCTCCCAAAAATTTGCAACAAATTTTTGCTTCTTTTCTTAAAGAAATCAAGATAATAATATTATGATAACTTTTATTGTTTATTCCTACATAAAAGCACCCTAAACGAGGTATTTGAACCCTCAGTTTACTATTCCCATGTTATGAGTTACCAGCAATCTCTCATTGTTGCCAGTGTTTTAGTTGCAGGTTTCAGCTTTGTACTCTTATTCATGTTTCCCTCTTTCTTGGTTCTTTTTTATTGTTCTCCACTTACTTTTTGTTCTTTCTATCACCTTATGTAACATTGGCATTGCTATAAAGTTCCAGAGTATGTTGTGAAAGCACAATCTACATACAAACTTCAAGTAAACAAACACATGCATGATAACTTCTATAAGTGTTTGGAAACTCTGGCTTCTGTTCTCGTAGGAGTAGATTTCGTTCAACTACGTTCTACCAATGCCTTCCATTTCTGCCAGATGTACGATAGCTCAAAACGTAAGTGAAAAATCACTGTAGATATGCAAAAATAACACACAAAGACGATTTTGTCAAACTCAGTCATGCAGACAACACAGTAAGGATGACGTCATCTTCGTTATTTGAAAAATAATTGGCTGAAACTTCTGGGGAGCATGTACAATATGTTTACGCACACATAGAAGCAATAAAACTATTTTCCATTTATGAAAATTATGTCAAAACACCATGGGGGATGGTCCGCTTAAACCCTGGCAATTCCATTGCAGAATGGAGGAAAAACCCATGGTTTATTTTTTGAAAGATACCTTGGATGAAGTCTTCCCATTAGCAATCTTTGATCGAACACCATTTTCCGGTGGTATCTCTAGAGAGGATCTTGATATATTAGATTTTGTGTTTGTCTTTTTCTTTGTGTCCTTATGATCTAATTGTTAAGGTGAATGGCAGACCTTAACTTGAATTTCTGATTTATTTAAGTTGTCTTCCAGTTGATCAGAAACATCAGCAGACATGAGATAATATTTATTTGAAGTCAAGAATCTAATGTTTCTTACGGTAGGAAGCGAGAGAGATGGAGGTCTGTCTCTTTTTCGATTGAAAGGTCGTGAGCTACAAGGTTTTTGCACTTTCCCCACTAGAGGTGCACCAGGTAAGTTGGTTTCAAGTGTAACCTCCATCAAATCAGGCAAGGACACAACCTGAGAGATGTTTATACTATTGTTTAGAATGGAAGTAGATGGCTTTTGAATATCTTTCAGATCTTTAAGTATCTGTTTTGATTTTTCTACACTTTCTGGATATAAATTTTCAACAGGACTTTCATCCTCTTTATCTATTTTCATATGTGTCTTTATGTTAGAAGTGATGATATTTTCCTCAGTGTGCTTTGGCAAGTTTTTCTTCAAAACCATTGAAAAAGGTTGCCCTGGCCTTATCTGCTTTTCAAGAGCTCTTTTACAAGCCTCTTTAAAAGTAACCCTTTCCATGATCCTAATGGGCTGAATTTCTTTTTCAAAAATAAACTTTATACAGCTTTTAGATGTAGCTGGGTGTGCTTCCCCACAATGTATACAACTTGGATTTTCTGTGCATGCTCCATGATTATTTTTCACAGTTTGCACAAACAGCTGGCCTATTATTCATTTTTCCCTTGCACTTCTGGCTTAAATGGCCATACATTTGCCAATGATAACATCGCAATGGTGAAGGAATGTATGGTTTCACCCTCAAAGATATCCAACCAGCTTTAATAACATTAGGTAATCTGCAATGATCAAATATTACAAAGTAGCAAGAGGAATACGTTGTTCTCCAACTCTCTCATTCTCACTACTTATACTACTCCTTGACTTTTCAGTTCATCCTCAATTTCTTTTTCCTCTATGTCTAGCAAATCTGGAGCATATATCACACCACTACTCTGGTTGAAAGTGGGATGTGAAACGCATTTGACACTATGACCATCCAATGTTGAAAGTGTTTTTAATTTTTCGCTTTGTATTAGGGATAGTCTCTCTATCAAGGGACTTGTATTTCCCTGGGGAAGGATTTTTGACTGCCTTCCACATTTATAAACTATTTCCCTAATAGCTTTAAAAACATCACATGCTCATGTCTTCCATTTTCAAATTTCAAAATGAAAAAAAAATTCATAATTCACTACTTCATAGTGACCAGGAAATACTTCTACTTCTATATTTTTCTGTACTTTCATCATTTCTCACTCTCTCTCTCTCTCTTCTTCTCGTGTCTTCTTATAATCATTCTTTACAGAACGTGAATAAGGTTCTAATGTTACAATATTAGAACCTGAATTGGAGCTGTCTGTACTGAGGTCCATGTTTGTATTTTCCAGGTCGTCAAAAGAGGGGTTGGTTTTTATAGAAGAAGCAAGTCGGGTTATCCTCCTCTTATCGGAGGATACCAGTCCTCCTATCCCATGTGGCCCAACACGAGAAGAGGCTTCAGAGGGGACCAGTCCTCTATTAGGGAGGGGCTGCCTCTCTTTAGGTGGGCGTACACTGGTCAGTGGGGGTAGTTTGCCCTTAACAGTTTGACTTTTAACAGACATGGTCTGCACCCAATGGGGTCTGCCAGAGGCTGATGGCATTTAAATTGGTACAGGTTGATAATGGTATGCTGTCGTCCATCCCACACTGTGCCAAATCCAAAAAAGTAGCCAAAGTTGTCAACAAGTTCATGCCCAAAAGGAAGAGATGGGAGAGTAAAAGAAATAACCAAATGAAAAAGAGAAAGTGCTGACTAATTTAATTGGATCAACAATTGGGCACCAAGCTCCAGTGGGAAAGCATTTTCCACCATTCATCAGAGCCCAGCTGCTAATCCCTAAGCCCCCCATCCTCATCAAGGCTTCAGCATCTGGGGGGGTCTTAGTTTTAGTGATGCCAGAGCCCAAACAGTCCAATAAAACACTTATATTAGATTCTTAACAGCCTCATGCATGTTAGGAGATTAGAAAGACAGTCACAAGCTTAAAGCGCATTCAAGAGAGAGCAAGAGCTCTGGTGAGCCAAGCAACTACCTTGAACATTGAGCAATGCGCTGCAATCACCTAAGTGAACGTCGAGTGTGCTAAACACAACTGAATCACAAGCCCACAAAGGACTGAGATCTACCACAGGTGGGCAAGCCTGGCTCTTGCACTCTACCCCAACAGGTAGAGTAGGCTCAGAAGAGCATGAGCAGTCATAGCTGCGTGATCAAGGCTCACTATGAGCCTGGATCATGCTTCGATCTTGAATCGTGTTATGACCCTGGATTGTGAGGCACTGCAAGATTACTTGTTTCAAGCAACACTCTCCGGTGAAAGGATAGCTGAAAAATCCCAATACAAGGATAACTTTCACCTTTAGCACAATGATCTAGGCAGCTGTGAGCTTGAATCTTGTCGTGAGCATTGAGAGATTGCTAGTACTGTACATTATAAAAATTTCAGGTGAAATTAAAGTTTTCACCTTTTGCACCACGATCCTGGGTTACAAGGCGCTGAAAGATCACTTGTTTCAAGGAAACCACTCAAAAGAATGGATAGCTTTCACTTTTGGTACCATGATCTTGGCTTGCTGTGAGCTTGAATCGTCTCGCATTAAAAGATGGCTTGCTTCAAGCTAAACTCTCCAATGCAAGGATAGCTTTCACTTTTGGCACCATCGAAGATGGCTGCCAAGATCTCCTGGGAGCTCTGAAGAGGTAGAGCGCTCCGGTGTCGGAAATGCAAGGACGCTTCTGAGCTGCCTGGATAAATAAACTGTCAGGCTAGGATAGCAATTCGCGGTTGCAACTGAGTCTGCCAAAACACCCCAAAGGTTCAGCAAGCTCAGAGGGAGAAAGATACAAGCATATCACTCCAGCGAATGTCTAGTTTCCACTTGAGTGGACCGAGGGGGACGAGAGGTAGCTTATTAAGCAAACTTCCTAAATCGCTTCCAATAAGCAAGGCTGAAAACGTTGCTCGTATGTCTTCGCCAATGGATAGGCGTACTGTATACAGACTGAAACAGACTTCCCCAAAGAGGTTACTCTTATCTTAAAATTTCATTGAAATCTAACTCCAAGGAGATAAAGGTGAGCCCCTGGGCTGACAGGTTTTTACCTTTAGCCAACCTTAAGAGTTTAAGGAGCCAAGATATTAAACAATATCCTCGATACGCTGTCATAACGAGAATAAAACAGAGTAAAGTTCCATTTTGTCAAAACCAGAGAATGTGGAATGAGACATCTGTCTTCAACCACGATTGAGATAAAAGTGAAGAAGGTATGAGTGAGTGGGGGGGGGTTACTTCTCCCCGCCTCCACTGGTAATAACCGGAACAGTTATTGGCAGTTGACACGTTAAAATCTTTTTATAGCCGTACACCAGCTTGCGCTGATTTTTCTCCTACATAAAAAACAAAGGTTTTCATTTGTGTTGGAACAAAACTTGATTAGATTGATATGAGACACAATTAATAAATGAGATAAGACATCGAGAGGTACTTGGTGAAGAGGAAGTGCCTTAGCAAGTTCTCAGTGTAAATTACAAAGAGAAGGATAAAGGTTAATACAGGAAGGAGCTTAACAGACTTCTAACATGGCTGCATTTTACCCCCAAAACAACCCCTGGGCTACAAACACTAAATGGTTTGACTAGAAGTTTAACTTCACTGGGATTCATCCATTATTTGGTAATTCAAATACAAAAGTGGCAGTGACTACTATGATTGTTTCCTTAACAATAACCAAGCTGCTGGTTAAATATTCTAAAATGCAATTTGAACCCTTCAGACAATGACCTCATATACACAGGCATAACATAGAAAACTACTCAACTAGCTCTTGTTCTTGTCTTAAACGTTTATCATTTCAAGCCTTTTTTAATTGAATTCCATCCAATCGGGTTTAACTAATTCAACCTCACTTTTCAAACTATATTACACCCAATAGTAGTCTTTATTTACAGCTTTTCAAAATATTTAAAATTTTAAACTGACTGACACTGTAGTGCAAATGAGTAATGAAAATTTACTTATACCTGTACAGTATGATGTATTCATATGGTAAAATAAAAATATCACAGTGTAACTCTACCTTCTTCCTGCATTTTTGATATCTTTTCCTGGATTTGCTCAGCTTCTTTTTCATAACTGATTTTTTCCTTGCAAGAGCGTTTCACGACACCAGTCTTAATGCGCAACTGTTTTAAGCGAGGATCAGCCATATTCTTATTATATGTATAAGATGACCTGCAAGAGACCAAATATCCAACTTCATACAACTGTATATTACATACATATTTTCAATAAATAATAAATATGGTACAGTATTTACCTACGGTCTACTTACAGACCAAAAAAAAAATTAAATATTTACTTTCATATAAAAAGTTATTGGGTCCTTTGACTGGCCAGGGAGTAATATATTGGATTCTTCTCTCTGTTATGGCTCATTTTCCCTTTGCCTACACATACACCGAACAGTCTGGCCTATTCTTTATATACTCTCCTCTGTCCTTATACACCTGACAACACTGAGATTACCAAACAATTCTTCCTTGCTCAAGGGGTTAGCTACTGCACTGTAATTGTTCAGTGGCTACTCTCCTCTTGATAAGGGTAGAAGAGACTCTTTAGCTATGGTAAACAGCTCTTCTACGAGAAGGGCACTCCAAAATTAAACCATTGTTCTCTAGTCTTGGGTGGTGCCATAACCTCTGTACCATGGTCGTTTTCTGTCTTGGGTTAGAGTTCTCTTGCTTGAGGGTACACTTGGGCACACTGTTCTATCTTATTTCTCTTCCTTTTGTTTTGTTTTTTATAGTTTATATATGAAGATTTATTCTAATGTTATTACTATTCTTAAAATATTATATTTGAATTGTTAACTAATTCTCTTGCAGTTTATTTATTTTCTTATTCCATTTCCTCACTGGGCTATTTTCCCTATTGGAGCCCTTGGGCTTAAAGCATCTTGCTTTTCCAACTAGTACTGTAGCTTAGCAAGTAATAATAATAATAATAAAAATAAAAATAATAATAATAATAATAACAATATTTTTTCCACAGACTAAAACTTAATATCTGAAGTGGAAAGCCTAAATACCTGAATAGAACAAATTCTAACAGTAAATTGCATTATTCCTAGTAATAAAAAACTAAGCCCTTGAAAATAAGGATATGTTGTCTTCAAAGGTGCTGGAACTGTTTAGATGCCTACCATAATGCAACATATAGTGAAATACTGTACTCTATGTCATAACATAAACAGTTATTTCCATTTGTAATTTAATATCAATCATCACAGAAGTTATGTCAGGATCTTATTTTGTTAAGTACTGTACTGTACTTTGTTTATATGTATGAAGCAAGGACTAGTATTGATTCATATATGTTAATCAGTACAGTATATTACAAGTTAAAATTATTGGAAGACAGTTACAGTCATAGTGGCAATAAGTCCGAAACTATATACAGTACATGTAATTCATCAGACTTAAAATGATATTTTAATTTTAAAATAAATTTTTGAATATACTTACCCGGTGAATATATAGCTGCAACTCTGTTGCTCGACAGAAAAACTCTACGGAAAAAACTCGCCAGCGATCGCTACACAGGTTGCGGGTGTGCCCAACAGTGCCATCTGTCGACCAGATACCCAGCTCTTATGTGAACAAAGACTCAATTTTCTCCTCGTCCCACTGCGTCTCTATTGGGGAGGAAGGGAGGGTCATTTAATTTATATATTCACCGGGTAAGTATATTCAAAAATTTATTTTATAATTAAAATATCATTTTTAAATATTTAACTTAGCCGGTGAATATATAGCTGATTCACACCCAGGATGGTGGGTAGAGACCAGTAATATATGTTTACATTTTATGAGCTAAGAGTTTTTTATTTCATTTTAGAAGTTATCAAAATAACAAAAACAAAATAAATAGGTACCTGGTAAGGAAGTCGACTTGAACAATTACTCTGCAATTTAAGTACGTCTTCCTTACGGAGCCTCGCGATCCTCTTAGGATGCTGATCGACCACTAGGAGCTGAAGTATCAAGGGTTGCAACCCATACAACAGGACCTCATCAAACCCCTAATCTAGGCGCTCTCAAGAAATGACTTTGACCACCCGCCAAATCAACCAGGATGCGAAAGGCTTCTTAGCCTTCCGGACAACCCATAAAAAACAACATTTCAAGAGACAGATTAAAAGGATATGGAATTAGGGAATTGTAGTGGTTGAGCCCTCACCCACTACTGCACTCGCTGCTACGAATGGTCCCAGTGTGTAGCAGTTCTCGTAAAGAGACTGGACATCTTTCAAGTAAAATGACGCGAACACTGACTTGCTTCTCCAATAGGTTGCGTCCATTATACTTTGCAGAGATATATTTTGCTTAAAGGCCACGGAAGTTGCTACAGCTCTAACTTCGTGCGTCTTCACCTTAAGCAAAGTTCGGTCTTCCTCACTCAGATGTGAATGAGCTTCTCGTATTAACAATCTGATAAAGTCTGACCAAGCATTCTTTGACATAGGCAAGGATGGTTTCTTAACTGAACACCATAAAGCTTCAGATTGGCCTCGTAAAGGTTTAGTACGCTTTAAATAGAACTTAAGAGCTCTAACAGGGCATAAGACTCTTTCTAGTTCATTGCCTACGATCTCCGATAAGCTGGGAATATCGAAAGATTTAGGCCAAGGCCGAGAAGGCAGCTCATTTTTGACTAGAAAACCAAGTTGCAGCGAACAAGTGGCTTTTTCCGACGAAAATCCGATGTTCTTGCTGAAGGCATGAATCTCACTGACTCTTTTAGCCGAGGCTAAGCATACCAGGAAAAAGAGTCTTAAGAGTGAGATCTTTCAGGGAGGCTGATTGTAACGGCTCCAACCTGTCTGACATGAAGAATCTTAGTACCACGTCTAAATTCCATCCAGGGGTAGCCAAACGACGCTCCTTGGTGGTCTCAAAAGACTTAAGGAGGTCTTGCAGATCTTTATGTTTGGAAAGATCTAAGCCTCTATGCCGGAAGACCGATGCCAACATGCTTCTGTAGCCCTTGATAGTGGGAGCTGAAAGGGATCGTCTTTTTCTCAGGAATAAGAGAAAATCAGCTATTTGAGCTACAGAGGTACTGGTCGAGGATACAGAAACTGACTTGCACCAGTCTCGGAAGACTTCCCACTTCGATTGGTAGACTCTAATGGAAGACGCTCTCCTTGCTCTAGCAATCGCACTGGCTGCCTCCTTCGAAAAGCCTCTAGCTCTCGAGAGTCTTTCGATAGTCTGAAGGCAGTCAGACGAAGAGCGTGGAGGCTTTGGAGTACCTTCTTTACGTGTGGCTGACGTAGAAGGTCTACCCTTAGAGGAAGACTTCTGGGAACGTCTACTAACCATCGAAGTATCTCGGTGAACCATTCTCTCGCGGGCCAGAGGGAAGCAACTAACGTCAACCTTGTCCCTTCGTGAGAGGCGAACTTCTGCAGTACCTTGTTGACAATCTTGAACGGTGGGAATGCGTAGAGATCCAGATGTGACCAATCTAGGAGGAAAGCATCTATATGTATTGCTGCTGGGTCCGGGACTGGAGAGCAATAGATTGGAAGCCTCTTGGTCAGCGAGGTTGCAAAGAGATCTATGGATGGTTTACCCCAAGTGGCCCAAAGTCTTTTGCACACATCCTTGTGGAGGGTCCATTCGGTTGGAATTACTTGCCCTTTCCGACTGATACAATCTGCTATGACGTTCAAGTCGCCTTGGATGAACCTCGTTACTAGGGAGATGTCTTGACCTTTTGACCAGATGAGCAGGTCCCTTGCGATCTCGTACAACGTCAGTGAGTGGGTACCTCCTTGTTTGGAGATGTACGCCAAGGCCGTGGTGTTGTCCGAGTTTACTCCCACCACTTTGCCTCGAAGGAGAGACTTGAAGCTTTTCAAGGCCAGATGTACTGCCAACAGCTCCTTGCAGTTGATATGCATGCTCCTCTGACTCGAGTTCCACAGTCCTGAGCATTCCCGACCGTCTAGTGTCGCGCCCCAGCCCACGTCCGATGCGTCCGAGAAGAGAACGTGGTTGGGAGTCTGGACAGCCAGGGGAAGACCCTCTCTTAGGTTGATATTGTCCTTCCACCAAGTCAGAAAAGACTTTATCTTTTCGGAAATCGGGATCGAGACCGCTTCTAGCGTCTTGTCCTTTTTCAAGTGAAAAGCTAGATGGTATTGAAGAGGACGGAGGTGTAGTCTTCCTAGTGACACAAATTGTTCCACGGATGACAGCGTCCCTACCAGACTCATCCACAGCCTGACTGAGCAGCGTTCCTTCTTCAGCATCTTCTGGATGGATAGCAGGGCTTGATCTATTCTGGGGGCTGATCGTCTTGTTGTTCAGCAACGTCCTCATCAGAGGGTTCCTCATCCGAAAACTGATGAGGAAACGGCAACGGAGTGGGCAACGTCTGGCTCGCTGAGTCCGGTCGCACTGGTGCATGCGTGACGGAGCCGGACGCAACCTCATGGAACTGCTGCACAGTCTGTGAACTGTCAACAACCATGGGTGCGCGAGGAAGCACAGCGTCCACCCGAGACTGTCTAGACCGTCTGGGTTGTGCAGTCAACACCATACCGGGTTGCTGAGGTTGACGCACTGCGTCAAAACAAGTCACCTCTGCTGGTTGTTGAACGTCCTGAACGTCAACAACCACCTCCGAGCGTCGCTTAACGTCAACGTGCGGCTGGCAACCCACACTGGGTCGCATCGGTGGAGGAACCACCTCAACTGGCAGACGCGAGAAGGTTACCTCAGCGTCAACAGGACGCACAACCGACCGGTTGGAAGGTTGTTGGCCAGAAGGTTCGGCAGCAACCTTCTCCGCATTAAAGTCCTCTATTAAGGACGCAAGCTTGGACTGCATGTCTTGCAGCAAAGCCCATTTAGGGTCTACGGGAGCAGGTGCGGCAACAGACGGGGTTAGCGACTGAGGCGGTACCGCTTTCCATCCTTGAAAGCCTTGTTTATGCATGACATAATTGTACAGCAAAACTTCAAAGGCTCGAAAACAGCTGTGAAGTTGACCTGTAAAAAACTTGGAGCGTCTCCTGGCCAGGCGCCAGGGAGAGTCTACGAGATTTGAGAAGTCTATCTGGGCAGAGGCATGAACTCCCAAGCCGAGAACTTCTCTCGTGTCATAACAGACTCTCGCTCTATAAGCCAGTTTAAAAGAAGGGAAAGCAAAGGCTGTATCCCCCAAACTCCTCCTGGTAATAAACCAGTCGCCTAGCCAACGTAAAGCTCTCTAGGAGAGCGAGAGAGCACTAGCTTAAAAAACAACGGCTTCAAAGTAGCTAGGCCTAGTGTAAGCTCTGACGTTTAGGCGAACGAGGAGCAGCAGTTACAAAAAGATCCGGACAAAGATCCTTAAAAAAAATCATCATGATTTAATTAAAGTCCATAGAGGGCTAAGCAGCTTTAGGCTCCTCTCCATCTGACAGAGTCCTCAAGGGAATATCAGTAGGAGGGGGAACAGCAACTTCCTCATCTACAGGAACCTTGTCCGATAAAAGCTGAGTCTCAAGCAAGGGAGAGACCTACCGTGGTGGCAATGCTTTACAAGCAGAGTCCACACTCACTGGTGCATTAGTAGCGGACTAGGACGCAACGTCATGTAACTGCTTGACAGTCTGTGAACTGTCAACAACTGAACTGTCAACCACAACAGGTGCGTGAGGACGCACAGCGTCCACTCGAGACTGCTTTGACTGCCTAGACTGAGCAGTCAAAACAACTCTAGAATGCGGAGGTTGACGCACAGCGTCAAAACAAGTCAACTCCGATTGTTAGTGAACGTCTTGAACGTCAACAGGAGCATCAGCAAGTGGCCTAACGTCCAAATGCGGCTGAAAATCCACACGAGACCGCATCGAGTGTGGTTCTAAACAACCTGACTGACATGACTTAGCTACGCCAACGTCAACAGGAAGCACAAAGGAACGTTAGGTTGGCTGAAAGCCGGGATATCGATGAGATAAACGGCTAGACTCAACGGACTAATCGGCAGAATAGTCTTCCATAAGGGAGGCAAGCATATTCTGCATGTCTTGCCATACAACCCATTAAGGATCAACGGAAATGGTTGTGGTAAGAGACGAGGGTAACGTCTGTGACCGCAACACTTTGCCAACAAAAAAGACTCTCGGAGTCTGTGTTACGCTTTTGTTAGGCGGCGAGCAGTTATCCGATGACTGCATAGGGTCAGAGCTGTCCTAATGGCTGTAACCAGGACGCTGGACCTGTCCTGAAAGGACTGACTTTCGCTTAAGGGCTTCGAAACCTTGTGACAGGTTTCTTATGCGAAAAGCCTTCGGATGACGAGGAGAAAAAATGTCTCTCTCGTCTTATGGTAGGGGAGATCTTGGTAAGATACAGTGAACCCTCGTTTATCGCGGTAGATAGGTTCCAGTCGCGGCCGCGATATGTGAAAATCCGCGAAGTAGTGACACCATATTTACGTATTTATTCAACATGTATATTCAGACTTTTAAAACCTTCCCTTGTACGTAGTACTGTTAACAAACTACCCTTTAATGTACAGAACACTTAATGCATGTACTACAGTACCCTAAACTAAAACAGGCACAAATATTAAAGGTGATTTTATATCATGCATTTCCTAAACATGCTAAAAAGCACGATAAAAAATGGCAACCAATGTTTTGTTTACATTTATCTCTGATCATAATGTAGAAACAAACTGGAGGTAGAGCTTTGCTTATTACCCAGACATATTTCCCATACTTTTCCCTTAGAACTACATCACATCTTCCTACTTTAGATATATATATATATATATATATATATATATATATATATATATATATATATATATATATATATGTGTGTGTGTGTGTGTGTGTATATATATATATATATATATATATATATATTTATATGTATACACATATACATACCTACATATATACATAAATACATGCATACATATATATATATATATTACTGTATATATATGGGTTATGGAAAAAATCCGCGAAGTGGTGAATCCGCGATGGTCGAACCGCGAAGTAGCGAGGGTTCACTGTACACCCGATACCATAGAGGGAAACGTCTGTTCGTTGATCAAGGCCTCTCGAACCCATAAGTCGTTCGACATTACTTCTCCCCTGGGCTTGGGAGCTTGCAAGAGGTCCCGGACTAGGTGAACGACAGGCACGAACAGACGAACCCTCGGACGCAACACTGTAACACTTTGCGCAATATCACTTTATCACTTCGATTTTCTGTTTTGCACTTATTCCACTGAAATCGAAACTTTTACTGATTTCTACCTGAAACACGCAATTCTACCCTTCATTAAAAGGTAGTAATTGCGAAATCAGTCGTATAATGCAAGCTCATTAATACCAGCAAAAACCAGAAAACATATTTTAAGATAAAAAAAAAAAATTCAGTGACTGGGGAAGAGACTAAACACTAGTTCATATAAACTACGTTTTCAATCTCTCACCGCACATAGCCTGGGGACGAGAATAAAAAACTAAAAACGTTTTATCCTTTCTCCCCGTACAGAGACTAGGGACGAGAGTAACTCGAGAACAACGTTACCCGCCTGAACGGAACGTTTTCTCTCCTCTCTCTCCCTCCGTCTCTATCTCTCTCTCTTTCTCTTGATTTCGCACCTAAGAGAAGAGCCCAATTACATTTCGTCAAAAAAATTTTATTTTTATAATAAAATAAATTTTTGAATATACTTACCCGGTGATTATATATAAGCTGCAGCTCTGCTGCCCGACAGAAAAACTCTACGCTCAAAATCCGCCAGCGATCGCTATGCAGGTAGGGGGTGTACTTCAACAGCGCCATCTGTCGTGCAGGTACTCAGTACTCAATGTAAACACAGAACTCAATTTTCTCCTCGGTCCACTGGGTCTCTATTGGGGAGGAAGGGAGGGTCCTTTAATATATAATCACCGGGTAAGTATATTCAAAAATTTATTTTATTATAAAAATAACATTTTTCAATATTAAACTTAGCCGGTGATTATATAAGCTGATTCACACCCAGGGGGGTGGGTAGAGACCAGCATTAATTGTTTACATTATTATGAGCTAAGGATTTTGTATTTCATTTTAGCAGTTATTCAAAATAACAAACATAAAATAAATAAGTACCTGGTAAGGAAGTCGACTTGAACAATTACTCTGCCTTTTTTAAGTACGTCTTCCTTACTGAGCCTCGCGATCCTCTTAGGATGCTGAGCGACTCCTAGGAGCTGAAGTATCAAGGGTTGCAACCCATACTACAGGACCTCATCAAAACCTCTAATCTAGGCGCTTCTCAAGAAAAGAATTTGACCACCCCCCAAATCAACCAGGATGCGAAAGGCTTCTTAGCCTTCCGGACAACCCAAAAACAACAATAAAAAACATTTCAAGAGAAAGATTAAAAAAGGTTATGGAATTAGGGGAATGTAGTGGTTGAGCCCTCACCCACTACTGCACTCGCTGCTACGAATGGTCCCAGGGTGTAGCAGTTCTCGTAAAGAGACTGGACATCTTTAAGATAAAAAGACGCGAACACTGACTTGCTTCTCCAATAGGTTGCGTCCATTATACTCTGCAGAGATCTATTTTGTTTAAAGGCCACTGAAGTTGCGACAGCTCTAACTTCATGTGTCCTTACCTTCAGCAAAGCATGGTCTTCCTCATTCAGATGGGAATGAGCTTCTCGTATCAACAGTCTGATATAATAGGAAACTGCATTCTTTGACATAGGCAAAGAAGGTTTCTTAATAGAACACCATAAAGCTTCTGACTGTCCTCGTAAAGGTTTAGTTCGTCTTAAATAGAACTTAAGAGCTCTAACAGGGCATAAGACTCTTTCTAGTTCATTTCCAACCAAATTTGAAAGGCTTGGAATATCGAACGATTTCGGCCAAGGACGAGAAGGTAGCTCGTTTTTGGCTAGAAAACCAAGCTGTAAAGAACATGTAGCCGTTTCAGATGAAAATCCGATGTTCCTGCTGAAGGCGTGAATCTCACTGACTCTTTTAGCTGTTGCTAAGCAAACGAGGAAAAGAGTCTTTAAAGTGAGATCTTTAAAGGAGGCTGATTGTAGTGGCTCGAACCTTTCTGACATAAGGAATCTTAGTACCACGTCTAAATTCCAACCCGGTGTAGCCAAACGACGCTCCTTCGAGGTCTCAAAAGACTTAAGGAGGTCCTGTAGATCTTTGTTGTTAGAAAGATCTAAGCCTCTGTGACGGAAGACTGCTGCCAACATGCTTCTGTAACCTTTGATAGTGGGAGCTGAAAGAGATCTTTCCTTCCTCAGGTATAATAGGAAGTCAGCTATTTGGGTTACAGAGGTACTGGTCGAGGATACTGATACCGACTTGCACCAGTTTCGGAAGACTTCCCACTTCGACTGGTAGACTAAGAGTGGATGTCCTCCTTGCTCTAGCAATCGCCCTGGCTGCCTCCTTCGAAAAGCCTCTAGCTCTAGTGAGTCTTTCGATAGTCTGAAGGCAGTCAGACGAAGAGCGTGGAGGCCTGGGTGTACCTTCTTTACGTGTGGCTGACGTAGAAGGTCCACTCTTAGAGGAAGAGTTCTGGGAACGTCCACCAGCCATTGAAGTACCTCGGTGAACCATTCTCTCGCGGGCCAGAGGGGAGCAACTAATGTCAACCTTGTCCCTTCGTGAGAGGCGAACTTCTGCAGTACCTTGTTGACAATCTTGAACGGGGGAAATGCATAAAGGTCTAGATGGGACCAATCCAGTAGAAAGGCATCTATATGAACTGCTGCTGGGTCCGGGATTGGTGAGCAATATATTGGGAGCCTCTTGGTCATCGAGGTTGCAAAGAGATCTATGGTAGGTTGGCCCCATGTGGCCCATAGTCTCTTGCACACATCCTTGTGTAGGGTCCATTCTGTTGGAATGATTTGACCCTTCCGACTGAGGCAATCCGCCATGACATTCATGTTGCCTTGAATGAACCTCGTTACTAGAGAAAGGTTTAGATCTCTTGACCAGGTGAGGAGGTCCCTTGCGATCTCGTACAACGTCATAGAATGGGTCCCTCCTTGCTTGGAGATGTACGCCAAGGCCGTGGTGTTGTCTGAGTTCACCTCCACCACCTTGCCTTGAAGGAGGGACTTGAAGCTTTTCAAGGCCAGATGAACTGCCAGTAGCTCCTTGCAGTTGATATGTAACGTTCTTTGATTCGAGTTCCAAGTTCCCGAGCATTCCCGACCGTCTAAAGTCGCACCCCAGCCCGTGTCCGATGCGTCCGAGAAGAGAACGTGGTTGGGGGTCTGAACAGCCAGGGGCAGACCCTCTCTGAGGTTGATGTTGTCCTTCCACCAAGTCAGTGATGACTTCATCTTCTCGGAAATGGGGAACGAGACCGCTTCTAGCGTCTTGTCCTTTTTCCAGTAAACAGCTAGGTGAAATTGAAGGGGACGGAGGTGTAGTCTCTCTAACGAAATGAACTGTTCCAGGGATGAAAGCGTCCCTATCAGACTCATCCACTGTCTGACTGAACATCGTTCCTTCTTTAGCATGTTCTGGATGCATCCTTGGGCTTGACTTGTTCTGGGGGCCGACGGAAAAGCCCGAAAAGCTTGACTGTGAATCTCCATCCCTAAGTACACTATAGTTTGGGATGGGACCAGTTGGGACTTTTCCATATTGACCAGGAGACCCAATTCCTTGGTCAGATCTAGAGTCCACTTTAGATTCTCCAGACAGCGACGACTGGAAGAAGCTCTTAGAAGCCAGTCGTCCAAATAGAGGGAGGCTCTGATATCCGCTAAATGCAGGAATTTGGCAATATTCCTCATCAGCCTCGTAAATACAAGAGGAGCTGTGCTTAGGCCAAAGCACAGGGCTTGAAATTGGTAGACAACCTTTTCGTAAACGAATCTCAGCAAAGGTTGGGATTCTGGGTGGATGGGGACGTGAAAGTAAGCGTCCCTTAGGTCTAAAGAGACCATCCAGTCTTCCTTCCTGACCGCTGCTAGAACGGACTTTGTGGTCTCCATGGCGAACGTCTGCTTTGTGACAAAGACATTCAGCGCACTGACGTCTAGCACCGGCCTCCACCCTCCTGTCTTCTTTACCACTAAGAAGAGACGGTTGTAGAAGCCCGGGGATTGATGGTCCCGGACTTTGACTACCGCTCCCTTTTCTAGTAAGAGAGACACCTCCTGCTTCAAAGCCAGTCTCTTGTCTTCCTCTCTGTACCTGGGAGATAGATCGATGGGAGATGTTGCTAGAGGGGGTTTGCGTACAAACGGGATCTTGTACCCTTCTCTGAGCAACTTCACAGATTGTGCATCTGCGCCCTTTTTCTCCCAGGTCTGCCAGAAGTTCTTGAGTCTGGCTCCCACTGCTGTCTGAAGAAGGTGGCAGTCAGACTCTGCCTTTAAAGGACTTGGTACCTTTCTTCTTCCCACGTCTCCCTTCGGCACGAGCACCTCCTCTGCTGGAGGCTCTGCCACGAAAGGGCGGAATGAATCTGGACGCTGGAGTGTCCATCCTGGGTCTAGACAAGGTAGGCAAAGGGGTGGCTTTGCGGGCAGAGGACGCAACCAGGTCATGGGTGTCTTTCTGAATCAAGGAGGCAGCAATCTCCTTTATCAAGTCCTCTGGGAAAAGGCACTTTGAGAGAGGAGCAAACAGAAGTTCCGATCTCTGACACGGTGTTACTCCAGCTGACAGGAAAGAGCAAAGGTTTTCCCGTTTCTTGAGGACCCCGGATACGAACGAAGCCGCAAGCTCACTGGATCCGTCACGTATGGCCTTGTCCATGCAGGACATAATGAGCAAGGAAGCTTCCTTGTCAGAAGGGGAGATCTTCCTGCTCAAAGCTCCCAGACACCAGTCCAAAAAGTTAAAGACCTCGAAGGCTCTAAACACTCCTTTCAACAGATGGTCTAAGTCTGAAGGAGACCAACAAATCTTAGAGCGTCTCATGGCTAGCCTGCGGGGAGAGTCTACTAGACTTGAGAAGTCGCCCTGGGCAGAGGCAGGAACTCCCAAGCCGAGAACTTCTCCCGTGGCATACCAGACGCTCGATCTGGATGAGAGTCTCGCAGGGGGAAACGTAAATGCTGTCTTCCCAAGATTCTTTTTGGACTGCATCCAATCTCCTAAAACTCGTAAAGCTCTCTTGGACGAGCGGGCGAGGACGAGTTTCGTGAAGGCAGGCGCTGATGACTGCGTGCCTAAAGCGAACTCTGACGGAGGAGAGCGTGGAGCCGCAGGCACAAACTGATCAGGAAACATCTCCTTGAACAAAGCAAGAACTTTTCTAAAGTCCAAGGAGGGTTGCGTGGTCTTGGGTTCGTCGATGTCCGTATGCGGGTCGTCAATGTGTGCAGCGTCGTCATCATCAGAGAGTCCATCATCTGAAAACTGAGGAGGAAGCGGCAAAGGAGTAGCAATCGGCTGGTCAGCTGAGTCCGGCAGCACGGGTGCACGCGTGACTGAACCGGACGCAACGTCATGGAACTGTTGCCCAGTCTGTGAACTGGCAACAACCATAGCAGCGCGGGGACGCATAGCGTCTACTCCCGACTGTCTAGTCTGCTGTGGGTGAGTAGTGGTAACCACACTGGGTTGCGGAGGTTGACGCACCGCGTCAAAACAAAACAACTTAGGTTGTTGTTGTACCTCGCGAACGTCAACGGAAGGTTCCGTGCGTCGCTGAACGTCAACATGCGGCTGGCAGGGTACACTGGAACGCATGGGTGGCGGGACTCTCACAGCTGGAGTGCGGGAGAAGGTAGCCTCAGCGTCCACCGGACGCACAACCGTGGTTGGTTGTAGGCTAGAGGTTGGTGCAGCGTCAACCTTCTCCGCACGAAAGTCCTGCATCAATGACGTTAACTGTGACTGCATGGTCTGCAGTAAAGACCACTTAGGGTCTACAGGAGCAGGTGCGGCAACAGATGGTGTTACTGCCTGATGCGGTACCGCTTTGCCTCTCTTAGGAGGTGAGCAGTCGTCGGAAGACTGCAGCGAGTCCGAACTGACCCAGTGGCTACAACTGGGCCGTTGGACTTGCGCGGAAGGGACCGACTTGCGCTTAAGAGGCCGCGAGACCTTGGTCCATGGTTTCTTATGAGAAACCTCTTCCGCAGACGAGGAATAAATGGGCTCTCTCGTCTTCGTGTGGGTGGGGCGATCTTGGGTAGATACGCCCGAAACCACGGAGGGAACGTCTGTTCGCTGATTAAAGCCTCTCGAACCCTTTGGTCGTACGACATTGCTTCTCCCCTGGGCTTGGGAGCTTGCAAGAGGTCCCGGACTGGGAGGACGACAGGCACGAACAGACGAACCCTCAAGCGCAACACTATCCACAACACTACCACTTACTTTATCACTACCCACTGCACTCTTGCACTTCAGCTCCTTGACGTCTGCCATGAGCTGGTTACGGTCACTAGCCAAGGACTCGACTCTCTCACCCAGAGCCTGAATGGCACGCATCATATCTGCCATCGAAGGTTGTTGAGTGCTAGAAGGGGGATCAGGAGCAACCACTACAGGGGAAGGAATAGGTTGTGGGGCATGAGGAGAGGAAAATTCAACGGAGCGAGATGAACTTCTCCTGACTCTATCTCTCTCTAGCCTACGTGTATATTTCTGGAATTCGAGAAAATCGAATTCCGAAAGCCCAACGCATTCCTCACATCGATCTTCCAATTGACAGGTTTTATCCCGACAATTGGAACAAACGGTGTGAGGATCGATAGAGGCCTTCGGAAGACGCCTTGAACAGTCCCTAGCATTACACTTTCTGAATTTAGGGACTTGAGAAGGGTCAGCCATTTTGAATTAGTCAAAGGGGAATTCAAAAAACTATCCAAGTCGTCAACAAATAATCCGATATCAACAAAAGAATGCAAGGATTTATTGAAGATAACGTCTGCAAAGCGAAAGCTCAAAACTAGAAATGTGTACTTCACCAAAATATGTGAAAACCAATCCAGTAAGCAACAGCGAATTTAGTAGGTCTTGCCGGTGGCACGACAGAGAGAAAATTGAGTTCTGTGTTTACATTGAGTACTGAGTACCTGCACGACAGATGGCGCTGTTGAAGTACACCCCCTACCTGCATAGCGATCGCTGGCGGATTTTGAGCGTAGAGTTTTTCTGTCGGGCAGCAGAGCTGCAGCTTATATATAATCACCGGCTAAGTTTAATATTGAAAAACATGTTATTTGACCAAAGGAAAAAAATGAAAGGTTTTTCAAATAAAAAGTTCCTTTAAAATAGAATATAAAACATTTAAGCTTAGAAAGAATGAACAAAACGTCAGAATCGATTTACTCTTACTGCAAAGTGAAACCGTGATACACTCTCTCTCTATCGTAACGATAGAGCGCATGTTGAACGTCCTGAACGTCAACAACTGCGTAGCATAAATAAACTAAACGTTAGTTCATCTTTGAAAACAGTACGAAGACTATCAAAGAAATTCTTTCATAAAATATTACAATTAAAAAGTTTTAAATCCTTAGCTCTTTAAAAGCTAATTACGATATAAAGGGCTCAACGTTGATTAACTTCGGTTTCCAAGTTAGGACCGCCTACTCTCAGGAAAGGTCGCATATAAACAAAACATTAAAATTTATTTTTATATGTTTATAATAAAAGGAAAGTTAATCGAAGAGGCCTAATAAAGGCGGAGAGATATAAAATATATAGAGGAAAATCTATAAATAATTTATAACGTGATAAGATAATTACTAAAAGCCTAAACACACTTCCGTCCAAGGGAAGGGTCGGCCATTTAAAAGTGAAAGAAAGTCCATACTCTCTTTGTCACCATAATTAAATCTATCCAAAACGAGTTCAAGAGTTAAGATGAAGATAAAACACCTGCATTGCGAAAGCTCAAAACCAGAATATAGTACTTCACCAATATGATGTGAAAAACTCCAGTTTAGCAACAGCGAGTAAAGTACGTCTTGTCGACACGTCGACAGAGAGAAAAATTGAGTCTTTGTTTACATAAGAGCTGGGTATCTGGTCGACAGATGGCGCTGTTGGGCACACCCGCAACCTGTGTAGCGATCGCTGGCGAGTTTTTTCCGTAGAGTTTGTCTGTCGAGCAACAGAGTTGCAGCTATATATTCACCGGCTAAGTTAAATATTTAAAAACAGATGTATATAATCGAGTAAGCGTTTGACTATCGTAGATGTTACTAAAATGTGAGAGTACTATCTGAATGGGCATATAAAGTGACCAGGTTGCTCATAGAGCTAGCTGAATACAGTTTCTCAGAGAATTATTAGTGTCTTAAAAGTGAATGTTGATTACTTAAGCATTTCAAAGTCTAATATAGTAATTGGCTTGGATATATACATTGGATAATGTTTAGATATTGAAGTCATAAAAGATTTACTATACTCATACCAAAAAATTTTAAAAATAATTTGTATTTTCCCAACTATGCAATCCCTGCATCCTTTCATAGGAGTATAATTTTAGCAAAGCTCGAAACTCACCTGTTAAAATTGATAATGAGGAGGCAGGTTACAGGGAAGCCTTTCTCCCTGCCAGGCCACTAAGTAGCCACTCTGACCTTCAACTATGATTGATTGAACCAACAAATGACTCACTGTCAAGGACACCAAACAGTCATACCAATATGGCTGGTATTGGCCAATTACCATAAATTCACGTGTCAACCAAGCGTGACAAATGCAGAGATGACAATTAGTATTCTCGCACTTTCGGGGCATCATGTTATACTTCCAAGGGAATATAACATTGCTTATTTCTCTCATCTTATTTTCAGTTATCCCAATGCTGTTGCCAGTTATTTCAAATCAAATTCTTAATTCTGGGTAAACAATCATCACAGAGAATGGGATACCTTCTTGGAAGCAACTCAGCTGCAATATTCTTTGCTAGTAAATCTGCCTTCTCATTTTCCAACAAGCAAAATTAAACTGTTATACCTCTCAGTCCAAAGGTTACTTTAATATCTTTAAAATGGTATTTTTATCATAAAATTAATCTTTAAATATACTTGCCTGGTAGTTACATATATATAGCTTAAATCCCGTGTTTCGTCACGCGCACAGCAGAAATTCAAATTTTGCGGCAATCGCCGCCATGGTAGTAGGTGGTCATACATGAGCGCCATCTCTCATAGGTTACTAGAACCATTCCCAACATTCCTCAGAAATTCCATGCCCCTGTTTTCAGAGGGGAGGAGGGAGGGCCCTTTTATATATGTAACTACCAGGTAAGTATATTTAGTTGATTGACACCATTAGTGGTGGGTAGAAAACCTCATCCCATCGGGAATTCGTATAATTATTAATAGCTACAATTAGTAGTACCAATAATCTGGCTCTTACCTGATAAGGAAGCTGGCTTCATAGTTATTCTGCCTTATTTGCCTGCATTCCTTAAGAGACTCAGCGACCCACCAAGGGGGCTGTAAAAGTCTCTGTGGGGCTGCCACAAGGTCCTTGACCTTAGCGTGGCTAGACCTCCACCCTTGCTACCCTGGCATAGCCAAGGATAATGATTCTGACCACCTACTCCAAAGTTAAAAACACACATAAAAAACTAACTTGACTTGCATCCCAGACTGTGGAAGGCTGCAACAACCTTCACAGACAGCCTGTGAACACAAGTATAAGAAAAAAGGCAAGGGTATATAATAAAAAATGTTAAAGGGAAGAGGCAGTAGACCCTTCTCCAACTACGACGCTGGAGGTAACATAAGGACCCAGGGAACAACAATTTTCATATTGTGTCTGGACATCCTTGAGATAACAGTCTGTGAAGATTGATTTACTTCACCAGAAAGTAGCCTCCAAAATTGACTTCATTGACCTATTGTGCTTGTAAGCCATAGAAGTTGCTACAGCTCTAACCTCATGTGGTTTTACCTTAAGGATAGGGAAAACTTCTAGCTTCACAATTCTGGTGAGCTTCCCTTATCAAATCCTTAATGAAAAAAGCCAGGGTATTCTTTGATAAAAGCAAAGAGGGTATTTTAACTGAGCACCAGAGGTTGTCTGCTTGTCCTCTCAGGTGTTTGGACGCGTGCAGATAAAAATTTTAAAGCTCTCACTAGACAAAGGCCTCTCTCCTTTTCCCGACCAATTAAGTGAGATAGCTCTGGGATGGTAAAAGATCTTGGCCAAGGTCAATAAGGATTCTCGTTTTTGGCGAGAAAGCCTAGCTGAAGAGAGCAAACTGCATTGTCTCCATTAAAGCCCACCTTCTTGCTGATGGCTTGTAACTCTCCTATTCTTTTGGCCGTAGCCAATGCAATTAGGAACGCCAGGACTACATCCAGATTCCAGGAGGGGGTTGGATTGTCCTTTCTCTTAGCGGTCTCAAAAGTTCTTATGAGATCCGGGAGATCCTTGTTACCTGACCCGTCAATGTGTCTGTGACGAAAGACGGAGGCTAACATGCTGCGGTAACCCTTGATGGTAGGTACAGCCAGCTTCTCTTTTGTTCGCAGATGCAACAGAAAGTCTGTTATTTGGGCTATAGAGGTACCGGTAGAGGGAAGTTTGTTAGTCCTTCACCATTCTCTAAACACGTCCCACTTAGATTGATAAACTCTAAGAGTTGATGTCTTTCTAGCTCTCGCGATTACTAGTGCAGCTTCCCTTGAAAAGCCCTTCGCTCTTGCCAGCTTTTCGTTAGTAGAAAAGCAGTCAGATTGAGAGCGGGGAGATTCTGATGGTAACTCTCTGTGTGTGGCTGTTTGAGTAGATCGCTCCGACTTGGTAACGTTCTAGGGGTATCTACCAGCCACTCCATCATCTCTGCAACCCAAGGTGTCATGGGCCAAAACGGAGCTATCAGGATCATACGGGCGTTGTGTGATTCCTTGAACTTTTTCAGGACTCTGTCCAGGATCTTGAATGATGGAAAAAGCGTGCACGTTTAGGTCCCCCCAGTCCAAGAGAAAAAACGTCAACTGCAGCTGCTTCCTGGTCTGGGACTGAAGAGCAATACACTGGCAACCTCTTTGTCAACTGTGTAGCGAAGAGGCCTATCGAGGGTTGACCCCACAACATCCAAAGGCTGGTGTACACCTCGTGATGTAGGGTCCACTCTGTAATTAGAACTTGTCTTCCTCTGCTGAGAAGGTCCGCCCTGACGTTCTTTTCCCCTTCTATGAAGGGAGTTATCAGGGTTATGTCCCTCGCTTTCGCCCACTGTAGTAGATCTTTAGCAGCTTCATAAAGTGAGTCTGAATGAGTGCCTCCCTGCTTCTTGTTGTAGGCCAACGCTGTGGTGTTGTCTGCGTTGACCAGAACTAAGTTTCCTTGGACTTCCTCCTGAAAGTGTATTAGTGCTTGGTGAATGGCCACTAGCTCCTTGATGTTTATATGCCATTCCCTCTGAGACTCTTCCCACAGACTCGATATCTCGGCCTTCCCCAGTGTTGCACCCCACCCCATGTCTGAGGCGTCGGAATACAACAATAGGTCGGGGTTCCTATGATAAAGTTCGAGGTCCAGGAGTTTGTTGGCATTGTGCCACCAACTCAAGTGATTCCTGATACCCAGAGGAATCGGCAACCACTTTTCTAGACCTTGACCTCTCGTCCAAAATTTGCAAGATGAAATTGAAGAGGCCGTTAATGAAGTCTCCCCAGGGATACGAACTAATCGATCGATGAGAGGGTACCCAGTGGACTCATCCATTCTCCTACCGAGCAGGACCGTATGTCAGGAAGCGTCGCACCTTTTCTAGGCACTCTAGAATGCATTTCGGGGCTGGAAAAGCCCGAGAAACCACTGACTGAATCCTCATCCCCAGGTATATGATGTTTGTGAGGGAGTCAGTTGAGATTTTAGGTTCACCACTAGACCTAGCCGTTTACAGTATAGCGTCAAGGAAATTGTAATTGAAGACCCTCCAGACACTTTCTTGCGACCTGGCTCTGAGTAGCCAATCGTCCAGGTACATTGATATCCCTACTCCCTTCAAATGTAGCCAGCGAGCCACGTTGACAACCACTCGGGTGAAAACGTAGGGAGCCTTGCACAGTCCAAAACAGTGTGCTTTGAACTGATAAGCAGTTTCTTTGAACACGTATCTCAGAAAATTTCTGTAGTTTGGGGGTATCGGAATGTGGAAATACGCGTCCTGCAAATCTAACGACACCATCCAGTCTCCCTGTCTGGTGCCTGCTAGGACTGACGCAGAAGACTCCATGGAAAACTTGACTTGCTTATGAACTTGTTCAGAAGACATGTCCAGAAC
The DNA here is from genome assembly GCF_036898095.1 of Palaemon carinicauda. Taxonomy (NCBI): domain Eukaryota; kingdom Metazoa; phylum Arthropoda; class Malacostraca; order Decapoda; family Palaemonidae; genus Palaemon; species Palaemon carinicauda. The sequence goes on along the minus strand of NC_090735.1, from coordinate 143,034,081 downwards.
AGGTCTCCAACCCCCTAGTTCTACGCAACTAGAAAAAGTCTGTTGTAAAATCCCTCTGACGAGAGGACTTCTACCACTTCTATTGCTGCTTTTGACAGCATATGGTTAACCTGCTCTTGCAAGAGCTGTTGCCAGTAGTGGAATACTGTACAGTACTTGTGTTTGTAGATTCAGATCACTTTTGGGTTTTGGTTGCTGCTTGGCGTTAATAGGTTGACCTCCAGCAGCCATTCTCTGGTCTCTTCTAGACAAGCTCTCCCACAAAAGGGTTGATGCGTGGGAGCAGCTTCCTTCTTCCTAGCTAAAAGGTTAGTCGGAAGCATTTCGCCGCAGTCCTTTGAAAGCAGATCTTACGTTACTTGTGCGTTATAGCTGCCGATAAGTCCTTCACTAGCTCTGAAGGGAAGAGGAATTTGGTCAAGGGAGCATACAAGAGCTCTGCTCTCTGAGCGAGAGTCAATCCTGACGACAGGAAAGAAAACAGCATAGCTCTTTCAATAAAACCTGTTGTGAATTCGACCGACCCATTCCTCACGGCTTATTTAGACAGGCAAAAATCATCTGTGACGTCTGCAAGGACTCCCAGAGTCCAGACCATCAAGCTGAAGACCTCGATTGTTCTGAAGACGTCCTTCAGCAAGTGAACCATTTCCAACATGGACCGCATCACCTTAGCCTTAGTCATCGCTGAACTACGTGAGGCGTCAACGAATAGAAGTCTACTTGGGAGAAGGTAGGAACTTCCAAACCGAGAACCTTCCCAGGCTTGTACCACACACAGGATCTAGAAGCCAATCTCGTAGGGGGAAAGGAAAAGGTTGTCCTTCCTTGTTCTTTCTCTTGAGAATCCAATCGTTCAAAGTCGAAAAAGACCTCTAGACCGATCTGGCTAACACCGTTTCCTTGAAAGAGGAAGATTCCTAGGGTCTACCCTTCAAAAACTGCGAGGGCGGGCTCCGAGGTACAGCCTGCTGAAAAGTCCTCCGGATATAAGTCCGCCAGAACTGCAAGTAATCTTAATATCTGCTGCATGAAGAGCTTTCTGCGTTTCCTCCTCTGAGATCTATCCTGGCATACCTGATAAGGAAACTGGCTTTATAGGTTTTAATGTCTCATTTGCTAGCAATCCTTGAGAGACTTAGCGATCCACCCAGGGGGGCTGTAAAAATCTCTGTGGGGCAGCCACATCCTCTAAAGGGTTAGCGATCTCCGAAGGAAAACAAGTGGGAGAAAACACACGCCTCAACTTGCATGCTTGTGTCCCGCATGCATTCGGCATGCTGCGAAGAAGAGTCATGCTGCGTCCAGCATTTTTCAAGGGAGAGTCATGTTCAAGTGCTTCCAGCATAAGTCCATCATGCTGCAAGGAAGCGTCACCATAGCGACCCGCATGCTGCGAGCGTAAGTCCTGCTCGCGTGCGTCCCGCATGCTGTATGCGCATCCAGCATGTCGCGAAGGAGAGACACTTGCTTGTCCATCATGTTGCGGGGATAAGTCCTGACTCCATGCGTCCAGGTTGCTGTAAGCTTCCAGCATGCTGAATGTGTCCAGCATGCCACGAGGGAGAACCTTGGCGCCTCCCATAACACGTCCAGATCGCTGCGAGGGAGCGTCCATAAGCGCTGCAGCTCGCGTGCGTTCTTGCTGCAAGGGCGCTCTCGGAACTATGACGTACGCGATTCTGACGCGGAGGAGCGTCCAGCTCGCGTGTGTACAGCATGCGTTCAGCTCGCGTGCATCCAGCATGCTGTGAGGGAGCGTCAAAATCCTTGCCGCCTCCCGTAACGCGTCCATGAGCGCTGCAGCTCGCGTGCGGTCTTGCCGCGAGAGCGCGCTTGGAACTGAGACGTTCGCGATCCTGACGCGGGGAAGCGGCTGGCTCGCATGCGTCCAGAATGCTGCGAGGAAGCATCCTGTTTGCGTGGGTCCAGCATGCGTCGCGCATACTACATGCGTCCAGCATAATGTGAGGTATCATCAAGATCTATACCTCCTCCCGAACCGCGTCCAGATCACTGTGAGGGAGCGATCTCGACGCTCAGTTCCATGACGAGCAACTCTCTTGTCTAGCAGGAAGGGAAAACATAAAACGCCAGCCTCGCGTCAACCGACGGCGAGGGTAACACTTTTACCTCGCCTTTCCAATGGCGAGGGTGAGCGTACTGGGATACGTCAACAGGATCGCTCGAGGGGACGTTCGTTCACTGATCAAGGTCTAACATCTCCCTTCACCTTTCGACTTTCCTTCTCCGAGGGGTTGGGGAGCATGGAAGAGGTCCTGGGGTAAGAGTATGACGGACACGAACGAACGCACCCTCCACTTCACTGCGTCATTTTACGTGCCACCGAACACTAGCACTTTTAACTATTTCACATTAAATCATAATCGACCTGCCCGTTGCGAGAGATTATACTTTCGCCAAGGGCTAGAAAGAAAATACAATAGGTTATATGATTAATATTTGTATTCTCAAAATCGAAATATTAAATAACGATACAAGTATTGTGAAACAATAACGATCATCAGGAGTACTACCTAGCGTAAATTGACTGTATGCTCGTGAAATCTCTATATAAATCGAAAATTAACTAAAGGAAATACAGTATACTAATAGGACAAATATTACTTAAAAATAATATATTTCCCTACATTATAAAAATTAAAATACTTATGCTTAGTAAGATGACAAATTCGAAGATAATTTGTATTTTTCCTAACCATACAAACCTTAGCTATTTACATTGGGTTTACCTTTTAGCGCAGCTGAAATGGCGAGCCATTAGAATTTAACGAGGGTGTATTACCCCCGCGCTAGTTAGCGGGGGGTAGGGGAGTGGTAGCTAGCTACCCCTCCCCCTCCTCACACACAGGTGAATGCTCACTTTCACTTAGAGGTAGGACTTGTCTTGGGGGACAGGGCTGGCGGGCAAATATGTGTAAATAGCTAAGGTTTGTATGGTTAAGAAAAATACAAATTATCTTCGAATTTGTCATTTGTTCCGTAACCAAAATACAAACCACGCTATTTACATTGGGTGACTTACCCCTTAGGTAGGGTGGAAAGTCCCCAGCCATACTGGCTTTGGCTTTACCCGGGGACTCAGAATCCGAGTGGGTCGCACTCGAAAAAAGGAGTCCCTGCACCTCACAAGTTCCTTGCTCCGCAAGGAACCGTGTGGCCTACATAAGCTTGTGTGTGAAGGAAGAAGTGTGACCCGTCCTAGGCAGTTGACCTGGAGTTCCAGAAGGAACTCTGGGTTAGGACGTTCCCAATACCACCTCGTCAGGGTATGGGGGACGCGACAGTATTGACTCAATACTCGAAACACAAGGAAGCATGGTTTACCTGCAGAGGTTCGAGGTCAGCTATGCAGAGACCAGGATGCTGCTTCCCCGTAGAGGGGATGATGAAGAAAGATATAAGGGCCAGACATACTTCTTTCGTTCATGCAGACTAAAACCTGATAACAATGCCCTCAACCTTCTGCTACCTGTCCAAAAAGGAGCCTGAGGTTAGACCAGCTGTTGTGTAGCCACCACAGAGCGATAGAAAACGTATCGAAACTCCTGTGGGTCACGCCCTGCAGGAAGAGGGCTGCGAAGGTCATTAGACGCTTCCAGACTCCAGCTTGTAGCACCTGCGTCACAGAGTAGTATTACTCGAAGGCAAGGGACGTTGCGATGTATCCAACATCGTGCTGTAGGGCGACGTGACGGGGGAGGGTCTGGAGACAGGTCGAGATGAATGTCCTTGAGTCCGAGCTGAAGAGGTATACTGATGACTCTCCCCCGTGTCCTCCTTGTGCTCCCAAATCGGCTGCAACTGAGGACAAACTGCAGCTGTTCCCAAAGCTAACCTCTCGATTCCTTTACTGGCAAGAAAGAGAAGGTCTTGGGACATCAGATACAGAATGGAGACACGAAATCTTGAAGGAATTGGACCGAAGGGCCGGGACCCCAAGATTCTGAGTCTAGCCAACAACTCAGGAGCGAACCTGAATGTTGCCTTCCCCTCTTCCTTAGAAAGGGCGGAGTCGTACGAGACCAAGAAGATTGCTTACACACTGGCCGCGGCCAGAGTGAGCAGGAGACCCAAGACGGAATACAATCCGAGGCCTGTCGTAAAGGGTCTTGAGAAGATCTCTTAAGGGACTAAAAAGTCCGAGCCATGCTCCAAGTTGGAGGTCTCCCTCCAACTAGGGCAAGGACGATCGTAGCTTCGCATGAGCGAGGAAAGATCCAGCGGGCAGGAAAAAGTTATTCCTTTAAGCCTGAAGGTCAGGGAAAGGCTGAGCGACAGGCTTCATTGCCGAGAGCGGAAAGGAGTTTCCTCCCGCTGCAAGGCAATAAGACCGCTATTGCTGGAGAAGAGGCCTCAAGGGAAGAGGTATATCTCCCACGGTACCAACCACCGAAGACTCTTCACTTTGCCTGGAAGACCCCTGCGGATGACTATCGCAGATGATGCGACCTCCGTCCCGCGACTGTAGCGGGTTGTCTCTTCTTGAGGAGGAGGCGTAGTGTCTCCAGGCATGAAGCCGAAGCGACGCCCCGGTTCGTGAAAGATGTTGCAGTGTGGTTGTTTGAGTAGTCTGTGCCGTGGGAGAAGCTCTCCCTGGAGTTCCGTCAGGGGAAGCAGAGGGTCCAGAAACCGTTCTGCGCATAGTCCCAGTGGAGCTCTCCCATTGAAAGGTTGACAGACAACCTGGTCTTGTTGAGACCCATTCTCCACAGACAAAAAGGAGGGGAGACGCAGGCGTCGAAGTTGTCCCACCATCACCGGAATGCATCTTGCCAGAGTCTCAGGGTCTGAGACTGGGGGGAAGAACAGCGGAAGCTTGAGGTTCCAAGCTGTCGCGATCAGGTCCCCCAGACCAGGACTTGCTGGTTACTCAAGGCCAAAGACCCCCAGGTACACTCTCTCTACGAGGCTCTGCTCGGATAGTCGGAGAGAACATTCCTCTGCCTGGAATGAGAGAGCCGATGGTGGTATTGAGAGTATCTCAATCATCTCGGTATCTCTACTGCAAGATGTGAAGGTGTGAAAATGCGTCCTCTGCTGGTTAGAACACGCCAGAATCATGAAGTCGACGCGCACGGAGCGACTCGGCTGGAGCTGTAGGATCTGTAGAGGGGCCAGACTACGGCCCCTAAGCCTGCCTGAATGATGGAGAGGCATCCTTCAGGTCCTGACCATAGGCCTGGACCGGAACATCCCCCCCCCCCTTTTCTTTGACGAGTCCGAGAACAGCATCAAGAATGTGGGGAAAGGACGAGAATATCCACTCCCATCAAGAGGTTCCATAGGTCAACACCCATTGCAGGTCTAATAGTTCCGCTGGTCCCATAGGGGCCAGGAAGTCCGGTTAATTGTTGCCTGAAACCACCGGAACTTGGACCGCCCCACATGGAACTTATCCTGAGGCAACCGTTCGGACTATAGACGGGTCAATGAGGAAAGGAGAACTAGGAAACGTTCCAAGGTAGGGCTGAAAGCTCTGCTTGACTGAGAACAGGTACTGCGACTCTCCTCAGCCTTGCCACAGTCAACTGAAGGGAAGGCTCGGAGGATGTGGCAACAGAATCTGGCGTCCCCAGGTGGTCACCCATCCAAGTACCAACCAGAACCGACGTTGCTTAACCTCGCTGAACGGACGAGAAGCGGGGTTTCCAACGTGGTAAGGCCGTTGACTCAATATCATGGCCAGATACCCAGATGTTGAGGCAAAAGAAGAGAAGGCTCCTAGCAAAATACCATGAACCCACACTCATGGTAAGCATCCGGAAGCTTGTCCCGGCGCTGAAGAAGGTCGAACCCGAGCCTACCGGAGTTGACCAGCCCTCCAAAAAGCGGAGGAGGCGGAAGCCTGCACCTAAGCGGCCATGAGGAAAGCAGGGAGAGTTCTCTGGGGAAAAAAACCTGCGATGCCACGGCGGGATCGCCACACTGCATCATAAGCAGGAATACCTGCAGTCTAGGCTGAATTCCACGAGCTCCCTGGAAGATGGATGGAATGGAAACTGAAAGTACCCGTCCTTCCGAACCAGGGTTTAAGGAGTCCTGTCGCCTCGTTACCAGTCTGATCGATTCTGCTGTTCTACGCTGGCCAAAGTTTGTTTGACAAATTGATCAGGGCTGAGAGGTCGACTACGGAACTCCCGTCTCAGATACTTCCTTACAAGAAAGGATCGACTGAAGAAGCCGGGGGTAAAGCCGTCGATGATCCTATGGAGGACCTTCGCCTAAGGTATGGATCATTCTGCCCAAACGGGCAACTCTTGCCGACGCTATGGCAAAGAGGTTCAGAGACACTGAATTCGCTGACAGAGACGGCAGGCGCGATATCCTTGGGTGATCACAGAGATCGTGCGGGAATGGGCATCGGGAAGCTGTCATCCGGATGAGTAACCTTAAGCATCCTCCCAGCGTGAAACCTGCAATCCTAGAGTTCGTGAACTCTGCCGCTCCCTTTAGGACTATGTCTCCCCCGGGGGAGCCTCCTGTGCCATCTGTTCCTGACAGGAGGAAACTGCAATTGGACACCTTGTCTCAGATGTCGTAGCCGATAACTTAGGCCGACGTGGTTGAAAGAAAAAGGCGCTGGAGCCCTGCAGAGCCTGGAAGAAAGCGCCTTGGAGGAGTGAAAACGGAAGTCGACTTCCTCCGCACAGCCGCTGTCTAAGTCTCTGTCCTTGGGCACAAACAATCTCTTCTCAAGGATGGCCCTAGCTCTGGCACTCTTCAGACCCCGAGACCAGGGCAGAGCCGCACTGGACTTCGGGGGCTTCCGAACGTCAAACACTTCAACCAAGATCGTGTCTTTGCCTTCACGGGGGGCGATGACTGGATCCATAAGCCTGTTAGGTTGCCTTATCAGGCTTGGCTTAGGACCTGCCAGAAGGTATGTTCAGATTCCTGCTGTTCTCCCTGCGGGCTGGCAGCTAAGTCTCCTGCCCCAGGGATCTCTTCCTGGGGTGAAACGTGGACATTCCCCCGGGTAGTCGTGGGTTCCTGGCAAATCCTTGAGGAGGATTTCGGGACAGTCTTGGAGTCCTTGGATTCCCTCCTGGGAGGGATACAGGATCCCAACAAAGAGCTTCGAGGGGCCCCTTCCTCACGAGATGATTCTCCTCCATGAAGCGAAGTCTCCCCCCTTGGTGCCGAGGGGAAGACTACCGCCCCACTGGACTCACCTGAGGACGGAAAGGCCTCGTCCACGGGAGAAGGAAAAGGCCCTCGAGCAGGAGAAGGGGCCTTCGCGACCGACCTCTTGGGAACCAACTTCGCCCTGGGGGAAGTCACCACGAAGTCCACTCCTCTCTTTCTCTTCAGCGTAGGAGAGACAGCCTTTGGTTTGTTACCCTGGTTGGCGAGTGCTGGTTTCATAACCCTCACTAACGCCCGCGCCAGAGGACCAAACCAAGTCTGTTGCTCCACGGACACAGAGTCCGAAATCCTCGCTAAAGGGAAAGGGATCGGGCGATCCTTTGGAGTGGACACCACAGTACCTGCCTGAAAAGAAGGTGGGGAAGAATGATGTACTGACCTCTCCTCAGTAGTATCCTTGTCCTGCACTACCAACCTGTGTTTGGGTGGAGGCGATCCCGAGCGTTGTCTAGGAACACGCGTTCCTGCTGCTACCCCCGGCTGCGGAATTCGCCGCGAACGATGGTCGCGCGGGCTCGCAGGCGAGTGGGCGCGAGGGTGGGCAGGTGAATGAGTGCGTGTCCGAGGCAGCGAACGCAAGCGTTGGCGCGATGGCGAGGAAACGCGCTGCCGCGTGGGTGAGGAAGACCGCTGGCGATGTGGATCAACAGGAGATCGGTGGTGAGCTGGTGAGCGCTGACGCGCAGGTAGGCAATGGCGCGTTGTGGCATGGTAACGCGTTGGCGAGCAACAGCGAGCAGCATGCGCCGGTGAGCGATCGCGCGATGGCGAGCTAGTAGCCGGCGAACCATGTTCATTCAGAACCTCCGGCTGACGAAGCGTTGGAGAACGTTGGCGCGCAGGCTGTAACACACGCGGGCGATCCGGAGATCGCCGAGAAACAGGCGATCGCTGACGCGTAGAACGCTGGTGAATAGGCGATACCAAAATCTCCTGAGCGCGCTGACGAGCAAGTGAACGCTGGCGCGTAGGCGATCGTTGACGCGTGGGAGAACGCTGGCGAATAGGCGATACTAAAATCGCCTGTGCGCACTGGTGAGCAGGTGATCGCTGGCGAGCAGGAAGTCGACGCGTGAGATCCTTTGAAGGGACAGGTGGCGCGGCGAGTTCACGAGCAGGAACAGGAAGATCGCAGGCGCGTTGGCGAACATGTGCTTTGACACACGCGCTGAACGATGTCGCGTAGCCACAGGGTCAGAAGACTGATGGCGCAGGGAGCTCAGCAGGAACTGTAGGATGGTCAGAGACCGCAGGGCGATGATCCTCAAATGAGCGCTGACGCTCAGAAGAGAGCTGATGAGCAGGAGAGCGCTGGCGAGAAGGGCGAACATCAGGAGAGTGCCGACGAGCAGGAGAGCGCCGACGAACAGGAGAGCGTTGGCGAACAGGAGAGCGTTGGCGAACAGGAGAGCGTTGGCGAACAGGAGAGCGCTAGCGATCAGGGAGCGCTGATGAGCAGGAGAGCGCCTGTGCGCTAACACTGAGCAGGAGCAGACCGTTGCCTGTCCGCCGGGAGACTGATGTCCGTCGGAAGACCGTTGTCCGTCGGGAAGACCGTTGTCCGTCGGGAAGACCGTTGTTCGTCGGGAAGATCGTTGCCCGTCAGACTGCTGTCCATCTGCATCAGGCGGATGAAGGAGTTGTAGGCTGCAACCGTAGATTCAAAAAGGCGCCTCTTAGCACCCTTATAGGGAGATGAGAGGCCCTTACGACGAGGCGGACGGTGAGCCTTACGGCGAAGGAGGCCAACAGCAACCGCAGCAGAAGAATCCTCCGAAGAGGAGTCTCTATGAGTGTACTCTCTCGCGAACGAAAGAGAAACACTTCGTAGAAGAGACTGGTCAGCCAGTGACCTAAAAGGAGCAATCCTCCGAAGAGGGGCTCCTGCAGTTTCCCAGCCCCTTGAGCGAAACTGCAGGTGTGACCGCTCAGCACCAAGAGCATAGTCGCACGAAAAAAAGGCAAGAGAAGAACCCCCCAAAAGGGGAAAAACTCAAGCCTGGACAGGAAAAACTTCCCTCGGAAGAAAAGTTACCCATCCAAGGAGGCAAGCCTCCAGAGTTCTAAAATGAACTGGAGAGCTGTCAATCGTCACGGGAGTACTTCCAGTAGAAGGAGACACGTCCCTGACGAAAATCCAAAGGGGAGGCAGCAACAGCCGAATCCCCAGGCCTCCACAAGACAGCTCACACCGTAGCCATATTACAGAAACGAACTAGATCGGTAACTGTAAAAAAATAAAAACAAAAAACATTAGTACACATTCATTCCCCCGGGAAGGCTCCGAAGAGGAATCCCGAGGGAAAGGAAACAAGAATTACACAACAGGCAAGTGCCCTCACAACCACTTACACTCACGGAAGGAGAGCTGTAACCAAACAGAAATATAACAATCATAATTATGAAACTATGTAATTATGTAATTTAAAAATGAATGAACACTAAAGAAAGAACGAAAACCCCGAAAGGAATCGTTCTACAAGCTGAAAAATTAACAACTACAATTAGATTCATAAACTAATCGAGACAAAACGTACGGCGTAGCAAACCCCCCCCCCACACGGGAAGGAAGCTACAAGAGCGTAGTAACACGTAGTAAAAAGGATGAACGACCTCAAGAGAGAGAGAGAGAGAGAGAGAGAAAGACCGAAGTCAAACTCGTTCGCAACCCATAAAATTACGCCGTGGTGGCCTAACTGCCGAGGACTCCACGGAGATATCGTACACTACACACACAACTCTGAAAAGGAAACTTACTGAATTCTATACTCAAATATATATACAAACATGAAAACATGTTTACATATATATTGAGTAAAAGAAAAGTAAGCGATTAAGTAAAGACAAAACAAACAATGGCTGCCAAGCGAGGACCAAGACAGAGACGTCTGTCCTAGTCCGAGCCAAAAGTGAAAGTGAGCATTCACCTGTGTGTGAGGGGGGGAGGGATAGCTAGCTACCACTCCCTTACCCCCCGCTAACTAGCGCGGGGGTAATACACCCTCATTAAATTCTAATGGCTCGCCATTTCAGCTGCGCTAAAAGGTAAACCCAATGTAAATAGCGTGGTTTGTATTTCGGTTACGGAACAATTAATATTTTAAACATTTCTTGCAAGAAAAAGAAAATAATTCACATATTTGCAAGTCATACTAAGTAGATTACGTCACAGGATTGTGACGTCATCGCGATGGCGGACTGATTTCCTTTAAGGCATTCAGATCTCGCCCTACTAAGAGTTTACATCACATAATTGTGACGTTAGACTGTTTTAATGTTTTTCCTTCCATTATATCTTTAAGAGTAGTTCGTTAGTTAATAAAGTAGGGGGAAAAAATTCCTTGATCCTATCCATTTCAATCTTACGAACATAGAAAAGAAAACAAATACACACATGCCCTCTGCTACATACTGTGTGGGGGAAACAAGAGCAGCTTGAAAGCCGGTCTAGCCCTACACACAAAGTTTAACAACAAGGAGCCATCTTGAAAATCAAGTTAAATCAAACTGGCCAAGTTGGACCAACAAAAAACTATCTTATTTCGTGTGAAAAGGAAAATCCAATATCTTCGATAGTTGAAAGGCAGCGAAAGCCATTAACAATAATCAGACAAAAGGTACTTTACCAAATTGTAGAATAAAGTAATACTGTATATCAGTGAAACGAATTTCCTAGGTGTTGACTCGATCAACGGCAGGGAATTTCTGAGGAATGTTGGGAAGGGTTCTAGTAACCTATGAGAGATGGCGCACATGTATGACCACCTACTGTCATGGCGGCGATTGCCGTGAAATTTGAATTTCTGCCGTGCGCGCGACGAAATGCGGGATTTAAGCTATATATATGTAACTACCAGGGAAGTTACATATTTAAAAACTAGTTACAAGAATTAAAAACTTCTAAAGCTTGAAGGACACTTCTTGCATCAATAGAAATAGCAAAATTACCCTCCTCCTTCGTTAACTGAAGGAATGTCGCTTGCAGACGTTCCTGCTACAGAGGAGGACCCTCTAGCTCTCTCTTGCAGAAAAGCTGCCCATGCTTTTGCATTCTTGGGCACCGTCTTGGTGTCCTTAGACTGAGATGTGGCAGAAGTTCCTCCAGCAGAGAAGGTCTAAAAGGTTCTTCTCGCCCCAAAGAGGTCTGAACCTCTCTTGCAAGAGGTTCCGAGTTTTTCGGTGGCCTGGAAATGGGTCAAAGTTCTGATGGAACTAACTCAATCAGCGAAGGCCGGAAAGTGGGCATGAGGGTGATCTTCCAAGGGGATCGGGATCAGCTTGGTGGAGGCCAGCCGGAAGAGGAATGCTCCGTAGGTCTCCTCTTCTTTGTTTTCAGGACCAGTGTCAACTGAAGGAATGAGAAGTCTTGCTGGAAGTTAGACGAACCACTCACAGCTCCATAGGGTCTTCTGAAGGGAAAGACGAACATCGAGGAGTGGGGTGGGGGTGGGGGGGGGGCTGAAAGTGACCGATTGCCTCCTAGGGTCGCCTGGAGGAGAAGACAACAAGAAAAACAAGACCAACTTTTCCAAAGCGATCCTTGGCATTGAAGCTACTGCTGTTGTAAGCCTAGAACGCTGTGCTGGATGATGGGTCGTATCTGCAACAGCCTGCCAGACCCTATTGACCAAGGTGTTGAACCATGATGGTGGTTTTTCCACAGTCGACAGGTCTGGAGTGTTCTTGGGGAGGCCTACAAGTAGAGATTGCTTCCTTGGGGATCACTGCTTCCTTACCCAAGTCAATTCGGACAAGCGTCTGCAGATCCTCTTGCAAGGTCTTCCGGGGGGAGTATGGGGGAATGGAGACCCTTGCAAACCTATTGGGAGGTTCTCTGAACTCCTCAGGGAAGGAAACAGGGCATTTGCCTCTTGCTGGCTAGCCCGGGTGAAGTGTAAACTACTCCAGAACAGCTACTGATGAGAAGTGCTCTTTCTCGCTTCCCTAGAGCAATCTGAGTTCCTCAAGTTAATATGTGAAGGAGAGGGATCGCGCTCAGAGTGCTCTCTTTCCTTGGTCGCGCTCCGGGCGCGATTAGATGAAAAATCGCTCCAACGGGAGTGCTTATTACGCTTAGGAGAACTCTTTCGTGATGAAGAGCGAGAACGTCTTGTAGAGCTCTTCTTACAGCGCCTAGATGATCCCTCGCGAGAGAAAGACGATCGCGAGGCAGAACGATGATGCGAGGATGCACTCTTCTTATGTTTATGACGAGCGCTTATCGTCTCTCAGCGAGACATTTCGTGAAGAGATAGAAGGCGAGGAAGAGCAAGAACGATAGGGTCTATTCCTATGTCGCCTCTCTCTCCGACAAGAACGTCTGGGCGAAGGTGAGCGAGCTCTCCTTTTCCTCTTCTCTCTCTCCCTCCTATCCTCCGAGGAGGACGAAGACGATGAGGAGGAGGGGGAGGTATAGCGATAATCGCGCTTGCGACGTTGAGGTCTCGTAGAAGCGCAAGCGAGAAGCGAAGTAGGCGCCGCGGGAGCTGAAGTTACTACATCTGCCGACACTTTAGCGGCCGCTGACTGGGTTGATGGGATGTAGGCGAGGTCTGGAACTCCCGAAAGTTCCAAAACACAAGGGACCTGAGGTAAGACTGTGCCCGCGAGGAACTGGTTCCACACTTCCGAACACTGGTGTGCCGGTGATGGTTGCTGACGAACAGGAGGGCGTTGATGCGTTAACGAGCGCTGAGACGGAATCGCCAAGTCAACCACCACTGTCCGACAAGAGGACGGATGGTAGATCGACGATCGACGAGAATGCGATTGACTAACCAATGGGGAACGATGCGACTGACGCAAGGGTGATCGGCGAGTCGGTGAAGGGCGATCAGGCAATTCACGAGCAGCAGGTCTATGGGCAAAAACTTGACAAGAAAGCAAACACTTAGCAGCTGCTTGCCACGTGTGCAAACACTGTTGAGCAGGCAACCAATGAGCGGTAGGAAGATCCCGATGCTGACAAGCAGGCGATTCCCAAACTGTAAGCGCTTCACGAGATGTTGGTTGACGAGTAGATGAATGCCGCGCAGGAGCCTGACAAGACGGAGAACGCTGCACAGGAGCACAACGAGCAGGTGAACGATACGTAGATGGACAGCGAACAGTTGTATGATGCTCTGAAGAAGAAATGTGTCCTTTAGAAAGAAGCACACCCTCGAGAAGGGAACGCGAACGATCCCTTTCAGGCGAGTTACGAACCGAGGTTCGTAGGTGAGAAGAGTCCGATGAGGCAGACGGGGGTCGGGAACCAGAAAAGACATGATGGGGCAGGTTTCTCCGAAGAGGAAGGCTGAGGGGACGAAGAACGGAAGAATCATCTTGACCGAAGGCAAAGCGGTGAGTGAGTGTGGCGAGGTCTCCTACCACAAAGACGATGTTCCAAAGCGACCGGAGATTCAGCAAGCTGATGGGCAGCAGGCCTCCGAAGAGGAGTCTCTATCCTTCACGCGAATGAGAAAGGGGAACACTCACAGGAGACATGCCTTGGACTTTGCTCCCCACCCGATGGATGTTTGTCAGGGGGAGAAGCGCAGTCCTTGGCAGCGGTGGCGGAAGAAGTAGCAAGAGAGTTCACTGGCAGGGCAGCAGACAAAACCTCCGATACCACCACATCAACCAAGATCATGGGGTCAGCCTCCAAAGTTGCGATCGCTACAGCTCAGCGCCCCAGTGATGAAACTGGAACAGAGCCTCCTTGGAGGGCAGGGCGGGCAACATCAAAGACGACCAAACCTTTAATAAGAAAGAAAGACACACGGCCTCCCTCCGGGGGGAGTGGGGGGGGAGCCACCTTACTAGGGGAGGAAGCACTGTCTCTTGAGGACCGAGGTTGACCGGGTGTTAAGCGGCCTACACTACTACTCAACGGCTTCCAGGAGGAAGCCATTTGAGTAGGAGATTCAAAGGAAGGTCAGGCAGCAGAAGCAGCCTTTGACTTATTCTGTTTTCAAAAAACTTTCGAAGAACAATCCCGCATGAACTTGTTCTTATGCCAACGACCAAATCTTTCCCACGAGGAGGCAGACTACTCTGTTAGTCTTGTCGCAGTGTTGATCTCTGCAGACAGGACAAAGGCGGTGGGGCATGAAAGACATGAAGGTCCGAAGGTATGGCCCTTCGAACCAAAAAAATCCAGTTTCTTACTTGGGTGCCCCATAATTGTCTTTTTATAAGGGGGTCCAAAAACTCATGAACAGGAGGTTTGCCCCAATAATCATGGTCAGAAATGCATAAAACACAATATAGCAAGTAAGAAAAATATAAGGTTCATGTATTTGGCTAGAATTTAAAGTATCATGTATTTACCGAATACAGGCACTGGGGTGTCTGCCGTTTATGGGGACAGGGATATCTTTCTTATTACTAGCCAAATCGTATTTCATTATGGGGTTGATGTTCTTTACAATTTTCTAACATACCGTGAATTTAATATTTCATTCCGTGATCATTCCCGCGAAAAAGAGCAGATTTTCCTACTTAGTTTCCAACTTTCCCGATAGATAGAGCCCGTGTCATCCCAGTCTAAGAAACCTTCGGTTTTACAATTTAATACTGGTTTTACAATCTAATACTGTCCCGTCAATCTACATATTTACCCCTTCGTTAAGTTTGTAGTTTTTAAGGACACGTCATGTAATCATTCCCGTAAAAAGAGCAGATTTTGGACTTTTTTTTACTCGATTTCAAGAAACATTCAGTTTTACAATTTAATACTGTCCCGTCAATCTACATTATCTAACAAATCATTCCCGTAAAAAAGAGCCGATTTCGGACTTTTTTACCTCGATTTTCGGCCGGTCAAAGGGCTGTCCCCATAAACGGCAGAGGCTCCGGGGTAAATATGTAGATGGACGGGACAGTATTAATTTGTAAAACCGAACGTTTCTTAGACTGGGATGACACGGGCTCTGTCTATCGGGAAAGTTGGAAACTAAGCAGGAGCTACCCGTGACTTGCGTACGGACCGTGCTGAACTTAGAAAATATTGCCGTGGTAAAGGTAAATTGTGTTATTAGTCAAAACGATAAATTAACATCATATTATGGTATGTTAGAAAATTGTAAAGAACATCAACCCCATAATGAAATACGATTTGGCTAGTAATAAGAAAGATATCCCTGTCCCCATAAACGGCAGACACCCCTTTACCCCTTAGTTAAGTATGTAGTTTTTAAGGACACGGTACCTGTTCCGTATAGTTTCTCTGTGAGTGATATTTTCGAGTTTATCTCCCGTATTGATCAGATTGATGCAATTAAGACCCTCAGATATATACATCTACGTGATTTCACTCGTGTTACCCCCGAATTCTTTCACTATTTATTTCGAGAAGGCCTCTTAGGGGATTTTAGAGGTACATGTAAAAAGTGTAAAACAGGTGATGTGGCCCTCATGCGTGATGGCTGCAATGTGGGCAATGAAAAAATCCAATTATTTCTGGAGGTGTAAGAACCGCAAGTGTCGCCGAAAGTTCACAATGCGGCATAAATCATTCTTTGAGTGAAGGACCAAGAACCGGAGGATTTTGGTTTTAGCGACTACGAAATTTAAGGTAAGCCTGAGTAACCTATAATATGATCATGTGGATAAGATATAATTTTGAGTGCTGCCCAAAGCTTCTTTTCTGTAGGAGAGAGACTTACGAAGGGGGTCCGGGGGCTTGCCCCCGGGTAGGGGCAGTGACCTGGGAACTACTAGGATTGGTTAGGTTTGGTTTGTGGGGTTTGTATGTTAGCAACAGTGTTTGGGGGGTCGCAGGGGGGCGTCAGCCCCCCCGTTTAGTTCACGATGAAGGTAAGGACATGGCTTGTAGGTCAGGTTAGGAGGGGAATTTTGGGTTAGTTGTCCATTTTTCTCGCACATTTCCGACATCCATGACCAGAGGGTTCCTAGTATGTAGATTGTTGGGACAAGCATTTACAAAACCAGTGAATTTAATATTTCATTCCGTGATCATTCCCGCGAAAAAGAGCAGATTTTCCTACTTAGTTTCCAACTTTCCCGATAGATAGAGCCCGTGTCATCCCAGTCTAAGAAACCTTCGGTTTTACAATTTAATACTGGTTTTACAATTTAATACTGTCCCGTCAATCTACATATTTACCCCTTCGTTAAGTTTGTAGTTTTTAAGGACACGTCATGTAATCATTCCCGTAAAAAGAGCAGATTTTGGACTTTTTTTTACTCGATTTCAAGAAACATTCAGTTTTACAATTTAATACTGTCCCGTCAATCTACATTATTTAACAAATCATTCCCGTAAAAAAGAGCCGATTTCGGACTTTTTTACCTCGATTTTCGGCCGGTCAAAGGGCTGTCCCCATAAACGGCAGAGGCTCCATAGTTTATATATACTAATTTATTTTAATGTTATAATTCTAAAACTTTTCACATAGTATATTTATTTTCTCACTGAACTATTTTCCCTGTTGGAGCCCTTGGGGTTATAGCATTGTATTTTTCCAACTGGGTTGTAGCTCAACAAGTAATAGGTCATTAGGAAGGTAAGGACACGGCTTGTAGGTCAGGTTAGGGGGAGGAAGTTTGGGTTAGTCGTTGTCCATTTTTCTCAAACAAATACTATTTCACCATAGTTACGACGAATGGTATAAATATACAATTACCATTACTTTTTCTTGACAAACCACCCAGATCATTTTGCTATATTATTTCTTGTGCAATTATTCTATTGTCTTAGGAAAAAAATAGTTTTTCCCTAGGTTACATTACCCCGTAATAAAGTACAATAATACCGTCTTATCAGCAATTCTTGGTACAGAGCCCCACCGTAAACTACGCCTAGCAGACCAATGGCAAGTTAATCACCCACAAGAAATTTATTTACAATATGGTTATAACAACTCTAGAATCAACATGAATTTATGATGTATACCAATTATATGATCAAATTAAAGTTAGGGCCATATTCAGGGTCACGTTAACGCCTCTAATCTAGCTTACCTCTTGCACCACAGCACACGTTTAGCTTCTGTTTAATTTTCAATGTTTATTTGACATCTACACTTTTGACACATAAACGAATTAATAAAGACGCTAGAATAGATCGAATGAAAAGTTAATACAGTAAAGAATTACCCAAATCCAATAATAACAGGCGAAAACTGGGTTACGGAAATTCAAAACAAACTCACACTACAGACGATGTCCAAGTTAGGATTAAGGATACAATTTGGAATGTACGACTTGTATTTATATTCCACCCGACAGAATAGAAAATTGTATTGTGTCAAGATTTATTGTCAAAATACTTCCTTAAATATCCTTTAATTCGATACAAATTGATTATTCCATATTATCAATAAGATATATTATAAAAATAAAATATTTATTTTGTATTTGGTGACTTACAAGATAGTAGAAATCAGGCATCTTTTGAGAGATATTCTTGGTTTAGCTATCACCATGACAGTCGAATTTCATCAAATTCCCATTGTTTCTATCAAAGACAGTAAGGGTTGTAATGCCTTTGTTTTCTATAAACGTTGGAAAAAAGTAGGAAAGTGTTAACAAAAATTCAATGATGTATATAAATAAATAGTTTATAAGGTAGTTGTATATAAAATTGCATATCAGCCAACGTAACTAAAAAATGAATTTCTTTCTCACGTAGCGTGACATCAGTTTGGTGAATCATGGTCATCCTACATTATGATAAAGAAACGTCGATTAACGCTTTAATTTTTACCCTTTTTACTTTGACGACTGCTTTTACGGTCCCATACAGCAGCAGGGGAACCCTACTCTCTAAAGGACCTCCACTGTCATTTTATCTTGTTCGTTCAAAGTATTTAACATTTCATATCACATTTGCTCATTTACTATTAGATCGTCACTGTCAAAAGACTCACAACATAAGAAAGTCTTCAGTTTCCTCTTAAAAGCCTTGATATCTTCAATCATTCAGGTGTCCCGTGAGAGCTTATTGTATATTCTCGGGGTCGCATATTTTAAGGCTCTGTAGCCTACAGTAGCTATATATCTAGGTTCCAATAGTTTAAAACCATCTGTAACTATTCTCGTGTCAACTCGATTGGTTGGTTGCGCAATATGAAGCAATTCTACTAAGTATTTTGGACGACCGGTTCCGATAACTTGGTGGGTTATTGTACATATTATAAATTCAATTCTCGCTTTAATCGGCAGCCAGTGTAAATCAATTAGCATAGGGGCGATCCTGTTTACTGTTTTGTGATTTCTTAAGTTGTACTTTTGGTAAAATGTAATATATGGAGTTGCAGTGGTCAATCGTGGTAATAACACAGTTTATCATAAGTTTCTTTACATAATTTTCATCGAGGTACTTTTTGTTTCATAAAAGCAATGTATGTGAGCATTGAGAGACAAGTTACAGTCAAGAGTATACGCCCAGGTCACGAACTATGCTATAAAGGGACAGAGTCGTTATTTATGTATATTTGAATATGACCTCAGTTTCTTATACTTTTCCTTTCCCACCACGATAAACCCAGTTTTGTTCTCATTTAATTTCAATTATTTGATTGTCATCCATTCTCTAACATTATCAAGGATTCTCTCTCTCTCTCTCTCTCTCTCTCTCTCTCTCTCTCTCTCTCTCTCTCTCTCACTTTATATTTTTACTTCTCTTCATCTCCTGAACCTTACTTTTTGTGTGAACCTGACTAGTTGAAATATTTGTTTTATAATAACTCACAAATGAATAAGGGAAATATGAATGGTCTTTTACTTTACTTGCTATTAATTGAAGTGTGGATGTCTTTACTTCAAGTTTCAAATATCTAGGGTACCAGCCACCCGTTGAGATACTACCGCTAGAGAATTATGGTGTCCTTTGACTGGCCAGACAATACTACATTGGATCCTTCTATCTGGTTACGGTTCACTTCCCCTTTGCCTACACTGACACCGAATAGTCTGGCCTATTCATTACAGATTCTCCTTTGTCCTCATACACCTAACAGCACTGAGATTACCAAACAATTCTTCAACCAAGGGGTTGACTACTGCAATGTAATTGTTCAGTTGCTACTTTCCTCTGGGTATCCTCTTGGTAAGGGTAGAAGAGACTTTTTTAGCTATGGTAAGCAGCTCTTCTAGGAGCAGGACATTCCAAAATCAAACCATTGCTCTCTAATATTGGGCAGTGTTATAGCCTCTGTACCATGGTCTTCCATTGTCTTGGGGTAGAATTCTCTTGCTTGAGGGTACACTCGGACACACTATTCTATCTAATTTTTCTTCTCTTGTTTGGTCAAAACTTTTATAGATTATATTGGAAATACCTATTTCAATGTTGCTACTGTTCTTAAAATACTTTATTTTTTCGTTTCATTTCCTCACTGGGCTATTTTCCCTGTTGGGGCCCCTGGGCTTATAGCATCCTTCTTTTCCAACTGGGGTTGTAGCTTAGCAAGTAATAATAATAATAATAATAATAATAATAATAATAATAATAATAATAATAATAATAATAATAATAATAATAATAATATGGATTGAGTCAGGTATCGATCTCCCTACACACACAGATACACATGCACACACACATTTTATGATTTGATGCACGGTGTAGGGCTACTTTGGTCATAATCTTATCACTGAAATATGTGAAATATAGGCCTCAGAATACATCAAAATGTACTCGCTTTGCTCGCCACATCATTCCAACACCCCCCCCCCCCCCTTCCCTTTATGAGAAATCTGAATCGCTAATTTCATACTTTTTGCCGGTTGCGGCCTGATAGAAATATTCAAGGATGAACTGGATTAAATCATTACGATTAACGCCAGAGAAAGAGAGAGAGAGAGAGAGAGAGAGAGAGAGAGAGAGAGAGAGAGAGAGAGAGAGAGAGAGAGAGAGAGAGAGAGGAGAGAGAGAGAGAGAGAGAGACCAAAATCTGATATTGATGGCCAAAAATATTTTAAAATTTTTCTGCTAAGCCCAATATAGCAGATTGATACTGCTGCAATGACTTTCCAGAAATTTTATCTTCTTTTACTATAGAATAGGCCTACGAAGGCCTATTGATAACCAATCCTGCATGCTTAAGTGAAACAGAGTGTGACTCGAGAGATAACCCATTCCTTTTCATTGAAGGAAAACCAAATAATTTTATGTTTTTTTTTTTTTTTTTTTTTTTGGTAAAGGTCTTTGAAATAAGGTAACCAATTGAATAACGGAATGATAATATTCCAGTAGCTTCGACATGTAAACTTGAAGCTGTTATTATTCAATCATATTGAATTGTGAGATAACCTTTGCAAGAATTACATTACTTTTCAGATGCATTTTTCATATTGAGTAGCATAGATGACCACCAGGCATTTCGGTGAAAAATGTTATCAGGCCTATATATAAAATATAAAAAATAATTTCCATATAAAATGTTACCTTATATATTAGGTGTTAACTGAGACGAACACTCAAAATGCCATGTATTCAAAGGAGCTGAAAAGAGGACACGAAGAAAGATTTTTTTCTCAGATAAAAGTTCTGCTCAAGTAAAAAAAAAAAAAAATCATCAATTATTTCCAAAGAAGCTAAAGGACACCAAAGAAAGTAAAACTGGGAGAAACGCATTCGTAAGAGAAATTAAAAGAAGAGACTATTCGTTATACCAGCTGCTAGCAAGATTATTCGACACGAGAAACCTTAGTACATTGCTGTTATGAGAAATATATCTATTTTCCATGTCATGAATTTTATAACTATTTTTTATACAATTGTGTGAAAAAGAAATTAGAAGAGCCTGCCTACAACTCGCTTTCCCTCTATAGTTAGGCCTCTTTATTTGTATTGTATTGTGAAAAAATATAGTATAAACCTTTCAGTCATAGCAAAGCGTAAATGTTTCAGACGTCTAACTATATTATGGTATATTTTTATCCAAATTCCTGATTATTTTGGCAACTATATCATGGCGTATTTTTATTCTTTTATCTAATTCCGTTAGACTATTATTGTATTGCCGTAACACTTACATTACACGCCATCTTCGTTTTTAAAGTTGATTACAAGCAGACATTTTCACCTGCACGGATCCGGTCCTTACCGGCATTGCTGTTGTTCCTCTCCATCACGTCTCTCCACCATTGATTCAATTCCCACTCCTGTCTCGCTTCAGTGGCTGATATCTCTTTAGCTCATAGTTCTAACTTGGGCTAACGAACATATGTTTTCTCTCATATAATTTCACTTTATAAGTGTTAGCTGAGGATGAAACGTAAATAGAATAAAAATAACAGGCGTACAAGCAAAACATGCTGCTGTGATGGCAAAAATCATTTCCACTCTCTTAGCCTCTTTCACAAAGGACGGTAAATACTGCATGCAGTAAAAAAACTGCAACAGTATTTACTGCACAGTCTTTCACACGATGCAGTTTTTTACGCATTATTCTATCAGTATTGCACTGCTGCTGTCATCAGTGTTTGTGAACTGTGCATAGAAAATGGCCAAAAGCAAGGAAAAGAAGGCTCTCCTTTTATATTTGTTGTATAAAAGACAGCAAAGGAAGAGAAAAGGGCGGTGCTGGGTTCACAATATAGTGAAATTAAGGCCACAAGAAGGAGAATTTGCCACACCGTTTGCAAAATTAAGGGAAGACGAGGCCAAATTCTTCAATTATTTCAGAATGTCAGCCGAAAGTTTTGACGAGCTATTATCATATGTCCAAGGCAACTTAACCCACAACAACACGCAGATGAGAGACGCCGTACCTGCTATTGAAAAACTGGCTTTGACTCTCAGGTAGGTAACGTATTTCAATTTTCCTAACTAAGTAGGTTTTAATAATGGCAACAGAATAATAACAAATCTTTATTTATAAAAAACTTTATCTACAGAAATACTTTTATTTCCTATTTCGCTCCATATAAAATAAAAAATATGCAAAAAAATAATATTAATACCATTTTTTACTGATAATATACATTACCTCATAATAATGTAACCCGTCTAAACAAAAACAAATAATAACATATATGCTACTTTTGCGTATAATTTCAATCCATATAAACAAAATTCATGTAACAAACAATATAACCTCCAAGAGGTTCCTTATATATATTGACTATTTTACATGACTATGATTCTTTATTATTTAGAAATTATTTAAAATATCAATTAAAATTAAGAATATCAATTACCGATGAGTCACTAGAGACAGATGAAACGGAAGGAGGGTTGGAGTTATGTGAACATTGCCTTGGCTCTAATTGTGTATATGATAAACTTGGCATTTGTTGCACTTGTCCAACTGGAGGTCCTTGAATTAGCGGTACTTGTGGCGCCGTCGTATTAGCAACATTATACGGGTATTATTATTATTATTATTATTAAATGCTAAGCTACAACCCTAGTTGGAAAAGCAGGATGCTATAAGCCCAGGGGCCCCAACAGGGAAAATAGCTCAGTGAGGAAAGGAAACAAGGAAAAATAAAGTATTTTAAGAATATTAACAACATTAAGATAACTACATCCTATATAAACAATAAAAACTTCAACAAAACAAGAGAAAGAGAAAATAGATAGATCAGTGTGCCTGAGTGTACCCTCAAGCAAGAGAACTCTAACCCAAGACAATGGAAGACCATGGTACAGAGGCTATAGCACTACGGGTATTATGTCGCAGCTCCAGATATTTGTGAGACATTGTTGTGGGGATAATTAGATCTAGATTTTCTTATGTCAGAGATTACTGATATGACCCGTGCTTTCAGCTCCAATTTTTCATCTTCTGTAAAATCTTTAACAGATGATTGCAAAGATCTAAAAAATAATTCTATATCATCTGATGCGCTTTCATCTTGCTTATTCAGGTAGTCAATTATCTGCATATTCACTGATTTTGGTTTCTTAGATCTTCTTTCAATTTTAGGAGAAGGTTGAACCTCTAAATCACCTTGATTATCAACATGACATCCCGGAATATTTGAGGTGGTTTCTGCGGCATCAAGCGTCTTTAATAGAAATTGCATTTGCGGGGCGTACAAGTACGATCGTTTGTTTGCGGCTGATCCAGACTGAATATTTTTAATTGCTTTATGATTCCTTCGGAAAGCATCACGCAGGATCCTCCATTTCACCTGAAGTTGCTTAGCTGAAATAAAACAAAATAGAGTAATATTAAAAACCAATATCAAACATGGTAAGATATTTTACTACTCTGATTATATTTTTTTCTTTTCAGATACCTAGCCACTTGTTGCACAATGACAGAGCTGCATTATTCCTATCGGCTAGGCATATCAACAATAAGTGCAGCAATAAGGGAGGTCTGTACTGAAATATGGCAAGCATTGCAAGCCAAATGCTTTCCTCTGTACACGGAGGAGAATTGGAATAGCATAGCACAAGACTTTGAAAAAAACGCAAATTTTCCCAACTGTTTGGGGGCAATAGACGGCAAACACGTCAGACTTATTAGCCCTAATAATTCTGGATCCTTGTATTACAATTATAAAAATTTCTTTTCATTGTGCTTTTAGCTGTATGCGATTCCAACTACTGCTTTTCGTACATTGATATTGGATCATACGGAAAGGATTATGACTCGACAGATATTTAAAAGATCCTCTTTTTACAAATCATTACAAAGTGGTAATCTAAACATACCAAAACCAAAATTTTCACCAAATGACAGCACCATTGAAATGCCGTTTATGTTTGTCGCTGATGAGGCTTTTGGGCTATCAGAAACAGTCTTGAGACCATATGCAGGCCGCATGTTATCAACTAAAAAAACGAATCTTTAACTATTGTTTATCACGTGCAAGGAGGTACATAGAATGTACGTTTGGAATATTGTCCAACAAGTGGAGGATTTTCATCGTCCACTTAATGTGTCTAAGGATTTAGCAATAGATATCGTAAAAGCCTGTTGCGTGCTTCATAATTTTGTGCGAACAAGAGATGGGACACAGAGTTCATGATGATACTAATAGCGATGAATTACAAACCGTTGCAAATATTGGTTGACAACAAGGAGGAAGAGGAGCTAACCGCATCAGAGATATGTTTGCAGATTATTTTGTGAGCGACAGTGGTTCAGTGTCATGGCAAAACAACTACATATAATATGCAACTATTTCTACTTACCAACGTCATTTCTTGCTCTGTCATCTTCGATTTCTGAATAATTTTCCACAACTTCTCGCAGATGCTCTTCCATGCATTGGTTTTTTGAAGCCTGTCTTTATAGTCGCTGCAGGCCGTATCCCACAGTGCAGGGTGTTTTTCAACAGCTAAATAAGTTTTTCGTTGTCAGTTGCACTCATCGTTTAACCTGTAAATATAGATAGATTAGCTATGGTTAGGTTAGATAAGATTTAGAATGATAAAAATAAGATTTAGAATAACAAAAAGTTAACTTTTATTTCATAATAAAATATGTTTATATATTGCCATTACAAAATGCATTCATTACATATTACATTGAGTAACAAAAAGAAATTAGTTTTAATTATCCTTACCTCTTGTAGGAGCGGAATATGCACACTCCCTCGCTGACCTACTGTCTGAAACATACTAGGGGGGGCAGTAAAATCTGCATAGTGTGAAAGATACTATTGAAAACCATAGAAAGCTAAACTGATGCAGTAAATCTACTGCACCAGTTTTAGCAGTACAAACGCAGGCATCATGCAGCAAATTTAACGTTGCAGTAAAATCTGTCGTGTGTGAATAGAAGTATACATATTGTATGTCCGCTTAGGTCGTGCAGTAAATACTGTTGCGGTTTTTTTACTGCATGCAGTATTTACCGTCCTGTGTGAAAGAGGCTGTGGCGTCTATTTGGTTACTGGTATAAACGAGAAAATTATTCACACATGAAAGCTAATTAAATTCTTAACCGTAGAACTTTGCTTTTGTTCCCTCGCGATTTCTGTGGTGTGAATCTATTTGATTTTTATTTTCATTGTCAGACAAACCTCGTTTGGTCTAAGAAGGCTTCTATGATAACTGTAAGCCTGTTACTTAGAAAAAAAAAATCAGAAATGCATTATTTTTTTCTGCAAGTTCTCTGGCGTCTCCATAAACATATTAGATGAGAGAGAGAGAGAGAGAGAGAGAGAGAGAGAGAGAGGAGAGAGAGAGAGAGAGAGAGAGAGAGAGAGAGAGAGAGAGAGAGAGAATAATTCATTGGCGCTCCAGATAAACCTAAATGCCATAACACGACTTTATAACCTAGTTTACGCGCGGTGTAGACGTTTAAGACGACGCCACCTACAGGTGACTCGCGGAATTACTTGAAACTAGTTTAGAGCGCACTCCCCAGTCACTTGAAACTAGTTTCATAACACTCCCCAGTTACTTGAAACTACTTTCACAGCACTTCCCAGTCACTTGAAACTACTGTAGTTTCATAGCACTCCCCAGTCACTTGAAACTAGTTTCACAGCACTCCCCAGTCACTTGAAACTAGTTTCACAGCACTCCCCAGTCACTTGAAACTAGTTTCACAGCATTCCCGTTACTTGAAACTAGTTTCATAGCACTCCCCAGTTACTTGAAACTAGTTTCATGGCACTCTCCATCAGGTTGAAATGACTCCCAAAATAGAAATAATGTACTAGTAATTACATATATATTACACAAATTCAACTTTATGCGAATAACGACATTGAAATAAAACTAATTTGTACTCAATATACACAATCTTGTTAACTATTATTATTATTATTATTATATTATTACTTGCTAAGTTACAACACTAGTTGGAAAAGCAGGATGCTATGAGCCCAGGGGCTCCAACAGTGATAATAGCCTAGTGAGGAAAGAAAACAAGGAAAAATAAAATATTTTAAGAATAGTAACATCATTAAAGTAAACATTTCCTATATAAACTATAAAAACTTCAACAAAACAAAAGAAAGATAAATAAGAAAGAACAGTGTGCCCGAGTGTACCCTCAGCAAAAGAACTCTAATCCAAGACAGTGGAAGACCATGGTACAGCGGCTATGGCACTACCCAAGACTAGAGAACAATGGTTGGATTTTGGAGTGTCCTTCTCCTAGAAGAGCGTCTTACCATAGCTGAAGAGTCTCTTCTACCCTTACGCAGAGGAAAGTAGCCACTGAACAATGACAGTGAAGTAGTTAACCCCTTGCGAGAAGAAGAATTGTTTGGTAATCTCAGTGTTATCAGGTGTATGAGGACAGAGGAGAATATATAAAGAATAGGCAAGACTATCCGGTGTATATGTAGGCAAGGGGAAAATGGACCGTAACCAGAGAGAAGGATCTAATGTAGTACTATCTGGCCAGTCAAAGGACTCCATAACTCTCTAGCGGTAGTATCTCAACGGGTGGCTGTCTTTTGGTTTATGCATGCACCATGTATAAGTTGAAACGAACTTGGCCAACACAAACACATTGACTGCCCCTTATACAGTATCTCAGCTGTAGTCCCCACACTGACACATATGGTCTTTTCGGTAATGGTATTAGCTTGATCGCAAATTAAACTCCTGATAACGGCGCGTTTGTCCCCTTCTCCGATGATAGCAAGGGAATGAGCGATAGAGACAGTTTCCGTCTCCTACAATGACGTTAACAAGAGTAGCGTCATGCAAGTTACCTTACACTGGGTTGATGGGCGCCATTTTGTTTCCGGGTGGCAGGCTACTAGCCAGCCAGTCTCAGTGTCAGAGTGCCAGTGCCCAGTGGCCGGTAAGACGAATTATTATGTCCACACTGTCTTTCTGTTTTATATATAATTAGCGACGTGATAGACACGATGCCGTGCTGTTCTGCTTAGGAGTGTGCCAATGACATGAAAAAGCATCTAAAATCTATAGGTTTCCAAATAATCCTGCATCTCTTTCAATTTTATTAGGAATACTTTCCTTCAAATCCTTTTAGTCTCTCTCTCTCTCTCTCTCTCTCTCTCTCTCTCTCTCTCTCTCTCACACACACAACCAAAGCCTGTTATTCCTGTGTGCACCTCTCCTTTTTTATTACAAATACTTTCCCAGCGTTAAAAGCAAGTGGAAACCAAATGTCCCCTTAATTGATTGCCATTATTGTTTTCATACTACATCATAATCTATATCACATGTTCACTAATATATCTTATCTTCACTACTATATCACATTACACCAGCAAATCATATTTCAATACCATCCAAAGTTCCACAACTATACATTATTTTCGCTAAATATATTACGCACTTCATCATATCTTCACAATTTTATCACATTTTAATTATATATCCCATTTTCAATAACTTATACCAAAACAATTCATAAATATCTTAATTTCGATACCTACTTCACGCTCAAATGTATGAATATTAATTATCTTATAATCTTATATGCTATATCATATCTTTATTATCAATTTTATTCATTAGTTATCATTATTCAATACTAAATAATAATTTACCTATCATAATACTATATGTATCATATACCGACATTGTATTTAAGAAATATGGATTATCATTAAAGATATTAAAAACTAATATATGTAAATATATTACCAAAGATATAAAGATTCGTAGATAATGATATTTAAACTCACTTTAACTTTTTTCAATATGTATATATATACATGTATATATATATATATATATATACACATGTATATATACATGTGTATATATATATATATATATATATTGAAAAAAGATAAAGTGAGTTTAAATATCATCATTTACGAATCTTTATATCTTTGGTAATATATTTACATATATTAGTTTTTAATATCTTTAGTGCTAAATATATATATATATATATATATATATGTATGTATATATATATATATATATATATTATATCTGATAACAAAACATATATTTATAGTTATTACCACAATACCAGCACTACTACATAATTTTACTATTGTGTACTGTAAAGCAACTACAAAACATTCTAGTGCTCAAGATGCCATTGCTTTGTTGAGTTTTGCAATATAAATGATCCTACCTGACATAATCCTCACTAGATCTATCAGGGAGGCCTCACTGAACTGGAGACTTTCTACGTTTAGCGAGGCTATGGTGAGAAAAAAAAAGGGTTGGTATTCCGTTCCGCTTAGTTTTCGTTTTTCATTAACCCGTTTATTTTCAAACTGATCCTTTTTAAAGTGCTCTTGATAAGTCAAGATTTATTATTTGAAGACAGTACTGCGATAAATAATAATGTCATACTCGGCCCTTAATATGTTATTAAGATAGGTGAGACGATTTCCATGAAACAATAAAGATACAACAATGTCCTCATAATATTTTAGAATGCCTAATTTTGCTTTCAATAGCATATGGGATGGAAAAAATATAGTGTAGAAACTAGGGCGCCTATAATCACATGAAGAATAATGGTAATAAATGGAGTATGCATATGTAGAAAACACGAGCAAAAACATGAATTCATGTTCAATAAGTGCAAAATAATATATGAATAACCATACATGACATAGTATGCAGACAGTAAACAAAAGGTGTGATACATTTGACAATTCTATCAAGCGCAAATTCATTTTCCACCTGCTGTGTTTCTCTCATCTCACAATTAATTCTCTCTTAAGTTCATCAACTTGAAGGGTAACTGCAGTTCTATTAAAACCTGTATTAATCATTCTACAATAACACATAAGTTTTAATTTGTAGATATATTAATTCTCATACTCAAATAGTCTTATTTGCTTTATTATACTTAAGTTGGTTGAGAGAGAGAGAGAGAGAGAGAGAGAGAGAGAGAGAGAGAGAGTACTACTACTGCATCGTATATTGATTTACATTAACATAATCTTGGAATACAAATCCCTGTCTCTCAGTCATTGCCTATAATCTTATTATTATTATTATTATTATTATTATTATTATTAAATGCTAAGCTACAACTCTAGTTGGAAAAGCAGGATGCTATAAGCCCAGGGGCCCTAACAGGGAAAATAGCCCAGTGAGGAAAGGAAACAAGGAAAAATAAAATATTTTAAGAATAATAACATTACAATAAATATTTTAAAATCTTTAACAAAACAAGAGGAAGAGAAACTAGACAGAACAGTGTGCCCGAGTGTACCCTTAAGCAAGAGAACTCTAACCCAAGACAGTGGAAGACCATGGTACAGAGGCTATGGCACTACCCAAGACTAGAGAACAATGGTTTGATTTTGGAGTGTCCTTCTCCTAGAAGAGCTGCTTACCATAGCTAAAGAGTCTCTTCTACCCTTACCAAGAGGAAAGTAACCACTGGACAATTACATTGCAGTAGTTAACCTCTTGGGTGAAGAAGAATTGTTTTGTAATCTCTGTGTTGTCAGGTGTATGAGGACAGAGGAGAATCTGTAAAAAATAGGCCAGACTATTCGGTGTCTGTGTAGGCAAAGGGAAAGAACCGTAACCAGAGAGAAGGATCTAATGTAGTACTGTCAGGCCAGTCAAAGGACCCCATAACTCTCTAGCGGTATATCGAATATCATTCTTTCGTCAGTATGAGAGAGAGAGAGAGAGAGAGAGAGAGAGAGAGAGAGAGAGAGAGAGAGAGAGAGAGAGAGACATCAGGCTGAACTACCAGTACGAAGGGTTTGCCTGCTAGCTGCGGGATACAAGATGGTACCCTGTTTTGAGGTTAGCGTTATTCTTGTTTTATATAGGTACTCTAGACCAGACTATTCAGTGTATGTGCAGGCAGAGAAAAAAATGAACCCCAACCAGAGAGGGATGCAATGTAGTACTATCTGGCCAGACAAAGTACCCAATAACTCTAATGGTAATATCTCAACAGGTGGCTGGAGAATTGGCCAACCTACTATATGTGTGAGTGTTAAGCGGTTTATTTATTTATTTATTTTTTATTTATTTTTTTTACATTTCTTTTCTATATTAAGGTCAATATCCCTATACACTTGCCAACTAGTTTTATCTTATGATTAGGGGACCATTTGAGTATGAATTATAGTTATAGTGCTTTGAGCCCTAAGTACGATTTAAACGGAGTATGATTCAATACCTGTACATAACTCAAGGTTAGAGAATTATTTGAACTTTAAATATTACTTCATTTCTCCTATTATGACAATAATTTCAACCTGAAATGTTTTAAGATTGTGTGTAAAGCAAGCAATCTACTGGTATGACTTCGACGAAAAGAAGTCTGGTTTATTTCCATTTTTGGGGGTCCATAATTGCGTTTCAAATAAGTGTTTTATACACATCTATTGCTGTTGGTTAACTTCTATCGAAAAGTAATAATTGCGTAAGAATAATTTAAGGATTCCCTCTCCGACATTCAGCCAGTGAGAACATTAAGAAAAGAAGAATTTCTCCTCGAGATGAGAAGTATGCGTATGGGTGTATTGAAATACGGCTGCTATCGCCCCTAGACTCCAGTTCCGGACTTCCTTCTCTCCAGTCTTTGCTCGGGTGTTCTGACGCCCTCATCCCATCAGCATAGTCCCTCCTTCTGTTTTCTCCATACCAATCAAATATGGCTAACACCTCTTCGAGATTGGAATTACCCAAAACAACTCTTTATATACGTGTCCCACACGAGAATGCGGCAATCAAAACCGCACCACAATGTAGGCCTAACCTAAATGGTAATGCGTAATGTATTATTCATACCACAATAGATATTTAAAATTGCATTTGCAAGTCACTAAGAGAAAACAGCGAACGAGAGATTTTCTCGCCAATATGATATCTAGTTGAAAGGGAAATGGGTTTACTACTTGGGCTTGCTGAAAACCACCTCCCACCCACTCCACCTGGTTACCCAATCAGAACTCACACCTGATCCCCCTTAATAACACCCAACTGTCTCTCCAGAAGTTGAAGGAAAAATAGGTATTATTCGTCCGAGATCCAAAATATTCCCTAAAAAGAAACAGGGTATCGGTGGTGGATTCGGTGAAAAGTCTCTCTCTCTCTCTCTCTCTCTCTCTCTCTCTCTCTCTCTCCTCTCTCTCTCTCTCTCTCTCTCTCTCCTGGAAAAGGAACTTGATATGAAGAAAATTAGACAAAACGCATGGAAACTGAAAATATATCTCCCGGATATAGAGAGGAAATTGATTACTTGAGACAACTGTTAAAACGCTTGAGGCAGCACTAAGGGTGACAGAATATAACTGACCAATAAAAACAAAAAATAAATGTCCTCACAGAGAAAAAAGAACATTTGAAAGAGACATTTAATGGAAATTATTTTTTTTTTTTTTTTTTTTTAGAAAAAGGTTGGATATCTTTGAATGAAAGGTTGAAAGACGAAGATAAAGAAAAGCTGAGATTAATCCCAAGACATCTGAAGGTTGCATTTTGGCAGGCATGTTCAAAGTAGGAGGAACCAGAAAATGGAAAAGAGCTCAGATGAGTGATTGATTGATTTAAAGTTTTCAGACATCCTGACTGATCATTCCTCATTCCTTTCTCTCTTTTTTTCATTCCTTCCTTCTTTCTACCCCTTTCTCTCAACTATAATGCTCTGTACATTGATGAGGACCCTTTTATACTGGAGCCTCTCTCTCTCTCTCTCTCTCTCTCTCTCTCTCTCTCTCTCTCTCTCTCTCTCTCTCTCTCTCTCTCTCTCTCTCTCTCTCTCTGTCTAACTTATTCTTGAACTCGTTTACCGTGTTATTGTTTACTACATCCGCTGGAAGTCTATTCCATGTATTTGCTATTTTATATGTAAAGAAATTGCCA
This sequence comes from Palaemon carinicauda, assembly GCF_036898095.1. Classification (NCBI taxonomy): domain Eukaryota; kingdom Metazoa; phylum Arthropoda; class Malacostraca; order Decapoda; family Palaemonidae; genus Palaemon; species Palaemon carinicauda. Next base: position 143,002,259 of record NC_090735.1, on the reverse strand, counting down.
CATTGAATAATGTATCTTTTCAATTCTAGTCTGTATCCGTTACCTCTGGACTGATTTGTGCTAAGTGTGAATAGATTGCTGTAATCTACATTTGTTATTCGTTTCAGAATTTTGAATTCCTCTATTACCTGTTCCCTTTGTCGTCGAGTTTGTAGAACAAATAAGTTCAAACGTTCCATCCTCTGTATATATCCAAATTGCCTTAGTGCTGGAACTATTTTGGTGACCCTAGCTTGTACTGCTTCCAGTCTATCTATATCCTTCTGAATACTTGGAGCCCAGAATAGGACTCTGTATTATAGATGGTGTCTTACTAATGATGTGTACAGCTGTAGTATAGAGTCTATGTTTCTGTATTTGAATTGTCTCTTTATGTAGCCTATTAGTTTCTGTGCCTTTTTTCTCAGCTTTTATGCTCTGTTTGGTGAACTTCAAATCCTTGCTGATAATAATACAAAGATATTCCTCCTGGTCCACACTTTCTATTCCATTACCCAGCAGTGAGTAATCTGATTTTGGGTTACTATAAGCTATGTGCATGACTACATTTCCCACAGTTGAAAGGCATTTGCCATTTCCTGGACATTCTCCTAGCTTCATTAGATCCTCTCTTAAGGCTTCTACGTCTTCTGGGTTCGCAGCATTTATGCCCAATTTAGTATCGTCGGCAAATTTGGCTATTCTACTAGTCAACCCTAAATCTATTTTATCAATATAGATCAAAAATAGCAATGGGCCAAGGACGGATTTTTTAGGTACTCCGCTTGTAACAGCTGCCCACTCTGAAGCTTCTCCATTGATTACAACTCTCTGCTTTCTGTTTTTTAGCCAATCTTCGATCCATTCAGCTGACTCGTCAATGATGCCTAGTGCTCTAATTTTGACAATTAATTTTCTATGAGGAACTTTGTCAAAAGCCTTTTGAAAGTCTAGGTATATGATGTCTATTGGCCTTCTTTAGTCATAAATGCTGGAAAAATTCCAAAGGATTTGTCACACATGATCTCTTTTGTATAAAATCATGTTGGATGTCTATCAAAAGATTGTTTTTTCTATATGTTCTACTATGGAATCTATTATAATTGATTAAAAAATTTTGCAACGCACTGAAGTTAGACACATTGGTCTGTAGTTGCCAGGTTCTTCTTTTGGCCCCTTCTTGTAGATTGGAGGAACATTGCCTAGTTTCCATCCTTGTGGTGCCTTTCTTTCATTGGCTGTCCTTTGGAACATTTTGTAAAAGTGTGGGGTTATCTCTTCCTCTAGTTCTATAATCTCTCTTGGATGAATATCATCTGGACCTGGTGTCTTACACTTACTGAGTCCTTTTATTTTCTTTTTGACATAATCCATCGTAAAAGTGATTCTATAAAATGGTTGAGGCTCTTCATATTTGATAGCTAGTTCGGAGAGGGTCGTTGATTCTTCCCTAGTGAATACAGTTGTGAAATTTGCATTCATCAGTTCAACTTTTTCCAAATCATTTGCTATAAGATTACCCTCCGAGTCTCTTAATGGGATAATGTTATTTTTGATTGGTTTTCTACTGTTTACATATGCAAAGAGTATCTTCATTGATAGACAGAGTATTATAGGGGAAATAGAGAGAGAGAGAGAGAGAGAGAGAGAGAGAGAGAGAGAGAGAGAGAGAGAGAGAGACTGTACAAGCGTATCTTCATCAATGGACAGGAAATAAGAGAGAGAGAGAGAGAGAGAGAGAGAGAGAGAGAGAGAGAGAGAGAGAGAGAGAGAGAGAGAGAGAGAGAGAGAGAGTAGTTACAAGGATTTTGGATGTCTCAAAGACTTTTTAGTCCATCCTGGGAGACTCCATTTGCTCTTTGGTAGATGAATTTTGTTTAAGCATTTAGAGAATTCTTGTGATCTTGTCTAACTTATTCTAGAACTCATTTACCGTGTTATTGTTTACTACATCCGCTGGAAGTCTATTCCATTTATTTGCTATATTATATTATAAAGAAATTGCCACATTGAATAATGTTGTATCTTTTCAATTCTACTTTGTATCCGTTACCTCTGGACTGATTTGTGCTAAGTGTGAATAGATTGCTGTAATCTACATTTGCTATTCATTTCATAATTTTGAATTCCTCTATTAACTGTCCCCCTTAGTCGTCGAGTTTGTAGATCAAATAAGTTCAAACGTTCCATCCTCTGTATATATCCAAATTGCCTTCGTGTTGGAACTATTTTGGTGACCCTAGCTTGTACTGCTTCCAGTCTATCTATATCCTTCTGAATACTTGGAGCCCAGAATTGGACTCTGTATTCTAGATGGTGTCTTACTAATGATGTGTACAGCTGTAGTACAGAGTCTTTGTTTCTGTATTTGAATTGTCTCTTTATGTAGCCTATTAGTTTCTGTGCCTTTTTCTCAGCTTTTATGCTCTGTTTGGTGAACTTCAAATCCTTGCTGATAATAATACAAAGATATTCCTCCTGGTCCACACTTTCTATTTCATTACCCAGTAGTGAGTAATCTGATTTTGGGTTACTATAAGCTATGTGCATGACTACATTTCCCACAGTTGAAAGGCATTTGCCATTTCCTGGACATTCTCCTAGCTTCATTAGATCCTCTCTTAAGGCTTCTACGTCTTCAGAGTTCACAGCATTTATGCCCAATTTAGTATCGTCGGCAAATTTGGCTATTCTACTAGGCAATCCTAAATCTATTTTATTAATATAGATAAAAAAAAAGCAATGGGCCAAGGACGGATTCTTGAGGTACTCCGCTTGTAACAGCTGCCCACTCTGAAGCTTCTCCATTGATTACAACTCTCTGCTTTCTGTTTTTTACCCAATCTTCGATCCATTCAGCCGACTCGTCAATGATACCTAGTGCTCTAATTTTGACAATTAATTTTCTATGAGGAACTTTGTCAAAAGCCTTTTGAAAGTCTAGGTATATGATGTCTATTGGCCTTCTTTAGTCATAAATGCTGGAAAAATTCCAAAAGATTTGTCACACATGATCTCTTTTGTATAAAATCATGTTGGCTGTCTATCAAAAGATTGTTTCTTTCTATATGTTCTACTACTGAATCTATTATAATTAATTAAAAAATTTTGCAAGGCACTGAAGTTAAACACATTGGTCTGTAGTTACCAGGTTCTTCTTTTGGCCCCTTCTTGTAGATTGGAGAAACATTGCTTAGTTTCCATCCTTGTGGTGCCTTTCTTTCATTGGCTGTCCTTTGGAACATTTTGTAAAAGTGTGGGGTTATCTCTTCCTCTAGTTCTATAATCTCTTTTTGATGAATATCATCTGGACCTGGTGTCTTAGACTTACTGAGTCCTTTTATTTTCTTTTTGACATAATCCATCTTAAAAGTGATTCTATATAATGGTTGTGGCTCTTCATATTTGATAGCTAGTTCGGGGAGGGTCGTTGATTCTTCCCTAGTGAATACAGTTGTGAAATTTGCATTCATCAGTTCAACTTTTTCCAAATCATTTGCTATAAGATTACCCTCCGAGTCTCTTAATGGGATAATGTTATTTTTGATTGGTTTTCTACTGTTTACATATGCAAAGAGTATCTGCATTGATAGACAGAGTATTATAGGGGAGAGAGAGAGAGAGAGAGAGAGAGAGAGAGAGAGAGAGAGAGAGAGAGAGAGAGAGAGAGAGAGAGAGAGAGAGAGAGAGACTGTACAAGAGTATCTAAGCGTATCTTCAACAATGGACAGAGAGAGAGAGAGAGAGAGAGAGAGAGAGAGAGAGAGAGAGAGAGATACTGTACATGAGTATATTCATCAATAGACAGAGTATTATATATATATATATATATATATATATATATATATATATATATATATATATACATACATATATATATACATATATATATATATATATATATATATATATATATATATATACATATATATATATACATATATATGTATATATTATATATATATATATGAGAGAGAGAGAGAGAGAGAGAGAGAGAGAGAGAGAGAGAGAGAGAGAGAGAGATACCGTGTACATGGGAACTGCATAGCACTAATTTGGTTCCTGCTGATTTTCTCCGGTTTAAAGCCTGGTCGACTAGCATTTTTCAGAAACACCTGAACTAAGACCTCTCAGAACTTGACTGACTTTAGCTGAGAGACGGGTGCAACACCTGACCCTTTATTCCAGCAGTTCTTGAAGTAGCTTCATCTTAGATATCTAGCTGTATACCTCTTCATCAAGAAACATAGAGAGACTAAAAGAACCCCAGCTCTTCTATCGACAGAGCCAATACCAATCCTTATATTCACATGAAAAGGAGTTTGCACCTCTTCATCAAGGAACATATCATACTAGAAGAACTTAGCTTCTATCTACAGAGCCACTACTTAGCCTTATGTTCACATGACAAAGTTTGAACCTCTTCACCAAGGAACGGAGAATACTAGAACCTCAGCTTCTTCTATCTACGGAGCCAGTACCAACCCTTAAGTTCATACGAGAAAGAGTCTGTACCTCTTCATCAAGGAACGTAGCATACTAGAAGAACATCAGCTTCTTCTATCTACAGAGCCAGTACCAACCCCTAGAACATCAGCTTCTTCTATCGACAGAGCCAGTACCAACCCCTGAGTTCATACGAGAAAGAGTTTGTACCTCTTCATCAAGGAACGTAGCATACTAGAAGAACTTCAGCTTCTTCTATCGACAGAGCCAGTACCAGCCCCTAAGTTCATACGAGAAAGAGTTTGTACCTCTTCATCAAGGAACGTAGCATACTAGAAGAACTTCAGCTTCTTCTATCGACAGAGCCAGTACCAGCCCCTAAGTTCATACGAGAAAGAGTTTGTACCTCTTCATCAAGGAACGTAGCATACTAGAAGAACTTCAGCTTCTTCTATCGACAGAGCCAGTACCAGCCCCTAAGTTCATACGAGAAAGAGTTTGTACCTCTTCATCAAGGAACGTAGCATACTAGAAGAACTTCAGCTTCTTCTATCGACAGAGCCAGTACCAGCCCCTAAGTTCATACGAGAAAGAGTTTGTACCTCTTCATCAAGGAACGTAGCATACTAGAAGAACTTCAGCTTCTTCTATCGACAGAGCCAGTACCAGCCCCTAAGTTCATACGAGAAAGAGTTTGTACCTCTTCATCAAGGAACGTAGCATACTAGAAGAACATCAGCTTCTTCTATCGACAGAGCCAGTCCCAACCCCTAAGTTCATACGAGAAAGAGTTTGTACCTCTTCATCAAGGAACGTAGCATACTAGAAGAACATCAGCTTCTTCTATCGACAGAGCCAGTCCCAACCCCTAAGTTCATACGAGAAAGAGTTTGTACCTCTTCATCAAGGAACGTAGCATACTAGAAGAACATCAGCTTCTTCTATCTACAGAGCCAGTCCCAACCCCTAAGTTCATACGAGAAAGAGTTTGTACCTCTTCATCAAGGAACGTAGCATACTAGAAGAACATCAGCTTCTTCTATCTACAGAGCCAGTCCCAACCCCTAAGTTCATACGAGAAAGAGTTTGTACCTCTTCATCAAGGAACGTAGCATACTAGAAGAACATCAGCTTCTTCTATCTACAGAGCCAGTCCCATCCCCTAAGTTCATACGAGAAAGAGTTTGTACCTCTTCATCAAGGAACGTAGCATACTAGAAGAACATCAGCTTCTTCTATCTACAGAGCCAGTCCCAACCCCTAAGTTCATACGAGAAAGAGTTTGTACCTCTTCATCAAGGAACGTAGCATACTAGAAGAACATCAGCTTCTTCTATCTACAGAGCCAGTACCAACCCCTAAGTTCATACGAGAAAGAGTTTGTACCTCTTCATCAAGGAACGTAGCATACTAGAAGAACATCAGCTTCTTCTATCGACAGAGCCAGTCCCAACCCCTAAGTTCATACGAGAAAGAGTTTGTACCTCTTCATCAAGGAACGTAGCATACTAGAAGAACATCAGCTTCTTCTATCTACAGAGCCAGTCCCAACCCCTAAGTTCATACGAGAAAGAGTTTGTACCTCTTCATCAAGGAACGTAGCATACTAGAAGAACATCAGCTTCTTCTATCGACAGAGCCAGTCCCAACCCCTAAGTTCATACGAGAAAGAGTTTGTACCTCTTCATCAAGGAACGTAGCATACTAGAAGAACATCAGCTTCTTCTATCTACAGAGCCAGTCCCAACCCCTAAGTTCATACGAGAAAGAGTTTGTACCTCTTCATCAAGGAACGTAGCATACTAGAAGAACCTCAGCTTCTTCTATCTACAGAGCCAGTACCAACCCCTAAGTTCATACGAGAAAGAGTTTGTACCTCTTCATCAAGGAACGTAGCATACTAGAAGAACTTCAGCTTCTATCGACAGAGCCAGTACCAACCCTTAAGTTCATACGAGAAAGAGTTTGTACCTCTTCATCAAGGAACGTAGCATACTAGAAGAACTTCAGCTTCTTCTATCGACAGAGCCAGTACCAACCCTTAAGTTCATACGAGAAAGAGTTTGTACCTCTTCATCAAGGAACGTAGCATACTAGAAGAACATCAGCTTCTTCTATCTACAGAGCCAGTACCAACCCCTAAGTTCATACGAGAAAGAGTTTGTACCTCTTCATCAAGGAACATAGCATACTAGAAGAACATCAGCTTCTTCTATCTACAGAGCCAGTACCAACCCTCAAGTTCATACGAGAAAGAGTTTGTACCTCTTCATCAAGGAACATAGCATACTAGAAGAACTTCAGCTTCTTCTATCGACAGACCCAGTACCAACCCTCAAGTTCATACGAGAAAGAGTTTGTACCTCTTCATCAAGGAACATAGCATACTAGAAGAACTTCAGCTTCTTCTTTCGACAGAGCCAGTACCAACCCCTAAGTTCATACGAGAAAGAGTTTGTACCTCTTCATCAAGGAACATAGCATACTAGAAGAACTTCAGCTTCTTCTATCGACAGAGCCAGTACCAACCCCTAAGTTCATACGAGAAAGAGTTTGTACCTCTTCATCAAGGAACGTAGCATACTAGAAGAACATCAGCTTCTTCTATCGACAGAGCCAGTACCAGCCCCTAAGTTCATACGAGAAAGAGTTTGTACCTCTTCATCAAGGAACATAGCATACTAGAAGAACTTCAGCTTCTTCTATCGACAGAGCCAGTACCAACCCTCAAGTTCATACGAGAAAGAGTTTGTACCTCTTCATCAAGGAACATAGCATACTAGAAGAACTTCAGCTTCTTCTATCGACAGAGCCAGTACCAACCCTCAAGTTCATACGAGAAAGAGTTTGTACCTCTCCATCAAGGAACATAGCATACTAGAAGAACTTCAGCTTCTTCTATCGACAGAGCCAGTACCAACCCTCAAGTTCATAGGAGAAAGAGTTTGTACCTCTCCATCAAGGAACATAGCATACTAGAAGAACTTCAGCTTCTTCTATCGACAGAGCCAGTACCAACCCTTAAGTTCATACGAGAAAGAGTTTGTACCTCTTCATCAAGGAACATAGAATACTAGAAGAACTTCAGCTTCTTCTATCGACAGAGCCAGTACCAACCCTCAAGTTCATACGAGAAAGAGTTTGTACCTCTTCATCAAGGAACATAGAATACTAGAAGAACTTCAGCTTCTATCGACAGAGCCAGTACCAACCCCTAAGTTCATACGAGAATGAGTTTGTACCTCTTCATCAAGGAACATAGCATACTAGAAGGTACTGGCTAAGTAAATAGAAGAGGCTGAGGTTCTTTTAGCATTCTATGTTCCCTGATGACGAGGTACAAAATTTTTCATGAGAACATAAGGGTTGGTAATGGATCTGTAGGTAGAAGAAGCTAAGGTTCTTTCAGTATGCTATGTTACTTGATGAAGAGGTACAACCTCCTTGTCATCAAGGAACATAGAATAATAAAAGAACCTTAGCTTCTCCTATCTACTTAGCTAGTACCTTCTAGTATGCTAGAATGTACCACTCCATCATGGTACCATTGCATACTAGAAGCAGCTCAGCTTTTTCCCTTTGCAGTCTACATCCTTTTAAGTTACTGCAACAGAATTGTTTCTAGGTTGAATACTTTTAGATTTTGCTTTTCAATTTCTTCAATTAAACAACATCCTTTTTACTCTTCAAAGTTTTCTTCTTTGATAACCTCTTTTAAGATATTTCTAATCCTAGTCAAGACGAAATCTTTTGCGGCCCTTCTAAGATGGTTTCTCAAGTGCTGAGATTGTCCACAAAGATCCCCTTCTTCCTTTATATTTCCTCGTATGATATTTTCAAAATACTGGATACGCCTTTCTATGATTCCTTTTTCTAATACTTCAAGGTTAACTTTTTTTTTCTTTTCCGTTTTCTTATCTTTTAGAGCCTCATCCCATAGTTGCTATGACTCTCTTCTCTGGAGAGACTTCATCCATTGCAATTTGTCTAATCCTTAGCATGGCTCTATTTTTCGCTTCCCTCTTAAAATCGGCTCCATTACATTTCCTATCATAATTTGTTCATAATCATCACCTTTACTAGCAAAATTTCGTTCTGTTTCTGGGTTATTTTCTGTCATCGTTTCGCTTAACATACGTTCAAATTATCAGACATTTTTTTTGTTAACAGACCCTCCCTTGCTTCTTGGTAGTCTTTTTTTCTTTTAAATCATTTCTCCTTTAAATGCATTTTTGTATCCTTAATTTTCAGACATTTCAATTTTTTTAATCTCTACAATTCTAGCTAATGCGACTTCTTTGGCCTCCCTACATGGATTCCTTCTAATTCCCAGACAATCCTCCTATTCCACTTTACTATTCCTAGTTTGTTTTGCATCGCCTTTAATCATTTCTTCATATTTCATGACAAGGTTCTTCACTTTTCCTACGTTTTCTAGTGAAGGACTTCTTTCTTCTTTCTCCATTATTTGAGTTTTTTCAAGATTCCTAACCAGATAATTAACGATTCCGTCTTGTGGTTTTTCATCCTTTCGTTTAATTAAATCTCTTTCTCATTTTTGGACATTTCAAATTTTTTAATCTCTATAATTCTAGCTAGAGAAACTTCTTTGGCAACCCTACTCGGATTCCTTCTAATTCCCAGACAATCCTCCTGTTCCACTTTACTATTCCTAGCTTGTTTTGCATCACCTTTAATCATCTCTTCATATTTCATAACAAGGTTCCTCACTTTTCCTACGTTTTCTAGTGAAGGAAACTCTCCTTCTTCCTCCATTTTTCGAGTTTTTTTTTTCAAAATTTGCAACCAGATCCTTAACGATTCCTTCTCGTGTTTTTTCCCCCTTTGGTTTAATCAAAGAGACCCTCTCTGATTCCATAACGGAACAATAACTGCATAAAAGCTTAATTCCCGAAGCTCCAATAATGTCCTGACCACTAATTATAAATCCATTAACGACTTTTGTATTCAAAGCCACTCCACAATAACAACACAACGTCAAAACACATTTCCTCCACCTCGCCCTTGCTTTATTTTGAGAAAATGATTCTTGCTCTGGAGACACTCAGGGAGACTCCGAGAAAGTCTTCGGAGAATCTGAGAATGTCTTCAATACAAAACAGGGATCCCTGAGTCGGAGTCGCGATCAGACGAAAGATTTATTTTGTTCAATTTTCATGATTTCTCTTTTGAATACCACCAATCGACAGAATTTATTACAAAACTATCTTTTTTAGGCATATGCCAACTACAATCGGCTTCTAAAATCATTTACAATAGGATAACATAAAGGAGAAGTATAGACGATTTTCTAAAATTTGGAT
>NC_090735.1:142985010-142987510 GCF_036898095.1 Palaemon carinicauda | reverse complement strand
ATGAATAAAACCTTCCTGTTTAAATGGATCTCTTCCTAATATGTTAAAATTTAGATACAAAAATAATTTTCTAAAATGCCACTAAACGAAACTTAAACACGCAAAGTCGTGTAAATAAAATCCATGACTTTAGGAAGCTAGTATATAATAATAGAAGCAGAAAATTTACAAACATCTGTCATCGACCTCCTAAACCAGAAACCTAAAAACTCTTGCAGAATCATCAGGCATTTGTTGTAAACATCCTTGAAATGCTCAGTAAGCAATGTGGAAGGTCCAAGGTTTCTTTAATTAAAACATGCAGATTTAGAAGTTTTAATAGTTTCTTCTCGTTTCAGGCATGAACAATTGCGAGGTTATTAATGTAAAGGATAAATCAGTCAATCTTCAACTAATTGTTCACGTGTAGCCTACTGGTGACAAAACTACATTTGATTATCCAAAGCTGCCAAGATCCATAACACAGTACTAAAATTGTAACAAAGAGAGCCAAGTGTGACCAGCTATGGCGTCGAAAAGAGACCCGATTGTGACAAGCTACAGTGACAAAAAGAGATCGGGTGTGACCAGCTATGGTGACAATAAAAGACCCGGATATGACCAGTTATTGTGTGACCAGCTATGGTGTCGAATAAAATGACCCGGGTATGACCAGCTATGGTGTCGCAAAGAGACCCGGGGGTGACCAGCTATGGTGTCGAAAAAAAAGACCCGGGTATGACCAGCTATGGTGCCGAGAAGAGGCCCCGGGTGTAACCAGCTACAGTACTTTATTTTTGTCCATTCCTTTTCTCAAATCTCCGCCATTCTATAGAAGTGAGATCTGTGCAGCACATGAGGAAGAGCTGCCTTGCGTCCATGGTGAACTAAATTGTTTTACTGCAAGGTAACCTAAGACACATAATACATTGTGTATATCATATGTGTATGAGAGAGAGAGGAGAGAGAGAGAGAGAGAGAGAGAGAGAGAGAGAGAGAGAGGAGAGAGAGAGAGAGAGAGATACCCAACCTTTACCACTTCCTCACCCTTACCTTGGCCTGTCCAGCGCAGCCAGCAGGTAACCCCCGCCATCCTATACCGAACCCGTCGCTTAGTCACTGATGATCTCTTGGAGTCTCTGTCTGGGAGGTTACCTGGGACCCGAACGGATGGATGTGGGGGGGAGTTTGGTTCAGTAACTTCAGTTTGCCACGGAACACCAACGAGGAAGGATACAGCAGACCATCAACACGGTTAGTGCTAGGCCTTTTTTCGCTAATTTTTCTGTAAATATTTGCACGCAGAGAGATATCTTGTTCGAAACAGTTAAGACCGAAAGAGAAGCAATTATTAAAACAAATTCAGTACTCAGCATCATGGCGAATTGTTTTCATGGCCGCGTCCAGGTAACTTGATCTTTCTCTCCATTTGACTATCTTGAGATGGAAAACATCCCTTCTTGGAGTAACCCTTGACCTACTAAGAAGCTTTGGGAGTTATTTTTTTGGGGGGAGGGGAAGGGTTGGTCAAACGTGTTTGCATCAAGAATAATAGTCTTCGTCGGTGTTTAGGAAATGTTGGATGTGTTGGTTATGCTCATTCATGTCACCTGAATTCATTTTCTTTTCTTACAAATAAAAAATAAGTAAGTTTGGATATAATATCAATGTTTTCTTTTACGTGGATTGTTGAAATAAAACATATCAATGCAACGTTTTTTGGTAAAGGTATTGCTGCGTTTCGAAAAGTAAAATAATACTTTTAGGAAAAGGGCCCATCACCACCGAGACCTGCTTGACCTTGTTTTGAAGATTTTTCACAATACGCTCTCTCTCTCTCTCTCTCTCTCTCTCTCTCTCCTCTCTCTCTCTCTCTCTCTCTCTCTCTCTCTCTCTCTTGTGTATTTTTATGTATGAATTTTATAGCTTTAATGAGTTTTATAGTACTCCCATAATGTCTGTTGTATACTTATCTGCACTTGAATATCTGTTTAGTAAAGAAGACTCTCTCTCTCTCTCTCTCTCTCTCTCTCTCTCTCTCTCTCTCTCTCTCTCTCTCTCTCTCTCTCTCTCTCTCTGTTTTATATATATATATATATATATATATATATATATATATATATAATATATTTATAGAGAGAGAGAGAGAGAGAGAGAGAGAGAGAGAGAGAGAGAGAGAGAGAGAGAGAGAGATATGAATATATCCTTTAGGGAAGAAAATAAGTTGGCTTCTCCATCCTCCGCCGAATGTCAAGTAATAAAAACTGTGATGGCTCTCAATCCTTTTGAGGTGGTTCTTTTCCCGGTCGTTTTCAGGGTTTTCCTGCTGATGCTGCTGCCATGTAATAGTCCAACTTTCCTTTCCAACGAAAAAATAAATAAAATAAAACTTGATTGAATTTGGTCAGAGTCACAATGAAAAATAAAAATAAAGATGCATCGTATCAATACAGAACGCAAGGTCCCAATTAAGTCAGTTTCTTGGTAATTCCCGATAATACAGGATCACGAGAAAATTATT
>NC_090735.1:142972510-142975010 GCF_036898095.1 Palaemon carinicauda | reverse complement strand
CTCTCTCTCTGTGGCTTGATTTCCCAAATGGCAGACGAAGTTGGTTACAGAAACATTTCTAGGTGTGCCACTTCCCTCTTTTGTTCCTATTCTAGATCACCTTTTTTTTACTGTTAGGTGTATTTGTCTTTGCTTTTATTTCACCATAACACTAGTCTCTGAAAAGAAACAGTACTGCTATCCATGTCTACTCATTGTCATGTCTTTTTGTGTTTGTTTTTCTATGACGAGCAAATTAAAAAACAGACATGAAATCCCCATTGTTCGTCATGCTATGAAAGCAGAGTTCAACAACGTCGCATTGAGCACAAAAGAGAAACCAAGTTGCTATTCTAAAAGGAGTGGGTGCAGCGACGGACGCTAACATGGCGTTGCGTTCCAGACCTTTTTGCATATATGGACAGATACCCCTGCTATGTGTGGACGTGACGTCAGTAAAAGAGGCTGGAGTTTATATTTGGATATAGGACCGAGTTGCTAGTTCACAATTTTGCTTGGAGGAAAGTAGCCTACGACGAAGTAGAGAATATCTGTAAATGTCGTTTCCATGTAGGAAAGAACCGTTACGCGAATGATTTAAGACTTCGAAAAGCGGCCATCCAGTGTTTTAAAAGGTTTTCCAGGTACCAGAGAGCATCTTATCTGTATCGTAAACACGGTCATTTGTTCCCCTTAATATCTGTTTTGGGCTCGGTAAAACCAGTGAATGGAATGGCTTGCTCTTATGGCTGAATATTTGCTCCAGGCTCCAGGCGTTGATGCAATACCTATCCTGTTCAGGATGATCATATTACATAGGTACTGCTGTTTCTTCTTCTTCTTCTTCTTCTTCTTCTTCTTCTTCTCTCTCTCTCTCTCTCTCTCTCTCTCTCTCTCTCTCTCTCTCTCTCTCTCTCTCTCTCGTCTGCCTACACGATGGTCGGAGCAGTTTTAGACAATGTAGCAAGTCGACCTTGGTACAGTCCCTAAGGGAATGCGAACTCTATAAAAGACCGCATAACGGAACTCTTCGCCCAGATTTCTCTCTCTCTCTCTCTCTCTCCTCTCTCTCTCTCTCTCTCTCTCCTCTCTCTCTCTCTCTCTCTCTCTCTCTATGCGATGAATTTCTTATGCGTGTCGGTAAATTCTCAGCTAACATTACAAACTAGAAATACAATTAATTGGTAGTCTTTTGATGAAAGATAAAAAATGCTGTACCTGCAGAGCTGTCAGAAACTATGAAAACCAAAATCATGGAACACCTGGTATCTCACGTGAATCATTATCCCAAAATGGTGAAGTCCCTCGTAAATGAGTAAAAGGTTCAAAGGGCAAGGCTACAGTGAGGAGTCATCCCTAGTCAATTGTGATGTGAAAGTTTCACTTCTCTATCGAGTCATTTCTTTTATTAGTATTATTCTAACTATGGGAGAGATTTCAAGGCGAAGCAGACTGGCTAAGCTCTTCCTCGTCGGCTGGCTTGAAAGTATCTTATATTAATGCGCAGATACATTTTGGGTTAGACCACCGCACTCTGCAGTTAGACCCTATTCTCGCAATAGACCACAGCACTGCCATCTAAAACCTGTGTATTCCGCCCCCATCCCCTCGAAGATAAGATAGAAAAGAAAATTCTAGCTTGATAATTTTATAGTGCTTTGTCAGTATTACTTCTTCTATTTGATTACGCGAAAGATTTACTATCAATTTTCTATCAAAACTAATCTGTATTTGAAAGATTTACTTGATGATTTATGATGATTGAAAATCTTCCTCATAAGGTGTAAAACTTTCAGAGAAATTTTCGTTCAATTCTTCATTTTCGAAAGCTTCTTGAGACGAAAAAACAAAAAACCAAGAAAAAAACTCGCAAATTTCTGATGTAATAAAGGGATGGATGTCGGAGAGGAAGTAATTTCCTTATAAAGCTAACACTAATAATGAAAGTTCCAAGGTCTTATTAGAATGCTTTGACGTACCTCACCAATTATGACCGAAGTTCCTGGTATAATGCGACGGTCTGGTGTGTAAGCACATGCAAGCTATCACAGTCCGGAAAAGTAATGAAATAAATTGTCAAACTCCAACCGTTCTTATTTATATAAAAAAAAAAAAAATTCTTTTAAAACGAAACTTTTATTTTCGTTACCAGTGTTTCAATAACCACACATGGTATTGGAATTTTTTCGGACAAGAGTCTGGAAGTTGATATTGGGAATTGTAGGGTCACCACGAACACATGTCTTGAGTAGAAACGGTACCAAAATCCTGATAAATATTGCGACTAAGGATTTTATTACGTCATAACCGCAATATTCATGTAAAACACATTTTTTACCCACAATTTCCTTAAGTAATTCCAATTATTAGTTATAACCAACGATTTTAACTGTATTCTTAAAACTAAAAACAGTAACAGGTGTGTATCTAAAGACATTCTGTCCTGATTTTGTATTGATGTGTAAATTATCACTAGAATTGCAAAAATGCGTAAAAGATTTTAAGAGCAATGAAATGAAAG
>NC_090735.1:142935010-142965010 GCF_036898095.1 Palaemon carinicauda | reverse complement strand
TAATCTCATTACAATTATTGGTTTTACTACCAGTACATTAAAACATTTGCATAATCTCATTACAATTATTGGTTTTACTAACAGCACATTAAAAAAAAATCTTGTCTTATGTAAGATACACAGTTAAGTCCAAAGCAACACCTGCCACTATGGCCTAAGCTTTATAAACTCAGGTTGAAATTCTACTCTCCATAAATGTCCTGGTAGTAATCCTTGCCAAAGCCCTGCGCCTCGTCTAATTGTTTCAGCATCGAATCTCAGCTGTCGTTTAATACAGCATTTTATGTAGGGGATTATAGCTAAATTCTGCTGATTTTGGTCAACGTTCACCATCACGTAACTTCCATTGAGAATCGAGGAGTTACTGAAAGCGGCATTCACCGACGATAACTTACTGAACGCAACTGTAACTAGCTTTTATTGCTTGCCACTTAGAGCTAGGCTAACTGATACGCTAATTGCGCTCGTGATTCAACCGGAGGAAAGACACGGCTATTTGTTTGTTAGTTTTAAATTACAAAGCCTAAAAACACCAAGAAATTGGGCGATACAATGACTTTTTGAAGGATCGAAGATTTCAAAAACAAAGAAAATCAAAGTAGGGATGAAAATTCAGGAGCTTTATAAATTTAGAATCGATAAAAATCGTAATTTCATATATATATATATATATATATATATATATATATATATATATATATATATATATATATATATATATATGTGTGTGTGTGTGTGTGTGTGTGTGTGTATGATAAATTTTGCACATTTAAACGTGTTTTTCTTATTACAAATGAGCCATGTATATTAACACATTAAAGTCTGGATTCTCTTAACCTCGGGATCAGAGCCCCAGGCGAAATCACTCAAAGACTATAGTATCTGTCCGGCCGGGCTTTAAACCCTGGTCCAGGATACTTGTGTGACATTGACCATACAACTCAGCCACGAAGAAAGATAAAAGTCAATGACAAATTACAAAACATAATAAAGAGAAGAGCAAGACTGATATAATGTGTCCCACTCATTTAATCTCCTTGGTCCCACCTAGAGAAAGGATCACTACTATACTAATTAATCTACACTGGCTGTCGATTATTAAAGCGAGAATTGAATTTTAAAATATGAACAATAACCCACCAAGTTATCAGAACCGGTCATCCAAAATATCTAAGAGAATTGCTACATATTGTGCAACCAACAAATTATCCAGACACGAGAATAGTTACAGATGGTTTCACACTATCAGAACCTAGATACATGTCTACTGTAGGCTCTAGGAGTCTAGATCTTTTAAATATGCTGCCAAGAGACTGTAAAATAGGCTCCCACGAGACAACCGAATAATTGAAAATATTATGGCTCTCAAGAGGAAACTGAAGACCTTCTTATTTTGTGAATGTTTTGACAGTGATGATCAAACAATCAGCGAACTATACGCATTGTGAAATGTTGAATGTTCACGAAAAAAAAAACATCATAAAACAACCGTGGAGGTCCTGTAGAGAGAAGGGTTCCTCTGCTGTACAGGACCAGATAAGCAGCCCTTAAAGTAAAGTTAGTAAAATCATCTTATTTATATAAAAGCAAAAGTGAGTAATATTTTTGTCGTCTTGTCGTGATTACCAAAACAGGTAACAAATTAGCATACCTTTCTATGCACTGGTAACTTCATCCTAACTCTGCGTTTGTAAACAGTTTCCGGAATATTCTTTTTTTATATATCTAAATATTTAGCAGTCATTTTTGTCAGGTCGCGTACACTAGTATATATATATATATATATATATATATATATATATATATATATATATATATATATATATATATATATATATATATATTCCGAGAGAGAGAGAGAGAGAGAGAGAGAGAGAGAGAGAGAGAGAGAGAGAGAGAGAGAGAGAAAGAGAGAGAGAGAAAGAGAGAGAGAGAGCCGTGGATCTTGGATCGCATATCATCATCTAAAGGAGAGTGTCATCCTTCTCCACCCCATCATCCATCGTATGTAACAGGATACACAGTATAGGCTGAGGCCATCCTTAATGGAATGGGCAGCATCATCGTGAGGCAAGTGTCCATCACGATGCAGGAACCAGGGCTTAATATTCAAACGTCACTCAAGAATGCATTGCCATTCGCCTTACATGAATTTCACAGTTGAATGTCTCAAGTGTAATGCATGACCAGATATAGAATATTATTATTATTATTATTATTATTATTATTATTATTATTATTATTATTATTATTATTAAATTTATTTCCATCACCATTGCGAAATGGATTGAACATGATTATGAACACAGAGATGTTTGAAACGTTGTTATTTGTTGGTGATGGAAATAAATTTAAGAATGTTTGGCGTTGTCGTAATTCTCCAGTTCCTTATTATTATTATTATTATTATTATTATTATTATTATTATTATTATTATTATTATTATTATTATTATTATTAAATGGAGACATCATAATAGTTTTAATATCTGAAAATAATGTCAAATATTAATCCACCTAATACAAAGTTAAATGCAACTTTCCACTCGCATTTTTACTCTATTGGGTTCTCAAAGATACCATGCCGTAATAAGGACATTTTAATCTTACAACAAGATTGTATGATACCTTTTGTATAGCGTAAGTTCTAAACTATATTATGGCATGACTGTAGAAAGTATAATTTCTCTTGTAGTTTATTTATTTCCTTATTTCATTTCCTCATTGGGCTATTTTTCCCTGTTGGAGCCCTTGTGCTTATAGCATCCTGCTTGCAACTAGGGTGGTAGCTTAACCCTTAACAAGTAATAATAATAATAATAATATTAATAATAATAATAATAATACATAGTGGGAGGTATTCATAAAAATGAAGGATATCCTTGTAAGCATAAGGTAATCATTATGAAAATGGAAAGAAAGATTTGCTTATACTTCTACCTTTTGCTTCAGAGAATTACCTTGTACTTCTACCTTCTACCTTTTGCTTCAGAGAATTACCTTGTACTTCTACCTTTTACTTGCGAGGATATCCTCCAAGCAGAAGTAAAATTTTAGCTCCCCACCCCTTGCATTAGAAGTTCTTTGACCTCTTTAGCTCCCACACCCCTTGCATTAGAAGTTCTTTGACCTCTTTTTAGCTCCCACACCCCTTGCATTAGAAGTCCTTTGACCTCTTTTTAGCTTCCCCACCCCTTGCATTAGAAGTTCTTTGACCTCTTTTTAGCTCCCACACCCCTTGCTTTAGAAGTTCTTTGACCTCTTTTTAGCTTCCCCACCCCTTGCATTAGAAGTTCTTTGACCTCTTTTTAGCTCCCACACCCCTTGCATTAGAAGTTCTTTGACCTCTTTTTAGCTCCCCCACCCCTTGCATTAGAAGTTCTTTGACCTCTTTTTAGCTCCCCCCACCCTTTGCATTAGAAGTTCTTTGACCTCTTTTTAGCTCCCCCACCCCTTGCATTAGAAGTTCTTTGACCTCTTTTTAGCTTCCCCACCCCTTGCATTAGAAGTTTTTTGACCTCTTTTTAGCTCCCCCACCCCTTGCATTAGAAGTTCTTTGACCTCTTTCTAGCTCCCCCACCCCTTGCATTAGAAGTTCTTTGACCTCTTTTTAGCTCCCCCACCCTTTGCATTAGAAGTTCTTTGACCTCTTTTTAGCTCCCACACCCCTTGCATTAGAAGTTCTTTGACCTCTTTTTAGCTCCCCCACCCCTTGCATTAGAAGTTCTTTGACCTCTTTTTTAGCTTCCCCACCCCTTGCATTAGAAGTTCTTTGACCTCTTTTTAGCTCCCCCACCCCTTGCATTAGAAGTTCTTTGACCTCTTTTTAGCTCCCACACCCCTTGCATTAGAAGTTCTTTGAGCTCTTTTTAGCTCCCCCACCCTTGCATTAGAAGTTCTTTGACCTCTTTTTTAGCTCCCCCACCCCTTGCATTAGAAGTTCTTTGACCTCTTTTTAGCTCCCCCACCCCTTGCATTAGAAGTTCTTTGACCTCTTTTTAGCTCCCACACCTCTAGCATTAGAAGTTCTTCGACCTCTTTTCAGCTCCCTTACCCCAAGCATTAGAAGTTCTTTGTTGACCTCCCTTTATAGCTCCCACACTTCTAACATTAGAAGTTCTTTGACCTCTCTCTTTAGCTCCCACACTTCTACCATTAGAAGTTCTTTGACATATATTTCTAGGTTCCATACTTTTAGCATTAGAGGGTCTTCGATCTATATTTTGAGGTGCCTTACTTCTAGCATTAGAGGCTCTCTATTTTTAGGGGTCTCACCTCTGGCATTAGAGGCTCCTCTTCGCTGTTCTCTTCTGTCTTCTAGTTTTCAAGATCTTTCATTAGATTATCTGTTTCTTTCGAAATTTCATTGTTTCTTTTCCATAGTTCGTCAGTGTCCTTCTAGATTTCAAAAGAGATTTCCGTGCCGCGAGTCCTCACTTCGTCAGATTCCTCAGGGAAATCGAAGGCATTTATTCTTTTCCTATCTGGGCAACGAGTAAAGAGATGAATACTATCGATTTTTCCGCATACACTTTCATGCCAAAGTAAATGACGAGCAACATGATATATTTACCAATGTCGTCTGGATATGTCCTTACTTCAATGGCGAATTTTGGGACAATCCTGTTGAAGAACTACACGTCACTCACCGTTCAGTTGAACCATTCTGCCTACATCCTCATTCCCCGCAATCCGTTTTTGCACCGATACAAAGCCTCGTACTTTTTCCAAGAGTCTCCTTTAATAAGACATCGTCGCAAAAGCCTAAGCAAAGGATCCTTCAAGGCGCATGCATTATGATCTTCAAAGCTCAGCTGCCAACGGAAGATCTCGTGTCTATCTATAGGTCGGGCGATATAAAACAAACGATCGGCAACTTCGGCAGCAACCAAAACCATCTGTAGTTGATGGTGTTCCGAAGACGTAACACATAATTCTTACCGGCAGCTTCCTATTCCGCCAGAACGCGATCTCTGTGAGTTAAGTGAAATCCTTCTCCCAGTCATCAACTCATTTCCTCTTACTCCCATTGACGCGCAATTCCTTGGCTAGATTTCGCCAGCTACATACAGATCATGTGAGGTGTTGCAGGCTACGTTTGAAAAAAATGAAGATCAGGTCTTCAGAAGTCATTTGAAGCTCGGGGAGGAGTTGTTCAGGACTGCTCCTGGAAATTTCAGTTCTGGAGTCATTCCGAAACCGTTCTGAAGGCATTCAGAATTCCATGCTAAGTCTATGGCTATTTTTTCTGAAGCCATTTGGAAATCTGGGAAAGTTTTCTTCCGATACCGTTCTGAGATTCCGTTCTGGAGGCATTCAGAATTCCATGCTAAGTCTATGGCTATTTCTTCTGAATCCTTTTGGAAATCCGAGAAGATTTTCTTCCGAATTCTTTTAGGACTCGCGAAAAATTCCATTCTTGTTTTATAACAACAACAACAACAACAACAACAATAATAATAATAATAATAATAATAATAATAATAATAATAATAATAATAATAATAATAAACTACATGATTTGATCGGATAGAACAACCTTTCTCTTCGAACTGCAGTCTGCTACTGACCAGACTCAGCTTTTTCGAAGCATATGCTCTTTATATGAAGTAAAGGGTCTTCTTTATGTATAACCATTTACTTTTATGTGAATATAAGGATATGCTTTTGCTCTAAAAGTAGAAGCTTTTGCTTGAAATGTTTATGAATACAAGTAGAAGGATTTCCTTTATATTTTGCAAGTATAAGCATATCCTTTTCTTTATGAATACCGCCCAGTGTCTTGAACTGTCCTTTTCTTTGCACTGGTTTAAAGGCTTAAAAGCTGCTCATGAATGGCAGAGGCAAGGGAAACTGACATTGCCCTATCAAGTAGGACAATGCCCTAGAGACTGGCCATATATGTATATGATCAGCGCCCAAGCCCCTTCTCCACCCAAGCTAGGACCAAGGAGGGCCAGGCAATGGCTGCTAATGACTCGGCAGATAGACCTGTAGGCTCCCCCAAAACCCCCATGCTTAGCTCACAAGGATGGTGATGTTGCAGCGACCAAAGAAACTAACGAGTTTGAGCGAGACTCGAACCCCAGTCTGGCATTCACCAGTCAGGGACGTTACCACATCGGCCACCACAGGAAATGAAATTATCCTTATTTCCTAACTCGAATACTCCATATTTACTATTTCAATGATGGGCACCTAAATTTTTGTGTTTATGTTGTTAAACTTAAACTTATGACCTACTACAGTATATGGATATGAATATAAAAACAAAATTAAACATAAGAAAATATTACTTAAATAGATTGTTTAATTTTAAAGTTGTTTCATGGAACGCAATGAAGTTGGTCTGAGAGCCTCATCTGATGGAAATTGGCCTTGTGATTTTTCCTGGAACTGATTGAGTTTCGTGATCCCAAATGCAGTCGAAGTGAATGTACTGCAAACTCTATTAAAATACGAACTCACGACAGAAAAAATACACAATTTATTTAAAAACTGGTTGATGGGACATGTAGTTTCTATCATTTACCATTTCCCTTGCTCTGGAGTTGGTCAACTTTTCTTCGACATTCTGAGAGAGAGAGAGAGAGAGAGAGAGAGAGAGAGAGAGAGAGAGAGAGAGAGAGAGAGAGAGAGAGAGAGAGAGAGAGAGTTCTTACTCTCCAAAATCAGCAAATCTCTTGCAATTGAAGCAGACGAGTTATAAAGTTCTTATAAAACGTTCTTTAAACAGGTGAAGAGCAAAAGGTCTGTAAATGTAAATAAAATTCTATTGTATAAGGCTTGTAAATACATAATAGATATGAAAATAGTAATAGACGACTTCCTTGATCGATCAGCAAAATATCCCTAAGATTCTAAAGATATGCTTTGTCTAGCAGAGGATTGAATGGTAGTGATTATTATTATTAATCTAATAAAATAATTTACACTATGTTAGACAATAGAAACTATTATAAAAAAAAATATTCGCATGGTAGAATGATAACAGAAATTTAGTATGGTAACGTTTAATAGATTCGGACAGAGCCTTAGACTACAATAAATTCCGAATAATGCAAATTTAATCTTTGGTTATCACTCTGGTCTCTGGAATCTCAAGCTGATAAGTGAAGAGTTTATGCAAACTGAAATTCCAAAAAATCCTCACCACGAAGTTGCATTTAGATCATATATATATATATATATATATATATATATATATATATATATATATATATATATATATATATATATATATATATATATATATATATATATAGTATATATATAATATATATATATCTATATATCTATATCTATCTGTATATATAAATATATATATATATATATAAATATATATATATATATATATATATATATATATCAACAACAACAACAAATTAAGCCGTTTCTAGTCCACTGCAGGACAAAGGCCTTGCAAACATGTCAATTCATATTTGGAGTTTGACTAGTTTTCATCACCATGCTGGCCTGTGCGAATTGGCGATGGTGGGGAATTTAGTCTGATAATTCACTGCAAACTAACCTAGTATGGGTGGCCCTAACTAGTACAGGTTAGCTGATCATGGCTTTATATATATCTATATATATATATATATATATTGAATAAACCCTGTTATTGGCTTTCTTTCTTCATTCAGTCAGTCACGTAGGTGGATGGCTCTTATATAATTCTTCTCAGCAGACGAAAAACGACTGCGTGAAAAACAAAGAATGGAAAAAAACATGAAAAAATTGATCAGATGATATACATAATTCCTTAATGTACAACATTCCTAATGACCTTCACTGCTTTTTCTTTCATGTCATGTCAGAAAAAACGAACGAGGATTTTTGGCACCCCTCCTTTTCTGGTCATGAGCGTGAAATTGCAAGGATTGCAATCAAGTTCTACATAAATCTTTCTGTAGGTCTTGGTTGCAGTGCTCCTCTTCGTATCTAAGAGGACATACTGTATTTGCATACATTTTAGTAATCATATCTTCTGAACTGTACTGATGAAAGCATAGACTGAATTTACACACTATAGTCCATTTCTTTTATCGAGGCAGAATTGCACCGACTCGCAGCGGTGCCCTTTTAGCTCGGAAAAGTTTCCTGATCGCTGATTGGTTAGAATTATCTCGTCCAACCAATCAGCGATCAGGAAACTATTCCGAGCTAAAAGGGCACCGCTGCGAGTCGGTGCAAATCTGCATCGCTAAAAGAAATTGACTAGTATTAGGCAGACTAAACAGAGACAAATACAACCAGCTGTGGATTTACATGTTAGATTATTGGCTTTCACTGACAGGTCCTTTGTTTCTCCTTATATCTTACCTGCTCACTATGTTGATCATCACACACTGCCCCGTAATTAGTATTGTTTAGGCTGAAAGTTTACCAGTCAAATTAGTGGCAACTGTTTATTTACTAAAGCCCAAAATGACGGCAAATCCAGACCGTAGGTGCTGTTGGTACCGGCCCAAAGCTCGAATGGAGGTCACATGCTTATTTGGGGAACAGCGGCGAGAACTGGCCTCGCTTGTACAATGGAATTTATAAACGTTGAGTTTATTACCCGTGTACAACCAATTTTACACTCACAAATAAAGTTTTGCATACACAATAGAAGTGGTTTAGGAATTATCGACACCTGTTTACAGGATATCAATTGTAACTACGAGACATACTGATTTAAATCCTTTTCTCTTTCCACAATTCTAAATAATGCTAAAAATGCCAGACGTATGAAGATTCGTTACACGGAATATATGGCCAGTGATAGTTTGTATGCTAGAATTTTGGGATAATCGAGAAGGGCTTTCCGTTGTTTGTTTGATATCCGTCAAGACTATAGACGTAGTTTGTTGAATCATCTTTACCGTCTTGGGCAGTCTAGCGCGTAGTAGTAAAATTTTAGTCCAAACCTGGTACATTTGTTTTAACAGTCCTATAAATTTTAAGCATTTTCCTCGAAATCTTAGTTCGAAATTCTTTGACGAAGAAATAATGCAATATACATACATATATATATATATATATATATATATATATATATATATATATATATATATATATATATATATATATAACCAACAAACACACAGATGCACATAAGCATTACTCAAATTATTAACAAAGTAAATGAGTGATGATTGACATTATGCGTCAGGAACTAAACACCTGGCGCTATACGCTGATCTGATTTTTTTCCTTTATGACGAAGATCACCCCACCGATCAAATTAGTCGATAATTACGCCTCTGTTAATATCATTAACATTAATAATATTAATAATATTATTAATAATATTAGTAATAATATCAGTAATAATATTAATAATATTATCATTATTAATATTACTAATATTATTAATATTATTGTTTATTAGGTATCTATTTGTAAATCGACTGCAGTGGGTTGTCGCTACGGTACGAAATCCTTGATAAGAGCCAGAGGGATAACACCATGAGCCACCCCCTACCCCATCTGAAAGGGAAAGTCGTAAAAAACAAAAATTGTAATTCCTCGGTTAAGCTTTAGAAATTCAATCATTCGTTTCTCTACTGAGCTCAAAATATTGATGAAATGGATTAAGACACTTCAAAGCACAGCATTCTAAAACCACACCGGATCTGAACGGAGACAAATCATTAATAGTCTTATTTAGTACACAACACAGATTGATTGATTGATTGATTTGGGGTTTTCTGGCGTCCTGACATACACACAGAAAAGACACTGAAGGTTTGTTGGATAATATTCTCTCTAAAACTTTGGCTGATGCTTATATCAAGCACTTGATTTACGTTGTTCCTGTTTGATTCTCTATAGTATGATAACAGATAAGAGCAAAGACAGTTTGAAGTGATTATTGTATCATCTGTAAAGGGAGAAGAACCCACCAGGAACATTTAACTTTTGGTAATAATTTTTATAAAGAGGTTATGCAAATCAAATGCTTGCGTTCGCTGAGGGCCATTCAGGCAAGAAACGCAGTTTCCCACAGATTGGTGTCATAACAATAAGAATTCCAGTAAGATCGGCGCTAAGATTTTTTTTAGCTACATAATAATAGCCATTTCGACCATAAATTCCTATCTCGATTTTTCCTAAGCACAACTCAAGACTACCTAAAGTAACCTAACCTAGCCTGACATTAAATAATTGCCGAAATAATATGGGCAAATATTTTGTTGCTTCCAGCAAATAATATTCTTCCTGGATGAAAGTTTGAATGAGCGAATGTGTAGTGTTGGCAGAAATTCGTAGATACGCCATACTTTCAAATGGGAAGCAACCATACGCAGTCTTCCAAGATAAGCTAAATTTGCCTTCCTCTTTTCGTTTTACGCTCTTGGAATTCAAATATCATCGTTCATCGAAGTGTCTGCGATTTTTTTTTTTTTTTTTTTTTTTTTTTTTTTTTTTTTTTTTTTTTTTACAAAAATTACCACTATTTACGTTGCATCACTGATTTTCATCTCCGTTACTAGTTACCTTGTGATATTTACATCGCACTTCTTAAGACAATGATTAGCTGAATTTTTATGCAATTTTTTTTATAACACGTAAGAAACAATTCCTCTATTTGTATTGGTTAAATTCAATCTGAACAATGACGCAACAACAGCGACTCAGTCTGATTGTTATCAGTCGGTTTAAACCAGTAATTCTCTCTCTCTCTCTCTCTCTCTCTCTCTCTCTCTCTCTCTCTCTCTCTCTCTCTCACTTTTTATTTATACTCATTTTCATCTCCTGCACCTTACTATTACGCCACTTTTGCCTTCGTCATCATCTCCCTCATTACATTGATTCTTTCCTTGCCCACACCGACATCCTCCTAAGGTGCCCCAAGCTCACTAGCCGAATATTCTTCCCTAATCTGGACTCACCTAATTCTAACTTTGTTTCTTCTTTATCTGTCTATTTCTCTTATATATATATATATATATATATACATATATATATATATAAATATATATATATGTGTATATATATATATATATATGTATATATATACATATATATATAAATTATATATATATATATATATATATATATTATTATTATATATATACATAAATATATATATATATATATATATATATAATATATATACATATATATGTATATAAAGCATATGTATATACAGTATATCGTCATCATCTCCCATGCCTATCGAGGCAAGGGCTTCAGTTAGATATATGGATATGGATATGAGATATATATATATATATATATATGTGTGTGTGTGTGTGTGTGTGTTTTGTGTGTGAGACTGTGTCTGCATGTGTATTTATCTATGTATGTATGTATGTATGTATGTTTACCCATAGGCCCCTTTTTAATTTTTGGGATGGGTTGAAAACAGTTAAGGAAAGACTCCTGGTTTCTCACAAAGACTTTCCGAATAAGGCCACAGAAATTGACAGCCAAGTTCAGTACCACACGGAACACCAACTGATTCATCCCTATCTCAGAAGGAATATATGATAGTAGTAGTTTACTACTGGACCCATTCTAAGACGCGCACATTAATGCATGTACATATTTTCATCTTCCACAACTTCATATGATTTATCATATAATACTGTACATTAATTTTTCCGCATGTATAAGAGGTATACGCAATTCGAATGTATCCTTATGACAAGCATATGATTATTCTCTCTCTCTCTCTCTCTCTCTCTCTCTCTCTCTCTCTCTCTCTCTCTCTCTAAAGCTATGACATCATATTTAAGTAAGTGAAATAACGCGCAGTATGTTGAGTCAGAGGAAATGTTTTGTGGATGAAAAAGTGCGCCAGTCACAGAGGGTTGGTTCCTTCACTGCTTGATGCAAGATGCAACCTCAACCCCCCCCCCCCACCCTCAGTCACGCCACCTATTTTATCTAGCCATTCTGAGAGAAAAGAAGGGGGGCGTAAAGCATCATGGCACCGGAAATGTCAGTTATTGTTATAATAAACTTGTGGGAAGGTCTTAAAAAAGGAACAAAGAATAGCTGAAACAAACAACAAGTAATTCGACGAGTAACAAGAATAACTATATAACAACAAGTGGAAGAATAACAACAAAAGTAATGTGAAAGATATTACTGTTATAAATTACCTAAATCTGGGGTGAATAAGCAATTCATCACTCAATAAAAGTTCATTAAGAGAATTAAGCAGATCAAAACTGCGCCATAACAGAAACGGAATCTCTCACCTTTTTTCTAAGGTCTCTCTCCATTTATGCTGAGATTTATTCGTTTTATTCTAAGATCAATCCCCCACACCGTTTGTACCTTCTACCTTGTTCTTAGTGAATAAATGCTTCAGTGAATAAAACTGAGCAAGTACAAGTGCGACGGATGGTTGAACCAGACAGTTCCAGTGAGCGACGTCTCCAGTGGATGTCGATGGTGCCTTCCTGTGGCTGCTTTTATCACAGTCCAGTTCCGAAATGGAGACCTGGAACCCTTGTAAATGTGTTTGTTTGTTACCTTTTCTTTTAATTCTAGGAAATCTGAAGCTTTGTCTTATGGAAATCAAAGCGAACGTTTACATACAAATTATTTGAAAGATTATTACTTCACACCTTGAAATGAATTAAACAACTATGGTAAAGCATTATATACGGTTTTCCTCTTGGTTTACTCATAACAGAGAGAGAGAGAGAGAGAGAGAGAGAGAGAGAGAGAGATGGCTTTTACACCTTCCCTTCAGGATTCCTCAGAAAATCAAATGAATGGAAGAAGAAAATACTGATCCTTGTACCTAATTTGTTTTGGATTTGTGATGAATTGTAAAAGATAAGTTTCATTTACAGCGTAAATTACCTAGTTGGAAGCACACACACACACACACACACACATATATATATATATATATATATGTGTGTGTGTGTGTGTGTGTGTGTGTGTGCTTGTGTGTGTGTCATAAAAGCTCACTACATTTTTGTAGTTAGCTTCAGCTTATCCCAAGATTCTTTTGATAACCCTCTTTAAGAAAAACTAGATAAAAACAACATGAGAATGCAAAGCACACCAAATTTTCAGCTATTGCCATTCGTTATTTCACTAATGACGAATGGCAATAGCTGAAATTTTGGTGTGTTCTGCATTCTCATGTTGTTTATATCTAGTTTTTCTTAAAGAGGCTTATCATAAGAAGCTTGAGATAAGCTGAAACTAACTACAAAAATGTACGGAGCTTTTGGAACATAATCTCGATGTATAAGGTTTATTTTTAACAATCCAACGTTCTTGTAATAGCACCACTCGGGTTTAATCATCACGCCGTATCTAATTCAGTAATGCATGTCATTACTTCTCATTACCATCTTATAGCATGACGGCCTTTTCTAAGGCAATTTCTTAATGTGTACCTGTCACGCCAGATAACTTACGATCAATCAGTTGAAACTCCTCCCCTCGAAAATAAACTAAATTATTCGTTCTTAACCACTTAGAAACGTTGGTCACTTTATTTTTTCTTTTTCATCTTGCACCAAATGAGAAGAAAACTGATTAACGGAAAACAGCACTAAATAAAAATGCTTCAGAGAAAAGTAGGTGAGCAAAACTAAGCAAAGCAGTTAAATTTGCAATTATTAGGTTGGCTATAGTATATCAAACTGCACATATACTCCATATACATTAAAATCTAAACAAACAACTATTTATACTGTATCTATATTTTCAATCATAAACACCTCTCATATCATTGTTTTATAATGGGAGTTTCATCCATACATTATGATTACTATTCTGGCAGTGATTGCATTCATTAAAAGTATCAACAAGGATGTCAGTGTTTTATGATTTTCAAAAATATCCCAGCGTAGAAGAGTAAAGCGGATGTTGCTTAATAACCTCGAAGGTTAACAGGAAGCTCTGAAAACTTCACACAACAATCCTGAGGTCACTTATGTTATTCTTGAAGCCACGAACTGTTGTGCTTTAGTAATCTTCCTTAGGGACGACCTGACCTTGATTTTGGATGTCAACAGAGAGGCACAACAATAATAATTGTGACAACAAAGCAATGTACCTAAGAGAACAAGCCTTTGGCATTACTTCAAGGACTGCTGCTGTTACTTCCAAAACTCTCTCTCTCTCTCTCTCTCTCTCTCTCTCTCTCTCTCTGAAGATCTAATTGCTGAGTTTGATAAAAGGAAGGAAATTAACTTGTCATTCCTTTGAACCAGACCTTAAATTTAGAATGGGATTACCAATCATATGTTTTCCTATTCAGTTATGTGTGGACATCACGATGCAACAGTAAATAGATACCAGAATAATTTCCAATAAAAGCATCATGATAATTTAATTTAGATATTTTGAACGTTTAACTATCGAAGCAATTCAGTTTGGGATCTTTATTACTTTTGGAAATGTAGCCGGAAATTCCTTATAGAATTTGAACTTAACAAAATGGAATTGCATCTGTCCAAGCTATTCTTCTATTGCAATCCCTCTTCTTTTACCTAACACGTCGACATTTCTTTCAAATTGTTAGCTGGCATCTCTCTCTCTCTCTCTCTCTCTCTCTCTCTCTCTCTCTCTCATATTCATTTCTCTTTCATCCTAATATAAGATTTTTATATTTTCTTAATAATATCACCCAATGTTTTTCCGCATCTTTAACGGTAATTTCTATAAAACAAATATGTAAGAGTAATACAGAACTTTTACTGTACCCATAAATTATAGATCACAGATGGTAATAATAATTATGATACAATTTTAATTTCATGAAAATTATTTGTATAACCTTTTAGCAAGTGTTTTTTTTTTTCACAAAGTTTTAGTGCACAAACTACACGAGTTTCCAAGATTTTGGCGCCTTTTCTATACTCAGTCCGGGTTTTCTTATCCACGCCACCAACATTTTTGTGCAAGTGACAGGCACTGTCCGCCTCTCATTGGAATGTTCTGCTAAAAAAGAATAGAAGACTCAGCCCTTGAGAAAGGGTTATTCCCCTCTACTTTTCTTCACTATACTAAATTTTTTCAATGAGGTGCATTTGCACTGACTCGCAGGGGTGCCCTTTTTTAGCTTTGTATAGTTTCCTACCAGTTGATTGGTTAGAATTATTTTGTCCAACCTATCAGCTAGCAGGAAGCTTTTCCGAACTAAAAGGGCACTCCTGCGAGTCAGTGCAAATGCGCCTATAAAAAAATGAGTATAATCCTTTTGTTCAGAACAATCCGTGCATTTAATCTTATTAATCAGCATAACTGGATAAAAATTGAAATTTTGCAAATTATTGTTTTCCTTTGCATTTGTTATATCTGTACTGACAAGGAAATATTTGCAATACAGTAACAAGGACTCTTGTGATTAGCAAAAAAATAAGATCAGCGTTTAAGAAATCAAGAAGAATCAACTTATGCATTGCAAACTAAAAAGGAAACCATTAAAGAAATAAAAAATGCGCAAGTCAGATTACATCTAATACATCCGTCAGTTTTTCCTTTAACCATGAACTTCCTTAACAAAGGAAGAAGGCCCATTGAAACTTTGGTACTCATTCTTTCTATCTCTTTAAAAGAATGACCAAATCCTATGCTTGTATAGTCTGGTCTCTCTACAAAGAAGAACGCACCTAAAAAAAAAAAAATAAAATGAAATAAAAAGGAAGGCTTTTGGTAACACCAGGGGGAGCTTGATAGGCTACCATTAGCTAAATTTAGCCTTTAGAAGATGACCATTTGTTCGATTTATCTTGATTTTTTTATATTCTTTTTACTGGAGAGTTTTTAGGAGATAATATCAATCTATAGGACCAAGAAATTAAGTGATCCATTAAGCCCCTTTTTTACTATTCATAAGGCGGCCTTTTTAACAAAATTTTGGTTATTCACATTTATTTCTATTTCTTGCAATCACCAAAACCTATGTACGTCATTCGTGTCTTTTTGATTAATAGACATATAAATGAAGACGCAAAGCATAAAAGAGACTTAGATTTAGACAAAATTATCGCACACAAATTTTCAAGTAAAACTGGCTCAGGCTTATTAGGTTTATGAAATACCGATATTAAGAGATGGACAAGACGTGCACGTAGAGATAAACCTGTACAATAGTAGATATGAACTCATGAAAACCAACATATTTTGGATATATCACATAAGGAATCACTACATTCTTGTTTTTGATTATGCCATATCATTTCCTTTTCTAGCATTGCACATCAGAATAATGACTGTGAAATTTGAAAAATTGAACCGGTGTTTGATTGGTAACACCTTGGCCTCATTAACGAGAATTCATAGGTTTGTATTTCGGTTAGGGAAGTAAACGGGCAATATGGATAAATTCTGTTGAAAATCATTCTACCTTATGGGCCGGGTTGGAGAGCGTGGGGGCTATCGATCTCATCCCATACTGCTTGTGAGTATATAATGTTTGTATGTATATATATATATATATATATATATGTATATATATAGATATAGATATATAAATATATATTTATATATATACTGTATATATATACATATATATACATACATATATATACACTAGTAGTACGTAATCCGTCAAACTGACGACTAAGTGTTTGGATAGATATCCACATACACGCACAAGTGCAGAAATTCAACCCTTTCCATCCCCTGCCCTTTTCCTAATTACAACACGATAGTTTCCCAATCTATCTCTTGGGGTACCCACTCCCACAAGAGTATGTCTACTCACTCTCACCCCCTTAAGCGTGACAAAAAAGAAAAAATACACACACACGTATATATATATATATATATACACGTGTGTGTGTACACTGTATATATAGCCAGACACTTGCTCTTTATTTAAATAGGAGTAGATATTTATAGACAGATCAACATTAACTATTTTGTGGCTCATTTTCCTATTCCTCGGTATTTCTTGATTGGCATAGGAAATATATTGTGTGAAATCAGTGTATATATCATGGAGAGAGAGAGAGAGAGAGAGAGGAGAGAGAGAGAGAAGGCTTTGCAGCCCTGTTTACGAACCGGCAAGTTCCACCCTCTTCTTCCAGTCTATTCTATAGACCTTGTTCCAGCCAACGTGACCTCCTTTAGAACATGGAGACGCCACTCGACAAAGCTGCCCTGTGCCTCTAATCAGCTGTAGATGGCTCTCGGTCGACTGACTGGCGCCCAGAGAACCAGTAAGGAGTGTCATCTTATTTCTTTTTAATAAGCCGTTACTGAGGAGACACAACTCTCTCTCTCTCTCTCTCTCTCTCTCTCTCTCTCTCTCTCTCTCTTTGCTATCTTTGAATCGTCGTCAAAGAGACACTTACATCATTTCCATACTTTATTTCAAGGTACATAGATAAAACTATCTTGAGGGGTGTAAGGGCTCAGCTCATACAACCACCATTGTTCTTTGTATCTGACTCGTATGTTTCTAAATATAGAGTTTTCTATGGGCTAAAGCCGCTAAACATTATGTAACTTCATATAAAATCCTTGAAATCGCACATTTGAATAAATGAGCTTACCACGGCCAGGGTGACTTAGTAAAATCAATTCATCAATACATTTATTCATATATCCACATCCTGTCCCCCCACCAACCACCCGATGTTCTTGGCGTTTGAGAGCACTTGAGGAAATCGACCTATTCAAGTTGTCATTGGAATAAAAGTGTTCCTTTATTGACAAAGTAAAAAAATAAAATGTAGTGGAAGGATTTTTACATTAATGAAAAGCCCAGTTGCATCATCCGAATGTAAGATGTGAAGAACAACTCTCTCTCTCTCTCTCTCTCTCTCTCTCTCTCTCTCAAACACGCACACAGGACGCATGGTGTAAAATAGTAAAAGCAAATGAGGAAAAAGCGAGAATTTTATAAAAGGCTTGTGTCGTCCCTCCACCCCGTTGAACACACAGACCACCGTTCCACTTTATTAAAATAGCTACCCTCCCCCCCCCCCCTCCAATACCTGTCTATTCATATCTCCTCTCACCTTTTTTCAGATATTGTCACGTTCCACTCTCTTTCTATGTATGCATATATATATATATATATATGTTTCACACTCGTTCTGTGCATATATATATATATATATACAGTATATACATATATATATGCATATATATATATGTGTGTGTATATATATGTTTCACACTCGTTCTGTGCATATATATATATATATATATATGTGTGTGTGTATATATATACAGTATATATACAGTATATATATACAGTATATATACAATATATATACAGTATATATAATGTGTGTAAGTCATGTTTTCTGAATTTTCGTTAAATACTGGAAAATTCGAATTTCCGTAACTATATGAGGAAGTACTGATAATTTGATAACTCAGATGCAACTGTTTGTTTGTAGGCCACATTTTTAAATCGCATCACTAGGAAACGACCCGAGAATCTAATGAGCTATGCCATAATAATGCCTCGCTACTTCAATATCATAATTGAATATGTAAATTGGGAAATCAAAGCCATTGTTCGCCATTTATTCTCTAGAGCTATTATAAATTGGTATTGTATAATTGGAACAAAGAAATCTGGATATATTGTTGGCAATGTGTTATGGTTAGTTTGTCTTGAAGCAAAACAGACATTAAGGTTCAAAATGCATTCAAAAAGGCCTCAGAAGTTTCATAGCGTTGTCATTTTCAGATAATTCTGAGAAAAAAAAGAAGAATAAAAGCTAATGAAATAGATTTGTAATGATCAATACAGGTCATATGGCTTTGCACAAGAACTGGAATGTCATTCAGCACCGAGAGGCAACTAGAGAAAAACCCGACAGTTGTACCTCAAAGCAAAATCAAAAGGAGGTTGGTCAGCAAGATGGATGAGATTAGGTTGGAAGGGAGGTCAAATGAAAACCAAGGGCTGAAAGAATTCTTGGGTTCCTGTTAAATCAAGAAAATTATGTAGCGGGTTTTTGGATCTGTCTGTCAGTGTTTATGATTCGGATACGATCTCAAAAAAAAAAAAAAAAAAAGATTAAACAGGACACGATCAGATGGAGACGTCAAAACAAGTTTCTCATTTGCGTCTAGACGTTGAATCTAGTTTGTTTCTTTCACGTGATTTATGTCATTATTTGTTTTTGTTTTTCCCACGAGCCGCTGATGGTGTTTAAGACGTGAGCTTCATTTGGTTATCAGTTGCTTTCATAAACTTAAGTTTTCAACTTGTGCTAAAAGCCTCACACGTGAATGCACTTATTTCCCTTTCGCGAGGAATGGATTTTTTTTTTACAAAGATCTAACACACATGAAAAACAATACACAAATATATATATATGTATATATGTATATATATATATATATATATATTTATACATATATATACATATATATATATATATATATACATATATATATATATCAGCTACTATGGTGAAGATGAGTTGATTTCAATTCTAAGTACAAAAAACCTGAATTCGACAGGTATAAGTACTAATCTTTCTTCGTGGTATGTGGTATGTCACTGTTGTTACAAGTTTCCTGGACCAGGGTTCGATTTCCGGCTGGTCAGAAGCTATTGTCTTTGAGCGGTTCTGCCTGGGGCTCTGATCCAGACATTAATTTATCAAAATATATGGCTTATTTGAATATATATATATATATATATATATATATATATAAATATATATATAACACGCGTGTGTTAATGTATGCACGCATATATTCATATATATTTGCGTATGTCTAATTCTATTTTCAACCTTAATGTCAAATCAATTTGAAAATTACTTCTAACCACTTGAACTCAAAGTAGAAAACGTTTAGATGGAATGCACTCAAACATGCAAAAGCCAAGCACATCCTGTTAAATAAGGAATGCGATGCTTTGAAAAGCCAAAAAAAAAAAAAAAATTGTTTTCAACGAGGTAAATGCGCATGAATTACTACATCACACGATCAGCGGCTCTACCTGTGTGGGCTGGCAACGTTGCCCACCTCCAAAGTTCGTAAACAACGCACCTAGCAACAACAACAAATATCACGAGAGTAATTTGCATTTTATATCCCGGACTGGCGACGTTTTATCCATACCTCAGTCGTGTTTGTTCTATTCATACCGGCACCTGGGGGAAGGGGGTGTACTGTAGACTGGATGCCAATGTCTCGATACGCGTTACACCGAGTGTGACCTTTCATATCTTGAGTAACGAGCATTTTTTGATGTAAGGACTCTGGAATGCACTTTCATTGATGGAACGACATGGATGCGAATGTATTCAAATGCTTTTACGATGATTTGGAAATTGTTGACAATAGAGGTCGTCTGGTAGACTGTGCTAGCCATGTTGGTTGGTGGTGTCTGGTTAGGCGAAATTTATGCCTTCGAATTTATGTGTTTGTTTGTGTGTTATGACGACTTTAGGGGGTTCTAGAAGATAAGAATTTATGCACAACACTTAGCATACTTTGGTTGTCTAGGCTATTTATAGAAGGTTTCATTCACAATTTGACCAAAAATAATAGATCTTAAACATATTGTAACGAAACTCTTTATCACCTACACTGATAGAAACATAACCCCATCTATGAAGTAGAATATTGTTCATATGTGATATAAAAGATGAAAAATATAGCGGTAAAAAAGAAAATTACCTGACATTAACTGAATAGAATTGGAAAAATAGAGGACCTAGGAAAAAAATCCATGTCAATTTTTACGGATATTTAAGGAAACTAGAGAGAGAGAGAGAGAGAGAGAGAGAGAGAGAGAGAGAGATTCGTGATTACGAACGATTTTGCTTACTCAATTCACTTAGCGACATGTGTATAGGCATTTCCAATTGTCAATCGAAGCCAGTCGTTGTATTTTTTGTGAAGGCAAACATGAGCTACCTCGTTTAGGTACATCGAGCATTAGACAAACAAAAGAATTGAGCAATATTGGGTTTTATAAAAATAAGACTTTCACCTCTGTTAAATACCAATTTTCTTTACTGCAACAATCTCTCTCTCTCTCTCTCTCTCTCTCTCTCTCTCTCTCCTCTATTGTTTTACAACCAAATTTTTATTACATTACATTAGCAAACTGTAATCAATTCGAACTGTTAGCTTAAATAAGGTACTAATTTATCTATCTTTGTATTAATGA
The DNA here is from genome assembly GCF_036898095.1 of Palaemon carinicauda. NCBI lineage: Eukaryota > Metazoa > Arthropoda > Malacostraca > Decapoda > Palaemonidae > Palaemon > Palaemon carinicauda. The sequence goes on along the minus strand of NC_090735.1, from coordinate 142,943,938 downwards.
TACAGAGGAAAAGCATGAAAAAACGCCAAGTAAAATTATCTAATTTACATTTTCTTTTCTTTTCAGTTTGAAATCGCCGACAGAGGTAAGTAGAACTTCCAAAATGGCTCCACGTATATGCTCAGTACACGTTCGACATATGGCATTTCTTTTCTTCAGGCACAATTTTTATATTTTTTTAACATTAGCCATTTCCTTTAACAGGAAAAAATAGACACCTGATTACTAGGACGCTTCCTTTACAGTACGACGTTCACACCATCCATCCAACACTTGCCAATCTCTCTCTCTCTCTCTCTCCTCTCTCTCTCTCCTCTCTCTCTCTCTCTCTCTACACTAACTATTCTGTTCTAGTCTTCCCACATGATCAAACAATGTTAAAGTACTCGGATATATCCTCGCATCTACGGTATCCATTACTACCATTTCGACTCGTCTTCCTATTTCTCATCCTGTCAATAATATTACACCACCTACTGAGTTAACAAGTCATCTCAATAACTTGAAGCTTTTTCTTTTATTAGTACTTTATGCCCAAACTTCATTTCTATAAAAAAGAGTTGTCTCAACCAATTCTTCATACATTTCCACAATAAGTCTCTTCCAAACTTTGGCATGTCTTTCACCTCTCCTCTATTCTTACCAACATTAGCATATTATGTACTTCCAAATGCCTGAAAACAAATCATCTGCTTCAATGTCTCCACTGCCCACATTAACATTCACTGTATTTATTCTGAATGTAGACGGATAGATGCAAGAATCCAGATAAAAGGAATGAATGAATGTCGTTGTATATGCAAAGAGCATACATGTTGGAAGAGTATGTATGGACTAGAACAGTTCTGATATATTGAATGAAAAGATCTAATTATAAATTCTAGCCCTAACAGATTAGAATTATTATTTGATAATTTGGGTACATAAATATATACAGTATGCATATATTTATTCATTTTCAAACTCTCACACACATATATACTGTAAATCTATCCTGTACAGTATATGTATAGGCTATATACATACATACACACACACACACACACACACACACACATATATATATATATATATATGTGTGTGTGTGTGTGTATATATATATATATATATATGCATAGACAGAAATATACATACATACTGTTTTTACATATATGTGTATATATATATATATATATATGTATATATATTGATAAAAAACGCATAAATACTGTATATACATACATGAAATGGAGAACACTCTTCTAGATTTCCTATCATACAATAGTTTGCAGAGTTTTACAGTAATTCTACAGCATAATTTCTCCTTGTTGTGTGGCTTCAAATGATAATCAAAGTCAGATCATTTGCATCATATCAATGTAATATCATCCCTTTACACTTTCACAAATTACTTATTGATGATGTGTATAATTTCTATTACCATTATTACTAAAATTCCAATAACTATATCGTTACTGTTGCCCTAACACTTAACATGTGCCTGTTTCTGACAGCTGACGATCCCTGTGCAAGGAAATTCTGCAAAGCCGGCCGGGAATGCATCGTTGCCAATGGCATCGGGGTGTGTCACTGCCAGTCAACCTGTCCAGATACTTTCACTCCCGTCTGTGGCTCCGACGGGAAATCGTACGACAACCACTGTGTCCTTCATCGACATGCTTGCCTTACGGTGAGTTCGCTAGATCTATTTTTTTCTTTTACATAGATTATTTGTTATATCTTAAATATTATTCTATCAGGTTCTTGTTGAAGCGCTTGCAGTAACTAAAGGGAAGTTGACTTTCTCGTTCTGCATCGATTTTAGAGGTAGCGATTCGAATCCGGACTCTAAAATATGCACTTTTTGTTTATAATTCCCATTTGACTATGTTATTAACAGAGTAGAGGGAATTCAACATATATAACAATTTGTGGATTTTCATTTGTGTATGAATATCATGTGTTTTTTTAAAATCTTTCACACACATAAACACACACAGACACACATATATATAGGCCTATATATATATGTATATATATACAGTATATATATATATATATATATATATAAGTATATATATATATATATATATCACTAATTATAGATAAGGATGTCAATGCGGCCTATATCATCTGAAGACAAGGGTCTATATATATATATATATATATATATATTTATATATATCTCACTATTTATACATAGGGATGTCAATGCGGCTTATACCATCTGAAGACAAGGGTCTATATATATATATATATATATATACACACACATATATATATACAGTATATATATACATATATATATGTATATATATATATATATATATTGACCAAATTTTCATTTTAAGACATGTGGTACTGCAAATCCACTTCTGATGGCATTTGTGGACTATGAAAAAACCTTGGATAATCTGCACCGACCAATTTTGTGGAAAGTCTTGCGTTATTATGGAGTTCCTCTTAAATGTGTAAATTTGGTTAAGTCTGATCATGAGCATAGCAAGTGCAAAGTTAATGTTAATGGAGTCCTATTAAATTAATTTCCAGTGAACAGTTGAGTACTCCAAAGGAATGTGTTGTCAACTATGTTGTTTATCCTCTTCATGGATTTTGTAATGCAGAGAACAGTTGGAGATGATGGAGAAGGATTCGAAAGGATAGGTAATAAGAAATTGGCTAACCTAGAGTATACTAATGACGCTGTCCTTATTAGCAAAACACCACAGCACTTGCAAAGCTTGCTTAAAAAAATGCATGAAATGTCCCATGAGGTTAAACTCAATAAAAATAGAAAAAAAGACAGAGATGATGAGAACGGAATATAAATTACAATGGATGATGAAATATCATTTGAAGGAGAAAGGATTAATGAGGTAGAATCCTTTGAATATATAGGAACTATGATCTCTAATACAGGATCTTTAGAATTCGAGTTAAAGAAAGATTGAAAAAAGCAAATCAGACAATGGGTACGTTAAGTAAAATTTGGAATTCAAATGGCCTGAAATTGCATATAAAAATCAGGCTATATATCAGTTTTGTGAGATCGGTGTTACTCTATTGTTATTATTATTAATGATTGCTAATGCTATAAACCCAGGGACTCTAACAGGGAAAATAGCCCAGTGAGTAAAGGAAACAATACTTTAAGAAGAGTAACATCAAAATAAATATCTCATATATAGAATATAAAAACGTTAACAAAACAAGAGGAAGAGAAATAGGATAGAATAGTTTGCCGGAGTGTAATCTCAAGCAAGAGAACTCTAACCCAAGAATGTTGAAGACCATGGTACAGAGGCTATGGCACTACCCAAGACTAGAGAACAATGGTTTGATTTTGGAGTGTCCTTCTCCTAGAAGAGCTGCTTACCATAGCTAAAGAGTTTCTTCTACCCTTACATAGAGGAAAGTAGCCACTGAACAATTACAGTGCAGAGAGAAGAAAAATTGTTTGGTAATCTCTGTGTTGTCAGGTATATGACAGAGGAGAATATGTAAAGAATAGGTCAGACTATTCGGTGTATGTGTGTGTGTGTGTGTGTGTGTATGTAGGCAAAGGGAAAATGAACCGTAACCAGAAAGAAGGAGCCAATGTAGTACTGTCTGGCCAGTCAAAAGACCCCATAACTCTCTAGTCGTGGTATGACAATGAAACAAGATCCAACAGATTTAGTAGATTTGAGAACAAAGTCCTCAGTAGAATATTGAAAGTTAAATGGTAGGACAGGACTAGAAATGAACCTATAAGAGAGATTACTCGAGTGTCATATGTGGATGAGATCATAGTAAAGGGTAGATGGAGATGGTTTGGGCATGCTCTTCACACTCCCCAAGAGAGATTAGCTCACCAAACTTTCAACTGGGCTCCGCAAGGCACTAGAAGAGTTGGAAGACCTAGGTCCACATGGCTGAAGATTATGAAGTGTGAAATAGGAGATGATAGATGGAGAAGTATCGATTTAAAAGCTCAAGATAGAGATAACTGGCGAAATCTAACCGAGGCCTTTTACGTTAATAGGCGTAAGCGGAGATGATATATATATATATATATATACACATACATGTATATATATATATATATATATAATATATATATATATATAGAGAGAGAGAGAGAGAGAGAGAGAGAGAGAGAGGTCAAAGATCAATTTATATCCGTTTCTATCCCAGGCCGGAAGAAAACAAGAAAATGGAAAATGGGTACCTTTTCATGGGAAGGAGGTTTATTAGTCAAGAAAGCTGAAGCCGAATAAAAGCTCCATAAGATACTTAGTTCTGAATCTTATAATGAAAGCCCAGACAAAGATAATATCCTAGTCTGTAAAATACAATATCGTAAATAAATGAAAAGAAGGTTGATATATTACTGTTTGATATAAAACCCCTCCTTTTCATGTATACTTTTTTTCTATCTTCCCTTTGAGGGATTATTGAACATGTGACATTATTAGGATGCGTAACGAGCATAAAGATGATGGTGTTTTACACGCTTTCCTGGAAATTATAATTTACCAAACATCATTAACGGTAGGATTAAAAAAAATATTGCTTGAAAATTATGGCGATATTGATCACAAGCTAATTAATGCGGACACAACACACATTGAACTATAAATGTACAAAGAAAAATGTGTTTTTAAAATATACGACTGTAAACACATTAGTAAGCGCCTATATATATATATATATATATATACATATATATACACATATATATATATATATATATATATACGCCAGAAGAAAACAGTAGCATTGTAAACATTAAAAAACACATTCCAAGAAGCAGAAAATATTTCACAGTTCGGGCACATCATGTCTCCTCTTTTCCACTATGAAGCAATGTTATATTATGCGATGCCTTGGAACCGTCTGTGAATTATACTTCACCCTTGATATTTTACATATATTAGTAACAGTGGGATAAATGAGTTTCTCCCAACAATTCCGAACAATTCTTTGTTTTCATGAGTAACGTTTTCCATATGGTACAATTGACTAAACCTTTTGATGAACTGAAGGTAAAAAATGGCCCTCAGGTAACAAGAGACTAAAAAAAAAAAAAAAAAAAGAAAAAAAAAAATTGAGGATAGGACCCCCGAAAAATGGGAAACGTATGTGGATAGAATAAGCAGAAGGATTTTAAGATAAGAAACACACACAACCGATGCAAAATGTAAGAAATAACTAAAAAAACATATGATAGATAACATCATCAGAGACACACCACAACACTAAATAAGATATACTGTAATTAAACCAAATGTACTTGACCCTTGACAATCCTGTATGGTGTCATGAAACACTAAAGTACAAGATCTTCCAACGTCACACCTAATGCAGGTTACATTAAATGTGTGAAACGTTAGGAGACTTATGGTTAATTTCTAATACAAAAAATCAAGCACATTTAGGTACAATATATATATTTTTTTTTTTCATTTGGAAAAAAGGCTACACCGTCATGCAAAATATTAACTTCGTTTTATAAAAGATCATATATTGGATTTGCATCATGTATATATATATATATATATATATACATATATATATATTATGGCTTATCTATTTTGTTACCGCCAATCCAACCTTATATATATATATATATATATACATACATATATATATATATATGTATATATATCATATATACACGCACACATATTCCATAGACACAATTTCCCTCATGTTTTGTAAAAAAAAAAAAAAAAAAAAAAAAAAAAAAAAAGTCTGTAATTCTCACCAATTCGAATCAAATTCAAATAAGAAGAATGAAAAAGGTTCAATAATGCTAATAGCATAAACTTAATATGCATAGTAGGCTATGTTATTAGCTTTCACAAATATCATTAGTCTCAACGACTAAATCGATTTTAATAATACAGTAATAATAATAATAATAATAATACTAATAACAACAACAATAGATGAAAATAATAACACAAATTATAATTATCAATTCAATTATCAACTTCTTAATTATCATTATTCTCATTATCATTAATATTTCAAATTATTAAATTATTATTACGAAGAGGGGTAATGAATAAATTCAATATGGCTGTAGAACCGATAAAAAATAATAGTACGAGTTCTCCAATTTAATCAAAAGTTCTGAGTTTTTTATATATTTTTTGTATTTCAGGAAACAAGAATTGGAATTCAACACAAAGGTTTTTGTAAGAACAAGAAGAAAGTCAAGGAACCAGTGAAACCAATAATCCAACAGGAAGATCCAGGTGTGTATATAATATCTCTCTCTCTCTCTCTCTCTCTCTCTCTCTCTCTCTCTCTCTCTCTCTCTCTCTCTCTTTACAGTTGTTAGCCTATTATCTTGACTCCAGTAGATGGTAGTGCCCATTTTAGCTGGACTGACTGATGTTAATAAGGTAGAAGCAATCCACGGACCTATCAAGAATGACCCATTCACTGCACCACTCAGCCACGGCACCTACGTTGGTTGATTATACCTGCATGCCTGTGTGTGTGCATAACGTAATGTCCACTTATTTATTCAATATCTTCTGTAAAATTGTAAATACAGTATATATATATATATATATATACATATATATATGTATATATATTTATATATGCACATATATACAGTACATCTCTCTCTCTCTCTCTCTCTCTCTCTCTCTCTCTCTCTATATATATATATATATATATATATATTATATATATATATATATAAATATATATATATATATATATATATATACTGTATTCATTACATGTAGAGGTAAACTTTATCAGGAATTGAACTTCCCAAACTTACTGCCGGGAGAGATGTTTTGAAAATTAAGTACTCGCCTGAAGACACATTATTCTCTAACAAGTACACTAAATGTATACAAAACCTATAATATGTGATGGAAAAAGACGTCTAGCTTTATTCTATCGTTCTAAGTTAGACTTTACTGTCAACAACAACATCTATAATAATAATAATAATAATAATAATAATAATAATAATAATAATAATAATACTTGAGAAAACGTGCCCAGTAATGTATTTCTTAAAACTATGCATATAATTGTATAACCTTGTTTTGATGAATGAAAAAAGATATTATCAATCAGATAGAAAGACCCTTATATTATTTAAACAATTAAGAAAACTATGAAATTAAACAAAGTAATTATGTTATAGTTCCATTGTATTTTGGATAAAAAAAAAATACTGTATTATCAATCAGATAAAAAGACCCTTATATTAGTTAAACAATTAAGAAAACTGAAATTAAACAAAGTAATTATGTTATAGTTCCATTGTATTTTGGATGATTCAACAAAAAAAGCAAAAGATTCCTAAAACCCAATTCTTTACACAGCTGTTTGTTACGGATCCCAACGCGACGCCCTTCTGCTGGTCATTGGAAAACACTGGCAGAAGACCCTGGCCACGCAGCCTTGGCACGTGAGTGGAATGACCTATCGGGAGAGCCTCTGGGGACGCTTCTTCACCTGTGACGAAGATCGGGACAAGTTCTTGGAGTCAGACGAACTTCTCAACTGTACTATGGACGCTTTCTTCGTGGCCAGACCAGAGCAGAATCAGGAGCTGACCAGGTAAGAAAGCGACTTGGAGGAATAATGGGCCTCCAAGGGAAACGAGAGGTAAAGATATGCTCTACAGGGAGTCGACCCAACCCATATGTCTGGCTCTTCTCCTCTGTCTTAATTTTCACCAAAGTTTCTTAACCCTATATTAAAATTAAATATATATTCTACTTTATCTGGGTGTTCTTGGTATTCGGCATTGCTTTAAGAATCTATAGAGTTTAATATAATTGATCTAAATCTCCCTATTTAGTTTATTTTGTTATTGTTAGTAATAAGGTGAAAACAAAGGTAGTAGTTACTATCTCATTCATTATATAAATGAAAGATGTCTCACTTACGCTGTAGCAAACCGGACTGAATGATTGGTCATTCAATACGAAGCAAATATGAATCAAGGCTTCATACACGTATCATTATTGGAAGTGATAGCAAGAGGTTCTCAAATGATGTTCTATAGTCAGACATTGTTCAAAACCGTCTAGGTTCGTTTAAGACCTCACTTTATTTCATACGATTTACTAATATCATTTACTGCTCGTTCTTAGCTTAAATAACCTTTGTTTCTGATGACATCAATGCAAACTTGAATAGTTCCTCTGACTAGGACAGGCTAACATAGTTTGTTCAGTACTATCAAGAATAATTTCTCTTCTATCTTTATCTGGTCGCCTTATTTCTACCATCCCAGCTCTGCTTTTGAAATTTTGTATTGAATCTTTCAAGTTAATTAGTATTTTGAGGTTGGAAGGAATGAATAGAATTTCTTAGAAGGAACACATCATAGATCTGGGTAAATTTGCTCTTCAGCGCTCAAATAAATGTTTCCTTTGATCAGCTTCCTCGTATTCTTAGATCAATCATAATGTTGTTCTTATATTTAGGTTGAATAAGTTCGTTCTTCTCAATTATTTCTCAACAGTTGGTAATTTGCAACCACACTCTTATCTCCATCAACAAAATAGGGGCAACCATCTTGAGATATTAATTCTTTACTAAAGGAATATGATGTGGAATTTTCTACCTTCCTCTTCGTTTTCTAAATCCTTTAAGTTGCTTCTTTTCAGGAATCAGATTTATCGTTACTTTAAAAGCGATGTCTATCAACGATCTTTTTTTTTTTTCTTATTAACCAAACTTGATTTGAGCAGCCCTAAATGTCACATTTTATTTTCCAATTCTATCAGATGACTCAAATACTTGATTTATAGATTTAACTCGAAATTAGATTAAAAATGTTCTTGAAAATATGTTCCTTCCATCCAATTCTAGATACTTTGGTGCGTGATAAGTGTTTTCTAGTTTATATTTGTAACAAATGCATGAAATAAAATAGGGGTAAATCGTATTTCCTCAAGGGCAAAGCTTTCTGCTCTG
>NC_090735.1:142917510-142932510 GCF_036898095.1 Palaemon carinicauda | reverse complement strand
AAAAAAAAAAAACACACACACACAAGAGGAAGGGTGTGCTTGAGTATAACTCCAAGGAAGAGAACTCTAACTCAAGACAGCACAGCAGAATGCCATGGTATAGAAACTAAAGAGCATTGATTATATTTTGAATAATCCCATAACTAAAGAATTTTCATAAACTTACCATTTGGGAAAATAACCTTTAAACAGTAAAAGTAACTAATTTACAACTTATGAGAGAGTGTAATGCCCATTATGGTTAACGTTGTCGGATGTGTGAGTAAGGAGGACCTGTATAAGCCTTATGCCGGAGCTTCTGTGTATGTGTATACAAAAAAAAAAAAAAAAAAAAAAAAAAAAAAAACACCCCTTCCCAGGAGGGGATGAAGCATCAAACTATCTGGCCAATCCCTAAAGGATGCTATAACTGGTGGTAGCAACTAGCAAGACTACCTCAAAAGGTGACTGGTGGCTTGCCCAACCTACGATGAAAGGCGGAACAATATTCTTTTATGGACCAGCTATGGAAACCACTGACTCCCACATATAGCGATCAATTCTATTAAAATGTGAATAATCGAAAGTACTCATATCTTTTAGATTTAGTAGATTTGAGAACAAAGCTCTCAAAAGGAAACTGGAAGTTAAATGGCAGGACAGGATTAGAAATGAAACTATAAGAGAAATTACTCGGGTGCCATATGTGTATGAGATCATGATGAGGGATAGATGGAGATGATTTGGGCATGCTCTTCGCACTTCCCAAGAGAGATTAGTTCACCAAACGTTCAACTGGGCTCCACAAGGCACTAGAAGAGTTGGAAGACCCAGGCCTATATGGCTGAGGTCTATGAAGCACGAAGTAGGAGAAGATGAATGGACAAGTATTGAATTAAAAGCTCCAGATAGAGACGATTGGCGAAATCTAACCTAGACCCTTTGCGTCAATAGGCGAAGGAGATGATGATGATGATGATGATGAAGACTCATATCTTTTAAATATGTTATAGAGGAAGGTTTGAGAGAATGAATTGCGCTTGACATAAAAACTAACTATCATCCAAAAGAACTTTACCATAAACATTAGTTTCTCTCTTCCTGGGATGATTTTATGGCACATTTACTAAGTCCAAAGGGGTTCAGATTTCTGTGGCGGACGGCATAAAGAATTTGTAAAGGTGTGAGACTATAACAACCTCATCCCAGTATTACCTTCTGGGAATAAGAATTAACACTCAATGGACAAGCCATCTTTGAGAAAAAGATAATATATATACAGTATATATATGTATACATATATATATATATATATATATATATATATATTATGTGTGTGTGTGAGTGTGAGTGTGAGTGTGAGTGTGTGTGTGTGTGTGTGTGTGTACGCGCGCGCTACTTCCAGTTGAACGTTGCTATATATTCCTGTTTTCTAATCTGCCTGACATACTTCGATTATATCCTCCCCCAGATTCCTTTCCCTGCGCTAATTATCTTTTTTTCATCGGGTGTTAAACTAAAGAGTCTGCTTTTTTATCCCTTCATCTCGCCAGGTATTTAACACTGATTTCCCCATGTATAGTCCGTGGTTATGCCCTCCCTGACCGTAAGAACCTGGTGACGCCAACTCAGTTCGTCGTATAGCCGGTCTGAGGCTTATTTGCATATCCCTGTACTATCTACAAAATAAAGTGTAAACGTGCGCTGGATACGAATATGACAAAACACGTACATAATATGTATTAACATGGGAGTAGCGGTTTGCGTTTTGTACGTTGATGAAATGTATATGTAATGACATATTAGCATAGGAGCATGATCGTATGTTAATTAAAAGTACGTTTTACCGCTAAAATAAAGAAATATTAACCTACATTCATAAATGTAAGAAAAAATACATATGTTTATTCATAGGAATTAATGTATCTTTATATGGACCTGCATACGAAAGCATATAGAATTGCAAATCCTGAGGTTCTTTTAGACAAAATCTTTCATAACAAATCAGTAGCCATCTAATAACTCTCCAAGTATTTACTTATTTTTTACGATTGAAGCCACCAGACGAAAAGACGTCAACGATATGAATTACATGTCCAATGTACGGTTTCTGCAGTAGAATATTCATATGGTCTCTGCCTAAGTGGGTCCTGGGTCTATACCACGGCCCGTTATACGTAAAATACGCTTTTGCATCCGGGATTGTAATTTCATCGCGGCATCGTATGACGCGTATACGCCAGAGGGCTTTTACCGTCGCTTTATGAGTGACAAGGAATTTATGAATCGTTGATTCCACCTGGGTGCTCTTGTTAGGCTTCGCAACCAGGGTGTAAACTTGAGCATGTGACCATTGCCTTAGATGCTGCTGCTTTTTAACTTAGATTACCTTAAAAACTTCAAATTTCCTTAAATTTGAAGCTAGTAAAACAAAAATTACCTCAAAAATATCATTAGCTTTAAAAAATTACTTTGAAACCATACAAATTACCCCAAACTAAGGTAATTACCTTAGAAGTTTAAACCCTGTTCGCAAATGACATAAATTGTGATAACCCATTCTGTAAGAGAATTACAGTTAGACCTCTTTTAAGATTTTCCATATGTTATTGAAAACTTCCTTTGAATTCTCTCATGGAGTATCTATTTTCATTTTATATCATGGTATCCATAAAACAGGTTTTGATGATATATTTGAATAAAATTGCCAGTAACATATATTCACTATTTTCACATTTTTGTGATAATGATAATATTAGCAAGAATTATGAGAATGACCCTAGTAATAATAATAATCTTAACGATGAAAGTAATGATAAATGAATCATTTTTTTTTCAGTTTGCTCCCTGGAGGGTAAACAGTACCACGATGCTCATGAGGTGGTTGTCGATGGGAACAGATGGTATGTATTATCATTTCTATTCTGATGGCTACGTGATAAATTTAGATCTTGCATTATTTTTCTGAATATTCTCATTGAAGGAAAAACACATTTATATGGCGAATTATATAATTCTTTTTCTGAATAATTTATTGTATACTTATAGCTTCAGTTTAAATTTAATTAACACAAATGTGTACAGAATTCAAATATATTTCTTGTTCTCCCTGAGTATGCCAGAATTCTGAAAAAATATGAATTGATAAAGTCTACAGATAGAACAAAGTACAAGTAATTTCACTTCAATATCTAATTTCACAATATATATTTGTAAATATATTGAGAATTCTATAAAATGTGTGCTTTCTGTAGTTTGTATTAAAACATCTGAAACTTTGTAGTAAGGACTGTATTGAACCTTTACTTAATACAACAGGAACATCAGTAGTGCACCTACATAAAGCTTTAGCATTCCATAATCTATAATTTTTAGTCTGTTAACATTTTACGCTCAGCCTTTTGTTTGCATTAAACATTTATCATTTCCAGTTTGTAATTTCGTAATGTGTCTGTAATGCACATTTACATTTTGCAGACGGCAATTCCTGAAAGTTATCGAATGTCTCTATTTCCATAACATTTTAGAGATAGTATCATATGACGTTTTAATGACAGCATAAAACATTTCTATTTTATGGAATATATTTTCCACACGTTTCACCGATGCGGCTTTTATTCCAGTGTGTGCGCAGTCGGAAGTTGGGTGTGTACCAATCCCGCCCGGACCGACGCCAAATCCAAAAAGGAATTCAAGAAGGATGATTTCTATTCTTACGACGACGCAGAAAATGAACTCGACGAAGGTAAAGACAAGGTAACTGCAGCTGAGGAAGCTGATGATGATGATGATGATGACTATTATGATGATTACTACTACGATGATGATTATGAAGATGTCAAAAAGACTACCAAGGATACCAAAGTTGAAGGTGATGATCTTGATGATGATGATGACGAATACATCGACAAACTCTTCGACGACCTGCTGGTCAAGCTGAGAAAGCACAGGAGAGAAAAGCAACACCACAACCACCTATAAAGATAAGGGTTGGGAATTAAAACTCTGTGTTTGTTAAACAATCCATCCCCCCAACTTAGCGAGGGCGAAAATGCGGAACCACATAATTTAGGCAGATTTCTCCAGAAACTGCAACCTTATCGCCCGAAATATCGCGTCGTCTTGTTCGCAACTTCTTTCGATAAAACTTTGTGAAATTGTCTCCTTTATCAGCCTAAGCGTACCAAGCAGCAAAAGTTTTTTTCTCTCTTCTTTCTTTAACTTCTTTTCTTCGTATCTTCGCCTCATATTCCGGTACTCCGTCCAATGTTATGTCTCTTGAACAACTAGGGCGAAACTATTTCTCAAGGCAAACACACCCCCTCCTCTCTCTCTCTCTCTCTCTCTCTCTCTCTCTCTCTCTCTCTCTCTCTCTCTCTCTCTCTCAAGGCGAAACACAATCCCTTCGTTCTTTATCTCTGCCTTAATTCATGTGCCAATACCTTTAAATGTTCCGCAATTAATATTCTCAACCTTCCATGATCGTTTTCCATAAATCTATGAGTGTTTTCGTTCAAATATGGAAGGATTCTCCAAAGTCCTTTGAATTGAACATCTTGGAAGCGTGCAAACGCAGATGTCAGAGATAGTAAAATATTTTTAAAGTAGAAATCTTAGAGATAAGCAAAAAACCAAAATAGGCTTGAAGCATATTTTTCGATGCTTTCGTAGACAGATAAATGTAAGAGCATTAATATATTCAAGTGAGCATAGATGGCTAAGGCATATCAATATTTTTGGCGTTCAAGTGATGTATATCTTTTAGTATTCATTAATAACACGAGAGCCATATCGGTTTATCTGACAATTGAGCTGGGTGATTTCAAATTATTTTAACGTTTCTAAAATTAAGTCTTGTATGTTGTAATAATTATTATTAAGTGTAACTGCATTATGATTGTGCTTTTGTATCAATAAATATCTTTATTCTATAAGTCTTATTTCTTAATTAAATCCACCCTCAATATATGACGATAGACCTACTATAAAGTAGTCAACATTTTAAAACATTTATTCCTGCTGTGACCAAGTTGTGGAATGATCTTCCTAATCGGGTAGTTGTATCAGTAGAGCTTCAAAAGTTCAAAGTTGCAGCAAATGTTTTTATGTTGAACAGGCTGACCTAAGTCTTTTTATATTCTATATATGACATATCTGGTTTGACGTTGTTACTGTTTGTAAAATGATTTATTATTAATTTGTTCTCATCATTTATTTATTTCCTTATTCCCTTTCCTCACTGGGCTATTTTTCCCTGTTGGAGCCCTTGGGCCTTATAGCATCTTGCTTTTCTAACTAGGGTTGTACCTTGGCTAATAATAATAATAATAATAATAATAATCAGCCGAAGAGAATACCATATATGAGAGCTGATGTTTCTTTGGTCCGTGGATTGTTTCCAACCAATATTCCATCATACATCCTTCTGCAAGTGAATACCTTCCTCTGTTTTAGTCAAATAAAGGACAAGGGCAAGTAAACTTAAAATACTTGCCAAGAACCCTTTCTGGTGCCAGATTCTCAAGTGAGAAAAAAAAAATGTGTGGCCTGGTGATAAAAATTGAGTCGATCGTATCCCGTTTCGACTTAGGGTTTGAATCCTTGGTCGGTATATAAATATATATATATATATATATATATATATATATATATATATATATATATATATATATATATATATATATATATATGTGTGTGTGTGTGTGTGTCTTTTTGTGTGTGCGTCCCCACGTGAGTGTTTAAGAGAACACAACCACGTAGAGGAAAATATAATTTGAAGAACAATCTAGTACAAAAAATCCAAGGGAGCACAGCATCCCACCTCCTCATCCTCCATCAATTTACACCCACAAAAAAAAAAAAAAAAAAAAAAAAAAAAAAAAAAAAAAAAAAAAAAAAAAAAAAACGGCAGCCAATCATTCTCCAGAGTCAGTTTCTTGTCGCAATTTCAATGGTCTCAGAAATTCTAAGGATTAACATGACATCTTGCTTGCCTAAGATGGTGATATGATTCAGTTCTATACAGATTCACTCGCTCAAACGTGGTCACAAATGCTTGAGGCAATTGATCTATCTCTTTTTTTTTTTTTTTCTTTCATCTGGCGTGTTACCAGTTTGACTTGAAAATGCCTAGGGATCACTGGCCCCTAATTTTAGTTTCTTCATTACCGTCGATGAGAAGCCAAAAACAGTGACGTAGCAGTAACCACGTTCACTGAAATACAGTGCCTGAGTTCAGATAACAAAAGAATTATTAACAAACTTTGGAGAAAAAAAAAAAAAAAAAAAAGAGGGTCGCCGTTACAAAGTCTATGACCCAACTATATACTGGACTGAACTGGATTTATAGAAGGAAATGGCCCACCGCCTTACATCAGAGAAATGGATCTGGATAAGGCATCCCATGTGTTGAAGACAAGATTAAATATGCTCAATTTAAAAGCAAGCTTCAGGGGGAAATATGCAAATAATTTGTGTGACCTGTGCCAAGATGAAGATAATACTACTGAACATTTATTTTCATGCCCAAAATTAGGACAGTTAATGAAACTAAACATAAGTATAGGTACTTTGCAACATCCTAGCAGAGATCTGGTTGCATTTATAAGTAGGGCAATGCACATGAAAGACGAATTTAAAAAGTTCCAACTGACCACAATAGGTTGCTAAGACTGATGATACCAAGGTGTTATAATATCTGATTTCAAGGTAGAATGGGATAAAAGTAAAGATTGTGAATTTCATTTTAATTTATGTATGACACAGGTAAAATAAGCTTAATTACAATAATAAGAATAAGCTTAAAAGCTTTGCGCTTATCTATAAAGTGATAGAGTGCCCGCAAACCTATGTTGCGGAGTGAGCAATTAGGAACCAAGACCCAGGAACCTTACGTCTAGTAAATCCTTGGATTTAAAATCATAAGGAAAAAAAACAATATTAAAATCACCTACTATTTATCGTGAAATTTAGGAAGACCATGTCGATCACGTAAATCGAAAGAAAGGTGGTAAAAAAAACTCACTGCCACACGTTTTCTCTTATGTAGCTAACGCCGGAAGTAACAACCGTTTTCTCTGTACGCATTCATCAAAACTTTACCAATTACTACCCGGACAAAGTATTATCACTAAATGGGGTAAATAAGCGGTTGCCGGTTACTGTGTCAACAAATGGTTCAAAGTATTGACTTGAGCCTATAAGGAAGATTCCCGTTAACAAAAATTGAGAGATGTTTTTTGCAATCTTCTTGTATAAAATGCTCCTAACATGTATTCACCACAAAGCATTGTTGACCGTTATATCTCTACGAAATAACAAAGATACATCCATCAAGAATGTCACAATTGAACATTTGGTGAAAATTTAATTATTTCATTCAATTATGGCAAGTTTAATAAAGCAACTATTTTTGCAAACAAGAGGAAGTATCTAATTTGGGTGCTACTATAGCGTGAGGTCTACCGCCGTATGTCGCCTACCCAGGTGGAGGATAAGGTCTACCGCGTGACCAGCGTCCCACAGCCCAGCACCGAACCATCGAACATGTGAGCTGCCCAAATCCATAAAAAACGTGACCTGTCCACGTGACCTACCCATATAAAAGGAAGCAAATGGAGCTCCTAAATTGACGGGCTGCCAACGCAAGAGCCCGTGTCCAGCAATAAGGGCTGGGCAATCTGACAAGCAAGCAAGCAAGCAAGCTCCTAAATCAGATTTTCCCTCGGCCTAAAAGAGATATCATCGATATTAGCATTCTACAGTGAACCAGCAGCAATATTATGTGTATCCAGCGACAGGGGCACACACACAGCAATTGAGCGATCGTGGTTGGACGCTAAAACTATGATTATGAAGAGAATGCGAGGTGTTGGTCGTCAGCTGTTCCAGTCTCATCTTGATCATTTTTGCTGGAAGGTGATGAAAAAAATTCCAATGATCTTTTTGTGTCATTCTTAGAATTACGAAGTGTGTATCGCTAGAATAAATGTATAGAAATATATGATAACCTGTTTGATGTTCGAAGAGTGTATCGCTAGAATAAATATATGGAAATATATGATAACATGTTTGATATACGAAGAGTGTATCGCTAGAATAAATGTATGGAAATATATGATATGTTTAATTTTACCTTTATTCCTTTTCTTAATGTAATTATAAATCCAATGATCTATCTAAGTCATTTCTAAGATATGTTTAAATTAAGTGTTTATTGCTTAAACAAATGTATGAAATGTGTTTTATCTATGAGGGACGAATAATCCAGCAGTAGACCTCACGCTATAGTACTAACGGAAGGTAGATCTCACGCTATAGTGTGGTAGACCTCACGCTATAGTAGCACCCTAATTTGTTTCTCAGTAGGCTACACTAATCTTCTTTTTCTTCTTTGTCTGCATCTCCTCCCACTTCTATGTGGGGTCGATTTTTCCCTCCAAGATGTTTCTGACCAGCTTTCTCCATCTACCTCTGTCCCACACTTCATCACTGGTTAATCCCTTTGATCGAAGGTCATCCTTGATACAGTCCATCCACCTTCGCTTTGGTCTCCCTCGCCTAGAGCTAATACATTTGAAATGTGAAATACTGTATGTGAGTGCTCAGCTAGATTACTGCTGCCTTTTTATAACATATTTTCTTTCAATCATATGTAGTAATGCATATAACCTATATATGCATACAGCATATATATATATATATATATATATATATATATATATATATATATATATATATATATATATATATACTACCTCATACTTGGGATCGAACGCTAGCCCCTTCTAATGAAAGGCCAGGTCGAAACCAACCATGCTACGAGAGGCCATAAAAGATATCGGAACCTGACGCTACCCAGCTGTCCGAGGATTTACCTGGCGAGACATCAGTCTCTTACCAGCGAGTTTTACCCGATATTCCGGCCCACCACAATTGGTAGTAATTCATTCAAATTACCCCTAATGAGTCAATATGGATAAATATCAACACAACATCGTGTTCAAATAGAAATAAATTTCTACCTCATACTTGGGATCGAACGCTGGCCCCTTCTAATGAAAGGCCAGGTCGAAACCAACCATGCCATGCCATTTATCCATATTGACTCATTTAAATTAAAACTATCAACAACAACAAAATAGACAGGTAAGATTTCCTACGGTAGAATGTAGAAAAGCAAAGAAAATCAGTCTGGAGAATATAGACATGGTAAGGATTCAGTTAATATTTTAAATAGATAATCCAACAAAAATAAACATATCCGAAAATTAATAATGATGCTTTATAGAAGTTTTAATGATCTTAGAATGAAAAGTCTTAAACCCTAATACAGTACTAGCCTACCTAGGAGACTGTTTAAAAATTTAAAGGCCGCTCATGAATGGCAGAGGCAAGGGACAGTGACATTGCCCTATCAAGCAGGACAATGCCCTAGAGACTGACCATATATCATATGATCAGCGCCCAAGCCCCCTCTCCACCCAAGCTAGGACCAGGGAGGGCCAGGCAATGGCTGCTTATGACTCAATAGATAGACCTATGGGCTCCCCCGAACCCCCCAACCTTAGCTCACAAGGATGATAAGGTTGCAGACACTAATGGCACTAACGAGACGGAGCGGGACTCGAACCCCCGACTGGCAAACACCAGGCAGAGACGTTACCAATCAGGCCACAACATCCCATTAAAGGAAATGAACTAAAAGTATAGGATATGTAGCAAATGGATGCTGAAGACCTGCCTTTATTGTGTACTGTTTCTCCACATTAAAAAATTCTTGAAAATTACTTCACATCTTTATGCGACATATCTCATCTTACATATCTTATTCAAAGATCAATTTACCTATTGACCTTTCACTCTACATAAAAATCCACAAGTATACATTTTACTCCTTAACCTATTTGCCTAGATTTACAACTGAATTTTCAACATATTTTGCCACAAATTCATTATTCATTTTGCTGTATTTGTATCTCTTCAACTATAGAACACATTTGTACATCCAATCAATCTATGTTTTTCCCTCTTCTTGTCTATCAAACACTAATTATATTTGTCTTCATAGCCCCTTTTCGTCCCTTTTCCAACCAAAACTTCTCCATAATTTTACTTATATTTCAATCCTTGTAAACTTTACCTATCTTTCCTTTCCATAAACTCCTCGATGAATAAATTTTCACAGGACTTTTTCTCTCAAACCCGTTCTATTTTCATTCGTTGCTGCTCATGAAACATGTGCCAACACAACTCAATTTGTCCAGATAAGCCCAAATTTATTGTTACAACGCTTGAATCAACTAATTTTAACCTATGCACTTCTCTAAAAGTCTCGTTCGGTGAGAATTTCTTCAATTCTAAATAAACTTCCTTTCATTCAACAAATTAGTTTCCTACAAACACTAATTTCAAATGACTACAATAAGCACTGATTCTTGTCATTCTTCTACGTATGTGCTGTACTCAAATTACAGATCCAAAGGCCGTGAAATATATAAAATTGCTTACATTGTACAATTTTGTATACATTTTCATCACTTTAAGACTTTAATTAGGAGATGGGGAGAACATTGGGACTACTCGGACTTTACCTCAGTTTATTTGCACGAACGTACAGCAAGGGACAACAGAACAAAATTTCAATATGGGGCGAACCAGGAGAGACAGATACGTTGATCTTTGATACACGACTTTTTAACAGGTGGTATCACGTGGTTCATCAAGAAAGGTTATCAACAAGCAATTTATAATAATGCAGATAAAGCACAATAATAATCCATCTTCAGTAACAAAAAATCAAATAAAGCATTGCAAAAAAGAAACATGTACTAAGAATTAAATTCTTGAAAGGGAATTATTTACAATCTATGATAACTGATCCTTTTTTACTTGCCCTGGCAGATAACCAGTAAGTTTTACAGTACAGTATTTGCCAATATTGAAAATAAATTGTGGGATCAATTTTCTTCAAACGATGACAGCCATCGATAAACAAAAATAATATCAAAATTCAACATTACAAAAATTAATATATATAAGTATTTCTAAAATACATTTGGCATTATGGCTCATCCAGGATTCAATACTGCGGCCCCTTGTTCAGGTCAGTCAAATAGGTGTACCAACCGTTTGTCACACGATCGTACATAATTCATTTTGTATAATATTATGCTTGTATCTTCGCTCTTCCCTCGCACTAAAAAGAACCAGAATAAACATGTCTGCGTTTCTCCTATGTAACATTGTCTGTTTCTCGAACATGTAATTTCCTGTTGCCTTGAGGTTTTGTATATAAAGGAGTGTTCTATAATAAATTAACTCAGTTGCTTTCACACTGCCTTTGAGTTCACAACCTTCTCTCGGCCCGTCACATAGGCAACACCAGGATTCTGAATGTGGACCTCTGTTTGAGCCCATCTTGTACTCAGTGTAGGGTTCTAGCTTTGCATAGATCACCTAAATGGATAACTATTGCAGTCTGAATGCAGGGCCTGTTTAGGCCAGATGCAAGTACAGCTTTACGATTCAAATGGATCTTCTTAGTTTCCCAGTATTCTCCATGCGTGACAAGTGTAATCATCCATGTCTTCTCAAGGAAAAAGGATTTAGAACCATTTAGGAGGCATTTTATCTTATCATGGGGTACACAACCCTGTGCAATGCAATTATCTTCCTTGATATGGTGTATTTATATCTTAATTCTTTCATCTACAAATCCATAAACATTAGGGTATTACTGTTGCATGCCATCACATAACAGTCATACTAATTATCAAGATATACAAAAAAAAACTGTTACAGTGGTCATATAAAGACTTTAATTCTTTCTGCAAAATTGCTGTAAAATGGAATACACAGGCTTGGTGAGTAATGGTAATATTTAAAGATTTTCAATTGTCTCAACTTTTAAATATGTCAAGTAATTTCATGGGGGTAATGTGGGATTTCCACTGATCATTCAATGTCACTGAAAAATAATTCATTACCTAAACCCATAGGTTATGCCACAACATACCAACTAAGCACAATAAATTTAAAGAATTTATACAGTTGTGACTTCCAGTTTTTGTAGAGCATACTAGTATTCCAGCTTTTAATATCATACTCTGTAATTCCACGGATCATTATGTTTACTGAGATATGACATTAAATAACAAAATAGAAAAACAGCACTGGAACATCGTGGGACAATTCTCACAATATCTGTTTTCCAAACATTAAAGATAGCTAGGTTGGTAGCGTCGCGGGCTTCTGTTTCAGAGGTCCCGAGTTCGCGTCCCCGCCAGGACGAGGATAGTGTGAGACCTTCTACCGGGGGGTACTCCCAGGATGGCGCCTGGGGGGGAGGTTAGAGGGCACTAAAGATAGTCCCTGCTGGCTTATGGTCACCCGAGGAGAATGATGTAGATCGTCTCAGGGGAGACCTAAAAACCCCGCCACTATAAATTTAGATAACATAGCTCAGTTGTTTACCTACGGTGATTGGGCATCAATCTCAGTTACAGGGAAGTTATGTGTATAAGATAGTAGGGTATTCTCATGACTCTCATTTGTTTTCAAGGATCCTTGATGGCTAGTGATTTATCTTAAACTGTTCTCTTCTTGCTGTACTACAGGACATCACCACATTAGATTATGATGCTGGTTCATGATGATTGTAGCTAATGGGTGACACGCTAATCTCACCTTTGAGAAGGTTTTAAGTGTTCTGTTAGGGATTCCTTGAGAATATAATTTTAATGATTTATTTTTGCCAGAGCACTAATTTGGCCTGACTTGGGGGGACAGGTCAACTGAAAGCCATAACATCTCAAGGGTTGTGGTGGCCGATGTGATAACGTCCCTGACTGGTGAAAGCCAGACTGGGGTTCAAGTCCCGTACAAACTCGTTAGTTTCTTTGGTCGCTGCAACCTCACCATCCTTTTGAGCTAAGAATGGGGGTTTGGGGGAGCCTATAGGTCTATCTGCTGAGTCATCAGCAATCATTGCCTGGCTCTCCCTGGTCCTAGCTTGGTTTGGCGAGAGGGCTTGGGCACTGATCAGTCTCTAGGCCCTAGGGCTTTGTCCTGCTTGATATGGCAATGTCACTGTCCCTTGCCTCTGCCATTCATGAGTGGCCTTTAAACCTTTAACCCTTTTAAACCTGACGGCCCTCATGAAAACAGGGTGTAAATTTCCTTCACTATTTCCCCTTTTTCTCTATGATTATTTTTTATACTTTGTACATCTTTGGTTCCGATTTTTCTCCTTTTAATCTGAGATCTCCCAATAATAATTATGTCTGAAAAAATATGACAAAATAAACTTTATAAAAAGTATTCTTTATGTCTATTTTTGTGTGGACAAATAACTAAACATATGATTAGAGCGTAGGTTAAGACATTTGGGTGCAAATATATATATAGTTATATATGTGTGTGAGTACATTCCTATCTATCTATCTATCTATATATATATATGTGTGTGTGTGTATATATATATACTGTATATATATACATATATATATATATATATATATATATATATATATATATATATATATATATATATGTATATTATTGTCATCAGCCGTTATTAGTCCACTGTAGAACAAAGGCCTCAGACATGTCCTTCCACTTGCGTCTGTTTATGGTCTTTCTGTGTGTGCGTATGTGTAAATACACTACCATCCTTTGTCCACGCAATTAAAAAAACATCAGTAATAGTCGCTGACATTTGAATATGACAATACACAAAAAAAGATTCCCTTTCAAGTACCGCCAACCCCCCCCCCCCCTTCCACTAAATGAATTATATGAAATCGATTTGCTCTGAAAATGAAGTTTCAAAGAGACTTCATTTCAAGCGTGTGATTATATCCTCTTTAGATTCTATTAGAACATCATTGCCCAAGTTTTGGCTTCAGCGTCCTTGGAGCTCGTCATTTATTCATAGATAGTGTCTGCAATCAAGACAGGCGATATAGATCAAAGTAAATTTCACCTTCAACATTGTGGGCCACCGAGGCCTGCCAGTCCCAGATGTATTGCGGATGCATTTAAACTCGAATGACCTATCATTTGAACTCAGTCACGAGGGTCGTTGAGTATTTCTCCATATTATAATATTAACATAATATAAACATCTTAATGTTGTTTTTTCAATCATTTTTCTTTTTATGGTTCCTGCAAACACTGACAACATCTCAGCTTAATTATTTAGATTTATCTTTAATCTAAACTCTCATGGAAGAATGACTTATCCTATGAAAGTCTCAATATACATTTTATTCATCCTACTTTCCATCACCGTTGTTAATAAGAGGTCATTCAAATGTTCAGCTTTCGACTTTCGAATTGAACATTCCGCTATGTTACTGACATTTAATTTCCTATAAAATTACAACATCTTTAAGGAATGCAGAAGGAATTAAACTTTAAGACTTTTTTTTTTTTTGTGTGTGTGTGTGTGTGTAGATGTCCTCATTGGAGTCGACACCGAATCAATTGCAGGTACTACCATAGCCTCTGTACCATGATCTTCCACTGTCTTCTGGTAGAGTTCTCTTACTTGGGGGTACAGCCAGGCATACTATTCTATCTTATTTCTCTTTCTCTTGTTAAGTTTTTACTGTTTATATGGGAAATATTTATTCTAATGTTGTTATTGTTCTTAAAATATTTTACTTTTCCTTGCTTCCTTTCCTCACTGGGCTATTTTCCCTGTTGGGGCCCCTGGGCTTCTAGCATCCTGCTTTTCCAACTAGGGTTATACCTTAGAAAGCAATAATAATAATAATAATAATAATAATAATAATAATAATAATAATAATAATAATAATAATAATAATAAATAACACGCATCTATGTTCTTAGACCCGTAAGCATTTTCAATTTGTCTTCTCATTGTGATTTATTGCATTATATTACCATTATCATCACAAAGTCATTTAACTTGAATTTTCCCTTGAAAGGATTGCACGCTAAGTTCTGTGCTAGCGGTTCTTTTAGATATATTTCAGAAGCAGTTCTTCTGAAAGC
>NC_090735.1:142910010-142912510 GCF_036898095.1 Palaemon carinicauda | reverse complement strand
TCTATCAAGATAAGTGGCTTTTCCTCTCCAGTAACTCCTGTTCCTAGTGCAGTAACCACGCATATTACCCCCATAAACAATGACTTTCTTTATTATTCTTATTTTCGTTGCCGGTTCCTTCACTAATTCCATCTGTACCCCAACCTTCCACCTGAGCTACGACCCCAAAAAGACTGGATGGAAATGTTTATTCTCGCATAAACTCTCTGCCTCAGAACTCTCGTATTTTTGCCCTACCCAACATCTTTATTACTTCACGGTTATCATAATACTTTTCTTAGGCAAGATGTTTAAAAGT
Organism: Palaemon carinicauda; assembly: GCF_036898095.1. Taxonomy (NCBI): domain Eukaryota; kingdom Metazoa; phylum Arthropoda; class Malacostraca; order Decapoda; family Palaemonidae; genus Palaemon; species Palaemon carinicauda. The sequence continues at coordinate 142,912,212 of NC_090735.1, read as the reverse complement.
ATTTGGGATTCTAACCAATCCTTCTTCGTTTGCTTTCACACAGACCATTTCTCTTGTAAAGGGAGAAATGCCACGAATTCTGGCTGATTGCTCGAGTGAGGGAAAACCTTCACATAGAGCCCACCATTACTTACATCATTTCTTCTGTTTTCTTTTCTTATTCTGATCAAATTAGGTAAATTTTCTTCCATTTCACTTCCATGGCAAATGAATAATTAATGGATATTGATGGCTAATAATGTGCCAATTATGTGTCATTCCTTATGTATAGTTCCATGCTTTGTACGTAATCTAATTTGCCGCCATCTGTATAATATTAGACCTTAAGCAATTTTTATAATGACCTCGGTTTAAAAGCCGCTCATGAATGGCACAGGCAAGGTACAGTGACATTGCCCTAACGAGCAGGACACTGCCCTAGAGACTGACCATATATGCATATGATCAGCGCCCAAGCCCCGTCTCCACCCAAGCTAGGACCAAGGAGGGCCAGGGAATGGCTGCTGATGACTCAGCAGATAGACCTATAGGCTACCCCAACCCCACATCCTTAGCTCACAAAGATGGTGAGGTTGCAGCGACAAAAAGGAACTAATGAATTTGAGCGGGACTCGAACCCATCTGGCCACCACAACCCTACAGATAATGGTAGCCTACATTTACAGAGTAAATCACAACCTACCCTTCCTTAATCTAACATAACTTGGGGTACTGCATCCTACCAGCTGGGGACACCACCCACCAAAAATCGACCCTGAACGATGCGCTCAATATGGCGACACATAACATGCAAAACTTATAACTTATGAACTATATCAATGCCATTAGGTATTCACTCCCAACAGTTGTTTCGGAGGAAACTGTCCTAATCATAATAAGAAATAATGATGAGTAGAAGAAGTGAAGAATTATAGCCTCCTTGTAAAATAACATCGATCAAGAGACTGAGCTGGCAAAAGGTCAGCCTAATCTAACAACAACGATAATTTATTCCTATATTTTGTCAATGTCGTGGGTCAGAGGATGCGTGAAGCCAAAAGGTACCCTGACACTTGCACGAATTTTTGCCACGAATTTGTCGTGGCAAGTCGTGACATTTTGTGGCCCGAACTGGAAGATCAAAAAAGACAAAAATTACCTCAGAATCACAGCTGACCTGTCCACATTGAAACGAACTGGCACGACAAGTTCACAACGAGTTCACGCATAGTTTGCGCATAGTGTGCGCACTTCCCGCATCGTCCCGACGAGTTCACGAACAGTTCGCGCATAGATCACGACCCGGTCACGAAATTTAGTTGTGACCAAAATTTTGAGCATTTCAAAATTCTCGTCACGACATGCCACGATGTCACGACGGGTTTACGAACATTTCACGCCAGTTCACGACGAGTTCACGCCAGTTCACGACTCGAGTCGTGACAATTCGTGCCACTAATTCATGCAAGTGTCAGCCTGGCTAAACACTGACACTCATAGATATGAGGAATGACTAGTGAAAACTTATCAGAGTATTTTAGACTTTCGCGTTTCACACCAAAGGAAGGTGATACTCAAGATTTACATTACCAGTTAGTCGTAGCTTCAGAACTGGGATTGTAATTACTGAAAATCACAGTCTCTCCGAAGTGTCAATAAAGATACTTTAACAACATTACAAGATGTGTTGACCGTTTTGCTTTACTGAATTCTTAAAATCAAAATTTAGTTTGTTTTCGAGACTTTTGTATCCAAGTTTTAAGAAATCTAAAAGAAAAATTGATCTTTCTAAATTTTGAAAAACTCTGTTAACATGACGCAGTGGTTAAATATCAGATCAAGCAACCAGCAGTCCGCTTCCTTCACAAGATGCGTGAGTTCTTTTTTTATCATTCTAATCTGTGGAAGCTTACTATGTTCATGACATTTTAGTTTATTCCATTGAATCTACACATAATGAGTAAAAGTAATTTCATTGCTGTCAAATTAATTACTATAAATGCCTCTCTCAATTGGACCAAATTAAAACATTACTGCTGCCAATTATAGGCGATAGAACCCGTAGAACGTTTATTATTGTTTTACTGCAAATGACAATATAATATGAATAAATGCGTATTAATAATACGTTTAAACATTTCTCTCTCCCCAATGGACCTTATAAAAGTATGAAAAATGTAAGTACTATACCATGGCTTTGGGTTCCAGGCGATACGGAACGTC
>NC_090735.1:142817510-142905010 GCF_036898095.1 Palaemon carinicauda | reverse complement strand
TCAACAATTCAGCTGTCAATGGCACTACTATAATTGCAAAGACGCTGCTGTAAGTAATGGTAAAATTCAACACAATTTTCACATGTATTATTTTCATTCTTGTAATCATTATAGCTGTGCTAATGTCTCTCTTTAGCCTCTATACCAAGGTCTTCCACTGTTTCGGGTTAGAGTTCTCTTGCTTGAGGGTACACTCGAGCACAATATTTTTTAGAAGTTTTTTTATAATCTATATATGAAAGATGTAATTCAATGCTATCGCTGTTCTTAAAATATTTTACTTTATCATTATTTCTCTTGTAATTTATTTATCTCCTTGTTTCTTTTCCTCACTGGGCTAGTTTTCCCTGTTGGAGGCCTTGGGCATTTATTATTACTAGCCAAGCTACAACTCTAATTGGAAAAGCAGGATGCTAACAAGACAAAGGAAAAGTAGCCCAGTGAAGAAAGGAAATAAGGGAATAGCAAATAAAGTAAATACAGTATATGTAATGAATAAAAATTATATAGAATATTACAAGATTAGCAACAACGTTGAAATATATCTATCATATATAAACTAGGAAGCAACTTATGTTAACCTATTCAACAGAAAAGAATTTCCAAAATGTTTGAACTTTTGGAGTACTACCAAGTCAACCATTAGATTAGGAAGATCATTTCACAATCTTATCACAACTGGAATAAAAACGTGTGGAACACTTTGTAGTATTGTGCCTTATATGGTGAAGAAAGCATAACTTAGAATTACCAGCATAAATAATACTACGTACAGGATGGTACAGTCTGGTAAGATCTGAATTATCTTATGTAACATACAAAAAGAACTAACTGAACAACGGTGCCAGAGACTAACATCTAGATCTGGAATAAGAAATTTAATATATCTAAAATTTCTATACAACAAATTAAGAAAAGAGTTAGACAGGAGAACGATATTCTAAACAAGGAAGAATTAAATAACTGATATATGATTAGTTTTATAAAATTGAAGAAATAACAGACCGATTGCGTTTCTCAAAAGTAAATTTGCAATCAGGAATCAGAACTATACTTTGAAATTAGTTTTATATCGCCAATGCAATGATCTGGATGTTGAGGAGCCACTGTCTCGGCCTACTTACAATCATACTTTGAGTTTTGTTAGGGTTCAACTTCATCCTCATAAGGTGCACCATGCAACATTGTAATAATAATAATAATAATAATAATAATAATAATAATAATAATAATAATAATAATAATAATAATAATAATAATAATAATAACAAACGCTTTTCCAGGTCAGTGCCTCACGTGTTAAAACAATAAGAGCACAAAGGAAATAAAATATAGGGCCATGGAGTTTTTAATAATAATAATAATAATAATAATAATAATAATAATAATAAGAAGAAGAAGAAGAAGAAGAAGAAGAAGAAGAAGAAGAAGAAGAAGAAGAAGAAGAAGAAGAAATGGTGTTATACTGACTAGTTTTAAATAAATGATAGAATATACAAGTACTTTAAAATTAGCATATAGAATAAGAAGTATATAGCATTTGGTAACAGGTGTCAGCACCCCTACTGTAGGTTGTATCACATGAGAAAAAAATTCGTTCCACTTAAGAGTTAATTGACACAACGAACCATTATATAAAATGATTATACTTTTGTAGGTACTTCCTACGGGGAACTAACACTAGCCTTTGTTTTGTATTCGTATTCATTACTTGTGGTGGTGAATATTTATCTTTGTGTTCTTCAAAACACACACACAGTATGCCTAGATGTAGTTTATAAGAAATGAGATTGGGAAAATGTAAGAATTTACATTAATGGGGAATACCTTAATAGCTTAAGATTTTCAGATGACATATATCTGTTTATTGAATCATGGGAGGAGGTGCAAAAGATGATAGAAGACTTGAATAGAGAAAGCAGAAACGTAGGACTGAAAATGAATATGAGTAAAACTAAGATATTGTTCAATGAAAATGAACACACAACAAATACGGGGTATGGATGAACCCCTAAAGATTGTCAATGAATATACGTACTTACGACAGACAGCAAGTGTTTCCCCAGGACATAAGACCGAAAAACAAAGGTTAAGCATGGGATGGAGAGCTTCTGGTAGAGAAAATGAGATTATGAATAGTAAATGCTACTTTTTCTTAAAATAACATTTAATCGGATGGTCCTATCAGTATTAACTAATGCGAACGAAACTCGGAGCCTTACTAATGGGTTAGAACATAAGCTACTTACAACTCAAGGAGCTATGGAAAGAATGATGATAGGAATAACACTTAGAGACAGAAAAAAAAGAGAAACATGGATACGAGAGCAAACTAAAGTAGAGAATATTCTAACATGTAAGAAAAAGAAATGAATATGGGCAGAACATATTATGAGAATGGCAGATAATAGATGGACCTTAACGATGACAGAATAGATCCCTAGAAATAGAAAAAGGAGCAGGGGAAGGAAGAGAAGACGATGGATTGACGAACTAAGAACGTTTGTGGGTGTGGCCTGGTATAAAAAGACCAGAAACAGACACGAGAAGGACATTTCTGAGGCCTACAGTGAATTAGTTACGGATGATGATGATGATGAATTATGTATATATATATATATATATATATATATATATATATATATATATATATATATATATATATATATATATATATATATATATATATATATACACACATATATATACAGTATGTGTGTATATATATATATATATATATATATATATATATATATATATATGTGTGTGTGTGTGTGTGTGTGTGTGTGTGTGTGTGTGTGTGTGTGTGTGTGTGTGTGTGTTCCCGTACGGTTTTGTGTGTTATTGAGAATTTAAGGTGCTTGCCCCTTGAATCTAATTTCCTGAATCATTATCAGTACGAAATCACCTCACATATCACGTGCACTTCTTAGATTTGTTGTATCTGTAAGTGGTTATCAGCTACAAAATTATCCATAAGCACTGACTAAATAAGTATACGTTCTACCGAAGCTCGGGAGTTAACCAATTCAACCAATTCTAAATTATGTTAATTTCCTGGATGTTAATTCTCTGACCCCAACCCGGCCATCTATGACCGCAGCCCTGGCAACGCTAGTTTATATGTCAATCAATCAATCAACGAATCTCTCCTTAAAAAAAAAATGATTCGACGAAAAATTACTCAGCGTTATCATCATTTAAAGAGAATGTTATCACGTATCACTTTAGACTTTTTCTAATCTACTCTTATGCATTAGTTTATATTTTAAAATTGAAGAAAAACGTTGTAGAATGTGCATAAACTCAAACCAGACTTTTAGGATGGCTATTTGAAAATATATGAATGTTTTTTTTTTTTTAATCATCCACTGCTGTTTATTTACATGAAACGTTATAAGTGGAAGTTTCTAAAAAGCCACCCTTGACCCAATTAACACAGAATAGACGATTAAATCCTTACGCCCGACTCACTCTCACACCGAATTAGCTTCTGTTTTCTGCTTCGTTATCACGATTCATAAAACAACCTCACTAAATTGATTATTGTTTATCTGGACAGATGAAAGCGAAAGTTGCAAATAAGCAAAGTGACGAATCTGTCGAATATAATATCAGAAAAAAAAAGAGTATAAAAGATAACGTTTATATTTACGTCAGTTTTCAGCCACGGGTGAAAACAGATGAATTATACAATCGTGCAAAGAAACATATTGCTCTAACGGAGAACAAATAAGCAAATGAATGGGGAACTAAATTGTCAACATAAGTATATAAACAGATAAGGAAGAGATTTAACGATTGAAAGGGGGAATAGAACTAAGGTGTGGTTGAATGTGTGAGACCTATCCTCTACGCTTCATAAGAAAGGTATAACACCTTCAAGAAAACTAAAGGTACAGTGACCTACGCGGAAACAGGTCAACGACTGACTATGAGAATGCACAGCCCCCTAACACCTATGTCAACTTAGTACCCTCCCAATTTACTCTGGACCTTTGTTTCCCTTTCAGTTGGCTTATCTCCACTGGCGTTGGGGACTGAATATTCATTCGCTTAATTTAATCTATTCCTGTGGCCCACGATTGGCCAATCACAGAGGTGCTCTGGCTCATCCATCAATGAGGGACAGGTCCCCCATTGTACCCTGTGCAAATACCATGAATGCACCGATAAAATGTCAGGCATAACTCGTTTTATCATTCCATTTAGGATACTCCCTCTGTTCTGGTATTTTTGCAGAAGTCATTTCACACGTGTTTATCATCTGGATTTAATGACTGGTTTAACGGGACTGGCTTTTGCCACCTGGCACGAGCATTGTCAGAGCTTTACAGATGCACCACGTTGTTCTATTTCTGTAATACTGCAGACTTACCAATGCAAATCTCGTTTCGGGTTAGGCTACATACAATGGAGTTGGGTTTCTGATAAAATCTCCCAAATTCTTATACGGATTTGCGGTGTTGCTAAAGAGTCAAGATATGCTTTGTTGAACTGACGATGCCGTATCAGCTTTAAGAGATTCAAATCTAAAAGGGGATACGGGCGCTGGTTTTCTTTCAAGACTTGGCTGGGAAAGTTGGCATGATGCTATTCCAGACGAATTTTGACTAGGCTTGAGACACCTTCCTTCCGTAGATAGAGTCTTCTTGGTAATAATTCCTATAACAATATACTGTCTCCCGCCCCTCCCCATTTCTAAATTTACAGGAAATGCGACAAAAAAATGAAATTCATGCATATATATTTTAATATGCTCAGGAATACTTATGAACATTAGTTTATAGAACAGCAAATACAGTTATTGCAAATATTTATTGAGGAATAAATTTGCTTGCCAATAAAATTGACAAAGAGTGACTTCACTGCACATTGTATATTGACTTTACAATAGCTTAAAAGAATTGTCGTCATTTAAAGGTAATTTTACAGTACGTAAATAAGCACTTCTAAAGCTAATAATCTATAATAATCTACAAGTGACATAGATTATTGATCGATTCCCATTTTCTAAGACACCAACAGAGGGGTGGGGCGCTCTCGTCGAGCGAGGGGAGAGGCAGTGAACTCACTTCTAAGTTGTTTTCAAATAGTTTCGTTCGTCGTTGCCATGAAAGAAATATATGATTTATTGCGATCGATATTTATAAACTACGATTATATACGTTCGACAGCTAATAGCCATTATATTACGTGACAAACACCATTATCACCACATTTCGCCTTTTTTTCATTACGGGGTTCTTAAGAATAAGAGGTGAACGAAATAATTTAAAAATATCGAATAAATTTGGTAAGAGCAGAAGGCAGCAGACACCCTGAGAGCGTCCTCGTACCACAACAAACATGGCGGCGGTGGTCGACAGTAGGGAAAGTTCTCCGCAAATATGACCCAGTTCGGATTATTTCTTTGCTCCCTGGTTCTTAAAACAGACTTAAATAGCAACTAAGGGACCATACTTGAACAGTGTGCGTGTGTGGACTTGGGGTATCGAGTTTCAGTGAACTAGAAATTGAGATTGAAAGTGAATTTGGTGAACGTTTTTGTGGAAGTACTATGCTATATTATTGAACTTATACATCGTATTTTTTCCTGTCATGGGCGATGGTAAGTGTGTGACCTGTTAAGTTGTGTGACTATTCATCGATTTATAAAGAAAAATAATATTTTTTTATTAATGGATCGACTAAGCTCCCGAGATGGATTTCCGACTTCGTTTCCGTCGCTCATCCGGTGAAAATCGAAGCAAATTGTCTTATTTTGGAAATAATTCCATTTAATCTAATCCAAAAGCATTTTTTTTACATTCAACATGCAATTCTAATTGTTAAGGCGTTGTCACAATCTAAAATAGGCATAGCCTAGTCAAGGTTACGAATTAGGCCCCTTTCATGATTAACTATCAGGAAGGAGGCATAGGCTCTAATGAAATATCGATTTTGGATTAGTAGATGCATTTCAAGACGTTGGTTATTAAATTTTAATTTTCAATGTAGGATCTTAGTTAGCTTGTTTAGTTAGGGCTACTAAATAGGATTATTATAGTAAGGAATATCCAATAAATGGTTGCAATTTTTTTTTACATAAAGCTCAGGATCCCCGATAAACCTGAACACTGACTAATATTTACTAAAAGCTTTTAAAATTGATCTTCCTTAAGCTTGGGTGTTTTGTTCTTAATTGTATAGGAGATCTATTCATACTTGAATAATTGTCTAATAAAGTAAAATTTAATTTTCTATTAGATTTGGCTTTTTGCATTCACTGAAGCCAGGGATTCTTAATTTTATCTACATAACATATTTTATTTTAACAGAAAATAAAAACTAAGTCTTTACTCGTGGATTGAAGAGTAAACATTGAAGCCTTTCATTCCTTCTTAACCCAACCTAGGGTACTATGTTCTTACTCATTGTAAAACTTGCCCCCACTTACTTAAACTGACCTAGGCCACCACAAAGTCTTCGAACAGTGCATGGGAAAAATTATACTGAAATCAATAATAGGTTAGCTTTTCATATCTTTATTATGGTTTTGTCAATTAAAATCCGTACGAAGATAATAGGGTGCTGCTTTATAGGGCTTTACAATATTCGGAATTCTGTAGAAAAATAAAAATTTAAGACAAAGAAGCTGTATAAAAAAAACCTAAGCTCAGACTTATTATTCTCTATTTGGGCGTTAAAAGTAAAAAGAAATAACAAGTGGTAAGAGGGGTGAATGTAGTTCGTTGGGACAGGGTAAGATAAGAGTACAGCAGTCTAAGAATACGTCTCCTAGGTTAGGTTAGGTAGGAATCATTCGGTTAGGTGATGTTCTTGTGTCTGTAAAATGTGTTTTTTTCACTCTGTCCCAACAAACTACAAAGGCTCCGTAGTAAGAATTTGAGTGAGTAAATTTTATGTCGATTCTACTTCTCGTGCTGTAATAATAACACTTACAATATCGTACTTTTTGTTTTTATTACTCTAAAGAGTTCCTTTTATTTTTATCATTATTAAGCCTTCCCAATATTTTACAGCATCAAATAATGTAATTTTTTTTCCTTTTTAATTTAATGTGGCACTTGGGAATTTTTTCTTTAAAAATTTTCCATTTTTTGGAAAAAGTTAAATGTACTGTAGATCTAGTTATAAACTAAACCTGCGGTAACTCAAGTTTAGTGTGTTTTATCATATTATTATATTCCCATTTTTATTTTGAAAGAATAATAGTGTTGTTAAGCACACTCCAGGTGATGTGGGTTGGAGGAATAAGCTTAGGCCCCAATTGTTTTTGTTTTAACTTAGCACAATTTGGAATCACTATGTCCTGACATTATTTAATCAAACCTAATACACTTATGTCCTGACATTATTTAAACTAACCTTATACACTTATGTCCTGACATTATTTAACGTAACCTAATACACTTATGTCCTGACATTATTTAACCCCCAATTGTTTTTGTTTTAATTAACCATAATTTGGAATCACTTTATCATGACATTATTTAACTTAATACATCGTCCTGACATTATTTAACCTAATCTTCTCATTACAGGCATCCTTACCCAAATCCCAGTAAAGCCAGGCTTTTGCAGTGCGTCAGCCACCAGCACAATACTGGTGCAGTTTTTTTTTTTTTTTTTTTTTTTTTTTTTTTTTTTTTTTTTTTTTTTTTTTTTTTTTTTAATATATAAATAAGAGGAGGGGACTCAAAGCTTGTCAGAAATACAGCAAGAAAAAAAATACAAAAATCATTATAGAAATGGATTACAAAAATCATTATAGAAATGGATTCCACATCAAATAAAGCTTCAGTCCTAAATACAGTATTGGCGTATTTTAATTTTAAAGTGCCAGCTTAATCATGCATTAATCTAACATCATGAGGTGTAAGGTTTATGGTCTTTTCCTGGTAATAAGGCAGCAGTTGTCCAAATCTTCCCATGCTGATGTATGGTTTTTATGCAGAACTACAGTTGGTTACATCCATGATTTATATTCAAGTTTCTGCATAACAAATGTAACGTGGGAATACTTAATGTAAATATTTTGAATAAGGCTACCTATCCTATTTAGGATTGCTGCAAGACTTGCCATGCAAATATTAATATGTTCATTTATAACTTAGTAATTGCTGATAATAGAGTGGTGTTACTACTCCTGATCTTAGTTTGCTTGATTTTATTTGGTATGTAGGAATTACAGAGATTTTATGGTTTTAAGAAATACAGTACCTTTCTATCTTGAAATTTTAATGTTACTTTAAAAATCAATTGTAATCTAACTGTACTGTATAAGAAGTCAGGTCTGTGTGTACTGTTTAAAAGATATTGGTTAATATAATATATGAAAAGATACAAAGTAACTCAAAAGATTATTACCAAATCCAGGGAAAATATACTGATCAGTATTTTCAATGAAGATCCGAGAATGTAGATATAAAGAATTTTGTATACTGTTGATACAGTATACAGATATATAATCAACAAGTTATTCAATCGAATGTACAGGTACTCCTCATTTAACGACGGTTCGTTTAACGACAATTTGTAGTTACAACGGTAGTTGTGTGTGACGCCAACCAATGCCAAATGTAGCTTAATGCTAAAAAACAGATGTCAAACATAAGATTTTTAATTACCGTAGTAATCGGCTAATAGTAATGAACACAAGTCAAAATGTGAAATTTAGATTTACATATCACAGCATAATGTTAAAATGCGTAAGTCAAAACAGGAAAACTAGCTAGCTTAGAAATAAAAAATTACTGTAATACTGTACATCACAGTACTATAAATCGCCAAAGAACACAAGTCATAATGTGAAACTTAGGAGTTAAAAATTGGCAAATAATATTGTATGAGTTAGGAAATTATATCAATGATACTGTGCTAATGATATGTGAGGACTGCATATTTTGCATACTGTACCACCGTTACCTTGAAAACAGCTGACAACAAAACCAAAATAAAAACAATTGATAATTGTTGTTGTTAAAGTAAACCCTAAATTGATAATAGAAAGTACAAAAAATATTAAATGAATCTGTTTAAATTGGAAAACTTTCAGCACATAAATGTTATTATATGGCCTAAGACAACACATCAGCTGACAAAATCAACTATGTTTTAAGCTCACCTTATAGTACTGTACTATCAAATATAAATTTTCAATATTAAACTTACCCGATAATCATGTAGCTGTCAACTCCGTTGCCCGACAGAATTCTATGGAGGGATACGCCAGCTATCACAATACTAGAAGGGGGTGTACTTACCAGCGCCACCTGTGGCCAGGTACTCAAGTACTTCTTGTTGACACCTCCTCAATTATTCCTCTGTCGTGCTTCCGGCAAGACGTTCTGGGATACGCTTATGGTCTTCGAGTATTTTCACGGCTAATTGGTGAAGTATTCTCTCAGATTAACGGCTGTCGCTTTACTGGAAACCTTCTTATATTAGCTAGATAGCTTTTATATAGTCCTGATTAACGGTTAACGATCTTTTGCTTGATTTTGGAACCCCCTTTGGCTAACTCTTTGGATTCAAGATTTCTGACATTTCGCAAGCCCCCTCCCATAGACGATGTAGGTCTTGCAATAGGCGTATTCCGAAGGCCTCGGTAGATCCTCACACCGCTTGTTCTGACTGTAGGGACAGGCCCTGTCAGTTAGAAAATCGATGTGAGGAATGCGCCGGACTTTCGGAATTGGAATTTGTCCGTCTTTTGAAATATTCAACTAAGTTAGAGAGAGGTAGAGTTAGGAGGAGTTCTTCTCACTCTTCACTGTTTTCCTCACCTCATGATCCCCTACCTTTTCCTACCCCTGTAGTGGCTACCCCCGAACCTACTGTTTGCCCTCCGCCTGATATGTCTGTTGTTTTGCGTGCTATTCAGGCCTTAGGCGATAAAGTAGAGTCAGTGGTAAGTGACCATAAGTCTCTGATGGCCGAAGTTAAGGAACTTAAGGTCAAGAGTGCAGTGGGTGGAATTAGTGCCAGTGCTGTGACGAGTGCTAGTGTCAGTGCAGTGCCAAGTGCTAGTGTCAGTGCCAGTGTGGTGCGTGAGGATATTTCTGTGCGAGCCAGTCGTCCTCCCAGTCCGGGACCTCTTGCAAGCTCCCAAGCCCAGGGGAGAAGCAATGTCGAAGGGCATAAGGGTTCGGCAGGCCTTGTTAGGCGCACAGAAGTATCCTCGGTGGTTGCGGGCGTGTCTTCCAAAGACCGTCACTCCCACCTGCAGACGATTGAGCCCGTCTTTATCTCGTCCGCTGATCAACTGTCAGGGAAGAAACGTTGGTCTCAGGTCTCGAGACCACTTAAACGCAGAGTCCAGTCCGCGAGTGCTCAGCCAGGTTGCAGTCATTGGCTCAGCTCTGACTCGCCGCAGTCATCTGTCGACTGCACTCTGCCCAAGAGGAGTAAGGTTCTGCCACAACAGAGCTCGACTGTTAGGGCTTTACCTCAGTCTACTGTCGTTTCTGCCGATCCCAAGTGGACTCTTCTTCAGTCCATGCAAGCACAGCTTTCGGACTTGATGCGTGAGTGTCGGGCTGAGAGTGTTGCGCCTCCGCCTCCGCCTGCTCTCGCTCCGCCTGCGCTCGCTCCGCCTGATCGCAGTACCACCTGCCAGGCGTACGATGTTGAGCCACATTCTGAGTTTGCTGTTCCCAGTGGTGTTCAGCCTCCGCCTTCTTTAAGGCAACCTTTACTATGGGATCAGGAGGATTATACCTCTCTTCCTCCGCCTCCCCTTGCTGCTCCACCAGTGGTGCAACTCTCGGTTGAGGTACAACAACCTCTCCCGTCCATGAGTCAGTCTCCTCAGCTCTCGCTGCAGCGAGCTCAACCCTCCTCAAGGCAAGCTCCACTACACCTTGGCCTTGCGCCTCAGGAGCCTCAGCTTGCGAGACATTTACCTTGTTCTGCGCAGCCTCAACCTCATCATGCTCAGCTCATACCACAGGAACAGGAACTTGCTACTCCGCTTCCGCCAACCGCTCAGCAAGCGCAATCCTTGGGTTCAACCTCTCATGCTAGGAGTCAGCCTCCTCCACCCATGCGCCTTCCTTCTGCTTCGTCTGTTATTCAGCCTTTGCAGTCTGAGCCTCAGGTTTTCCCTCAACAGTTACTTGAAGAGGAAACCACTAATATTGTTCCTACTCGTTCTGACTCTGCAGTTCAGCATTCTTGTCCGATCTCTTCGCTACACTCTGGTGATGAGGCTTCGGATGATGAGGAGGCACACCTGGATCCCTCATCAGACGTGGATGAATCCAAGCTTTCTCCACAGTCTATTGACTTCCGTAAGGTCTTGGCTCTACTTAGGGAGGTTTACCCAGACCACTTTGTCTCTGCTATTCCCCGCTCTCCGCCATCTGAGTTTTCGCTGGGCATACAACAAGCTAAGTCCACCTATACTAAGCTAGTCCTAGCTAGGTCCTCTAAGAGGGCGTTAAGGATCTTAGGGGAGTGGCTGCAGTCTAAGCAACACCTTGGCAAGACTTCTTTCATGTTCCCTCCAACGAAGCTCACTTCGAAAGCGAGCGTTTGGTATGTCACAGGAGAAGCACCAGGCTTGGGAGTACCTGCCTCTGCCCAGGCTGACTTCTCAAGTCTGGTAGACTCGCCTCGGAGAACTGCAATGAGGCGCTCTAAGGTTTGTTGGACCTTCTCAGACCTGGATCACTTACTGAAAGGAATGTTTAGAGCATTTGAAATGTTCAACTTTCTAGACTGGTGCCTGGGGGCCCTCAGCAAGAAGACCTCTCCTGCGGACAAAGATTCTGCCATGCTATTAATGTCCTGCATGGATAAGGCCATTAGGGATGGATCTGGTGAGCTTGCGTCGATGTTTGTATCAGGGGTTTTGAAGAAAAGGGAACAACTGTGTACCTTCCTTTCCGCCAGCATTACACCTTGCCAACGGTCACAACTCCTTTTTGCTCCGCTCTCGAAGTTCCTCTTCCCCGAAGAGCTGGTTAAGGACTTGTCTGCTGCCCTGATACAAAAGGATACACACGATCTTGTAGCCTCATCGGCTCGTAAGTCTAAGGTTGCTACCTCAGTCCCCAAGACTTATCGCTCCCCAGTGGCTGATACCCCTGCTACGAGGTTCATACCGCCCTTTCGTGGTAGAGCCCCCAGCCGAGGAAGCTCCCGTCCAGACTCTCACAGGAGCAAGTCTAGGAAAGGATCCAGGACATCTAAAGGAAAAAACTGACTCTCCGCATCTCCAGACAGCAGTAGGAGCCAGACTCAAGATCTTCTGGCGAGCCTGGGAGAAGAGAGGTGCAGACGCCCAGTCTGTCAGTTGGCTGAGGAACGGTTACAGGATTCCATTCTGCCTCAAACCACCTCTGACCACATCGCCCATCAACCTCTCTCCCAACTACAAAGAAGAGGACAAGAGGCTAGCATTGCACCAGGAGGTGTCGCTACTTGTGCAGAAGAAGGCAGTGGTTATAGTCCGGGACCATCAATCCCCGGGCTTCTACAACCGTCTCTTTCTTGTGGCCAAGAAGACAGGAGGTTGGAGACCGGTGCTGGACGTCAGCGCTCTCAACGCGTATGTCACCAAGCAGACGTTCACGATGGAGACGACGAAGTCGGTCTTAGCAGCGGTCAGACAGGAGGACTGGATGGTCTCGTTGGACTTGAAAGATGCATACTTTCACGTTCCTATTCATCCAGACTCCCAACCTTTCCTGAGATTCGTTTTTGGAAAGGTTGTCTACCAATTCCAAGCCCTGTGTTTTGGCCTAAGCACAGCTCCTATGGTCTTTACTCATCTGATGAGGAATATAGCAAAATTCCTACACTTGTCGAACATCAGAGCCTCCCTCTACTTAGACGACTGGCTGTTGAGAGCCTCCACGAGTCGTCGTTGTCTGGAGAATCTCAATTGGACTTTAGACTTAATCAAAGACCTGGGTCTATTAGTCAACATAGAGAAGTCTCAACTCATTCCCTCCCAATCCATTGTGTACCTGGGAATGGAGATTCGGAGTCAGGATTTTCGGGCTTTTCCATCGGCCCCCAGGATAAGCCAAGCCCTAGAGTGCATCATGAGCATGCTGAAGAGGAGCAGTTGCTCAGTGAGACAGTGGATGAGCCTCACAGGGACCCTCTCATCACTGGCCCTGTTTGTCGAGCTAGGGAGACTCCACCTCCGCCCTCTTCAATTCCATCTTGCAGCTCATTGGGACAAGGGTTCGACTCTCGAAGCAGTCTCTATCCCTATCAACCAAGAGATGAAGACCACTCTCCTGTGGTGGAAGCACAACCTCCTTCTCAGGGAGGGTCTATCGTTGGCCATTCAGACCCCCAATCTTCATCTCTTCTCAGATGCATCGGACTCGGGCTGGGGTGCAACCTTGGACGGACGGGAATGCTCGGGAACGTGGAACGAGGAACAAGGATTACTCCACATCAACTGCAAGGAGCTGCTAGCGGTTCATCTAGCCCTGTTGAACTTCAAGTCCCTCCTGCTAGGCAAAGTGGTGGAGGTGAACTCAGACAATACCACAGCCTTGGCTTACATCTCCAAGCAAGGAGGGACCCATTCGAGGAGCCTATACGAGATCGCAAGGGACCTCCTCATTTGGTCAAGAGGTCTAAACCTCACTCTGGTCACGAGGTTCATTCAGGGCGATATGAACGTCTCAGCAGATCGCCTAAGCAGAAGGAATCAGGTCATTCCCACGGAATGGACCCTCCACAAGAGTGTGTGCAACAGACTTTGGACCTTGTGGGGTCAACCTACCATAGATCTGTTTGCCACCTCCATAACCAAGAGACTTCCGCTGTACTGTTCCCCTGTTCCAGACCCTGCAGCAGTTCATGTGGATGCTTTTCTACTGAACTGGTCCCATCTCGACCTGTACGCATTCCCACCGTTCAAGATAATAAACAAAGTTCTGCAGAAATTCGTCTCGCACGAAGGGACACGGCTGACGCTGGTTGCTCCCCTTTGGCCTGCAAGAGAATGGTTCACAGAGGTACTTCAATGGCTAGTCGACATCCCCAGGACTCTACCTCTAAGAGTGGACCTTCTACGTCAACCTCACGTAGACAGGTTGCACCCAAACCTCCACGCTCTTCGGCTGACTGCCTTCAGACTGTCGAAAGATTCGCTAGAGCTAGAGGCTTTTCGAAGGAGGCAGCCAGTGCGATTGCCAGAGCAAGAAGGGTTTCCACTCGTAGAGTCTACCAGTCTAAGTGGGAGGTCTTCCGAAGCTGGTGTAGAGCCAATTCAATATCCTCTACCAATACCTCTGTGACCCAAATTGCTGACTTCCTTCTACATCTTAGGAATGAGAGATCCCTTTCAGCCCCTACGATTAAAGGATATAGGAGTATGTTGGCTTCAGTTCTCCGCCACAGAGGTTTGGACCTGTCTTCCAACAAGGACCTTCAAGACATTCTTAAGTCTTTTGAGACGTCTAAAGAACGTCGTCTTTCCACTCCAGGCTGGAATCTAGACGTAGTCTTAAGGTTCCTTATGTCATCTAGGTTCGAACCTCTCCAGTCAGCTTCCTTCAAGGACCTTACCCTCAAGACTCTTTTTCTCGTCTGCCTTGCAACAGCTAAGAGAGTCAGTGAGGTTCATGCCTTCAGCAAGAACATTGGTTTCACAACCGAATCTGCAACATGTTCTTTTCAGCTTGGATTCCTAGCAAAGAACGAACTTCCTTCACGTCCTTGGCCTAGATCGTTTGAAATACCTAGCCTCTCCAACATGGTAGGTAACGAACTAGAGAGAGTTCTTTGCCCTGTCAGAGCTCTCAAATATTATCTTAAGAGGTCTAAACCTATTCGAGGACAGTCAGAAGCTTTATGGTGTGCCATCAAGAAACCTTCGAGGCCCATGTCCAAGAATGGGGTTTCGTATTATATAAGGCTTCTGATCAGAGAAGCACACTCTCACTTAAAGGAGGAAGACCTTGCATTGCTGAAGGTAAGGACCCACGAAGTAAGAGCCGTAGCTACTTCGATGGCCTTTAATAAAAACCGTTCTCTGCAGAGCATAATGGATGCAACCTATTGGAGGAGCAAGTCAGTGTTTGCATCATTTTATCTGAAAGATGTCCAGTCTCTTTACGAGAACTGCTACACCCTGGGACCATTCGTAGCAGCGAGTGCAGTAGTAGGTGAGGGCTCAGCCACTACATTCCCTTAATCCCATAACCTTTTTTAACCTTTCTCTTGAATGCTTTTATTGTTGTTTTTATGGTTGTTACGGTAGGCTAAGAAGCCTTCCGCATCCTTTTGATTTGGCGGGTGGTCTATTCATTCTTGAGAAGCGCCTGGGTTAAAGGTTTGGTAGAGGTCCTTTAGTAGGGGTTGCAACCCCGTGTACTTTGGCACCTTTGGGTTGATTCAGCCTCCAAGAGGAACGCTGCGCTCAGTAAGGAAGACGAACTTTAAAAAAGAGGCAGAGTAACGGTTCAATTCGACTTCCTTACCAGGTACTTATTATTTCATTGTTATTTGAGATAACTGTTGTATGAAATATGGGATACTTAGCTATCCTTTAATCTTGTACACTGGTTTTCACCCACCTCCCTGGGTGTGAATCAGCTACATGATTATCGGGTAATTTTAATATTGAAAAATGTTATTTTTATTAGTAAAATAAATTTTTGAATATACTTACCCGATAATCATGATTTAATCGACCCTCCCTTCCTCCCCAGAGAGAACCAGTGGACCGAGGAATAATTGAGGAGGTGTCAACAAGAAGTACTTGAGTACCTGGCCACAGGTGGCGCTGGTAAGTACACCCCCTTCTAGTATTGTGATAGCTGGCGTATCCCTCCATAGAATTCTGTCGGGCAACGGAGTTGACAGCTACATGATTATCGGGTAAGTATATTCAAAAATTTATTTTACTAATAAAAATAACATTTTAAATAAAAGTTTAAACTTATTCATTGTGTAGTATTTAATTGTGACTTCTTAAGGAAACAAAGATTTTGTCTGTTAGAGAAAGGGAGAAACTTATTCATATGTCCAAGTGGTAACTACCTTAATAATAATAATAGCTATAAATGTTCTGTAAGGACACAATGATAGCTTTTGACATATTGGTGCAGATGTAATACAGTAATATTCATTATGAAGATGTTTTGAATAAGTTAAGAAATTATATAAATGATACTCTTAAGTACAAAAAAATATTTTAATAAAGCACAATTAACTACAGTACTTAAAAAAATCAAGATGTTTTAGAATGCGGTATTGTTATTTTGTAAAAAAAAAAAAAAAAAAAGATAAAATTGAATGCTGTGTTTTAAGCTACAATTAAAAATTGATTTATGCATTGCATAATTTTTTTTCATATTTAATTGATGTTTTAAGGAAACAGATTTTAGTCTCCTGCTATATATACTGTATATATTATATCGCAACATAGAGACAGATAAAGATCAGCTGATGAAATCACTGACATGAAGCAAGGAATTGCTAACCACATGAACGATGTAGTAGTGTTAATTTCATTCTTAAACTCAGTTAAAATATGAAAAATACTTGGTGACTTTGGGTTAACATTAGACAGACTTACTATGTATTCTTAAAGACAGGTTTGCTGGCACAGAACCCATTGCTAAACAAGAAGTACCTGTACAGTACTGCTGTCTAAAATTTTTGTAATTCAATAGTTACCATCAATCTACAAGTAATGGTTTATCAAGTGTTAGGGTAACAACCCGTTATGGGATTCTTTTCATATTTTATCTTGATAGGTACTAGTAATTTCATATAAAATTTATTTCAGTTATGTACTGTATACTGTACTGTATTACACTGGTACAGCTGACTCGCAATTCTAACAGTGCAACCATACACTTCTATACTGTATATTGAGCTATTTTTATAATTGGCAATGGTGTTTTTTATCATTTACAATGCAATCTACATTCTCCATAATATGTATAAGTACAGTATAGACTACCCTGTATATCCGAAATAAGAAAATTATTTTTTATGTTAAATATGGGTTTGTTTCTACACCGATATAAACCCTTGACCTTTAACAGAAGTATAATTTCAGCGAAGTTAGAGAAACTCTTGTGTTTAAAATTTAGTCCACACTTCATTACATTTTATGCCCACTTTACTATATATACAATGGTAATAAAACCTTAAATTGTATTATAACGAACCGTGCGGATTGACACAGTTTATTTTCCAACTAAACATTCAAATAAAGCAGTCTTGACACAACACTATAAGCACTTTTAACGCAACCAATAATAACATAAACATCCGCAGCCAAGAAAAAACTATAGATGAAAAACAAGATCTTTTTAAAATTTTTAACATGTATACTGTATATGTAGAAAAATGTAAGAGTAAGCAAAAATTTTAGTAGCGGAATCTCATGGACCTCCCTCTTACATTTAGATATGAAATAACATTTTCATGTACATACAGTACTGTACTGTATTTTGCAATATAGATATATAATTTATACTGTACAGTATACGTACAGCATCAATAAAAAACTTGACTTGCTCGGGCTAGCGTGCATTAGAAAAGAACCACTTAATAATACCACTTCAATTATCAAACACTTTTCCCCACCACTAAAACCTCAATGGCTCTAGCGTACACAATTACATAAACTTAGTAACAAGACATTTCCGTAATATTGTTTACATGTTGTTAGGACAATTATTTCTCGTTACGCAATGCTACGTAATGCAAAAAAATGTTAGTCCACACTTCATTACACTTATAAGCCTATATACTTTGATAATAAAACCTAGAATTGCATTACCTGTATAGTGCACTATGCTAGTTGACACTAGCTATTACCATAAAAAGGGAGAGAAGCGAGTAAAACTAATTGCAGTACAATAAATTTTTTTGTCACTTGTAACCTGTTTTCTAGAGTCTTTGACATAAACACTTTTGCTCAACACGGTTTTACATCGTCTGTGCCTTTGTAGACTCCTTTCTTTGGAACTAACATCCTGACCTAAGTGAATGAAGACCAATATTTAAATTTGGAGCTACAGTTTTATGACAAAATAACAATATTTTGCTTTGCTGCAGTAAAACGAGCTTTTTATTTTTCATGACTAATTTAGAAATACCTTTACTTGTAAACACAAGCTTTTTGGACAAGCACTTGTAATATCTTTTGCTATCAAAGCTTCAATTCCATCTGTCATGATCATTTTTGCTTATTTTTTTTTTTTTTCAATAATAATTTTTGGAGCCTTTGTAGTTTTTTGGGACAAACCAAGTTTAAATTCAAAAGTTATGACTGAAGAACCACATTTCACATCTGTTTCCGTACATCTACAAACCTTCGTCCCCTACGTAGATGGGATAACAAAGCTGGAATACATATCAATTAAAATTTTATAATGAGGTGTAAACAAGTGGTCGGTAATTACTAATTGGAAGGGGGTGAGTCCTGCCTCCCTCCTTGTAAGTCCTGCCCCCCTCCTTGCTCACCGAGTAGTCACTTTGGTTGCGGGTATGTCCTGGCCCCCTCCTTGCTTACCGAGTAGTCACTTTGTTACCGGGTATGTCCTGCCCCCCTCCTTGCTCACCAAGTAGTCACTTTGGTAGCAGTCATCAGTGAGGACAGACACTCTCGCTGTTAGAAATATTTGGCCAGACTTCTCTAATTATTTTTCTTTCTTTCTAACATGTTAGCAACTGCTTGTCTTCAGTGGGGATGCCTGTTGAGATGTGGAAGTGCTTGGGAGTGTCGAATAATAAATTCGGCATTTTTATGACTGCTAAAGAGATGGATCCTCACCTATTGTGCCCGGCCTGCAGAAGACACTCCTGCAGTTAGGCTTCTCCATGTACCGAGTGTCTGGAGCGGTCACCCTCCAATGGGTAGTGTATGGCAGAAGGAGGGAGTAGTAGTCCAAAAGGGATTTTTTGCCTTCAGGGTCATTCTTAAAGTTGAGGAAGTCCCGACTTCTCTCTTAGCCTCCAGGTACACTGTGCTTTGACCATTACCCAATGGTTTCCTGTAGAGACTGTTCAAGTAAGAGTGATGTTAGGGAAGGTGTTCACTTCGAGCCCACCACATTAGAGTTTTCCTCCTCCTGTCAGAGATGTCACTGGCTCATTGAGAGCCCAGAGGGACGAGTCCCTCCTCACTGGACTCATGCCTCCAAAACAGACCACCTCCACCTTAGTTTCTCGACCACCTTATGAGACCGATGAAGGAGGCTTCTCAATCTCATCCCCTCTCAAGAGAGAGTGGCGAGAGACCTACCTTACTGTCATCCCCTCCCGAGACTGGCTGGGTACTTACTTTCATCCCCTCACAAGACTGGCTGAGTACTGTGTCAGAGAGGGATGATCTTGAATGTGACTACTGTATTCTGATGGCAACCTACTTCCACCGGTTGGACTAAAGGCCCCAGATATGGAGTAAGGCTTGTCAGAGTCTACCTTTGGAGGTCGTGACCTGCATTTGTAGTGTTAATGGCCTCAGAGAGACATCCTGCTCTCCTCCTAATGGGACCAAATCTGCTATCAATAAACTGTCTTGCACATCAGTGCACCAGACCTCATCTATAGCTATCTTCCTTCGTCAATTCTGGCCTCGAAAGTGCTAGACAAGGTCTCTGCAAGGAAGGACTCCCTTAGGTTTTTATAGCTAGGAAAAATACAAATTTTTTAAAAAATTTGCAGTTGTAAGGCTGGTCCTTACAACTAAATGATATACAGTATCTTCTTTGTTACACTGTTAAATTAAGCCCTACTGTGTGTAGGGTATTGCACAAAACTGAAACAGAGAGATGTCGTAAGACAATTAGGAGGCTGAGTTAGCATCAAACAAGACAAATAACAATGAAAATAATTCTAAAAATTACCTTTTTTTTCATACAGTGCCATTGGTACAGTTTTTTTTTTTTTTTTTCATACAAAATTAAACATCAAGTGCAATGCACTTTCCCTCACTGGTCAACTTACGAGCCTAATCTCTTATTTCACTTTCCCAGTAACTCCTGGATATACATAGAACAGAGAATAAGGAAATGCACAATCGCACCTTTAGAACGCCTTTAGCACAGTCTACGGATTATTGCTGGATGCAGAAATGACAGCTCTCCAGGCTTCTTTAGTCAACGCCATTGTAGAGAAGATGTCTGGAAGCTGAAGACTGGTCATAGACTTTTCAACCATGAACTGTGGTCTGCAGACCTTATTCAGGAGAGAGACCTCAAGCATAGTCAACCAAGCAATCAGGCGATTAGGCTTCACAATGAAGATCGACTTGAGGATGCATACTTCCATATTCCAATCCAGCCTGCTGCCAGGAAGTAATGCCGTGTGTCATGGCAGTAGTACTGCTATGACATAAGCAAGCAAATCATACCAATCCAAAGTTCTTTGCTTCGTTCACTCAACAGCTCTGCAAGTTACACCAGAGTTTTTACTTCAGTTTGAACATAGCGCACATCAGCAGCACTCGTTTTCTGCACTACTTGGAGGATTCCTGGTGCCCTGACAAAACTCGTAGGACAACCTTTTCTCCCACCGAGACTGACTTCTCTTGTTCTGTCACAAGCTAGGAAGTGTGGTGAACTTAAAGAGGCCCCCTCCCTATGCTCAAACAAATATTGATTTGCGTAGATATGAATATTGACACCGTTGTAGTAAGTCATCCTATATCAGACCAGACAGCTTTCGAGGGGTGAATATCCCTTTCATTTAACAGCTCTATCTACCAGTACAGCCTTGGCAGAAGTTGCTGGATCATCTGTTCTTGGAACATCTCACTCCAAATGGTCGTCTCCACCTAAAGACACGCAGGGTGAAAGAGAGCCTCCCTCTCCTATCGTTAGTTCTGATAGGGGAGGATTTCAGACTCGATCTGGAATGGTGGCAGGGTAAGACAAACCTCCTAGAGGGCTCGTCCATTCTGTCATTTCCACCAGAACTTCTGTGGTAATCAATGCAGCAAAGGAAGGATGGAGAGCCCACCCCCTACAACACCTAGGGTTGAGGCAATGGACTAACCGGAAGCATCGTATCAAAGTGTTGGATTGTCGAACAACTCCTCGTGCTCCAACATTTTTGCACTCTTGGACCTGGCACTCGATGGCACCGATGGGCAACAACTCCACTGGAATGAGATATATTATGAAACAAGGCAGTAAAGTTTCTCTGCAGCTTTGCCAGTTAGCAGCAGAAATTCGTGAGTGTGTGGGGCTCTACTCAAGTCTGACAGCACACACTATTCCAGGCAAAGCTCTTGCTTTGTGATGGTCAAGCTGAGCAGGGAGATGCAGATTGTTGGATCAGAATATTTGCATCAACAGATAGCAAATAGGATCCTGACTGTTCACCACAACTCTAAATCAAAAGCCTCCAATATACAGCTTAACGGGGGCCAGACCCGGAAGCAGTGTTCGAGGAGGCCTTTAAAAACTGGAACGGGCTTAACGTCAATGCAGTTTTACCTCCTAGGAGTGTCTAGAACTGAGTCTGGTCCACTCCCATTCTCAATTGAATCTAGTAGCTCTAAATGCGCCAAAGTAGAATGGCACCCGGACCTTCTACTCCCTCGGATAAGGACTCAGAGATTTACCACCTTTCCTGACCTGCTGTGCCAACCACATACCTAAATATTCCACAGCTCGGTGGAATCACTGTGGCATCAAACACAAAAGTTATCCATTATCTCCTCAGATGAAGACAGTTCGCAGGAAATTTCACAATAAATGGCAGGACACCTCCGGAAATCTTTAACTTCTGTGTACCAAGCCAAGCAGGCCATCTTCTGTGGTTGGGGATCGTATGAGGGGTGTGTGTCCTTTCTGAGCATCTGTTCCTGGTACTGTATAGCCAAATTCTACTTTACCTCCAAAGAGAAAAGCTGTGCTCAGTATCAGTGGAAAAAGACTTGGTCAGCCTTCGGCGAGTTCTGTAGGCTGAAAGGAGTTACAGTAATATTTGCACCTCAGCAGAACTCACTACGGTATGCTCATACTGAATCTTGAGCAGTCCTGCCCTCCGATGGACGTGAAACCACCTTTCCCCGAGATGTTTCTTAAACGGCACCTTATGTGCATGCTTGCCTCAGGAACCTTACCTTAAAATAATTTACTTCCCCACCTTACCCTCCTCCAAATAGATTAGTGAGCTTCATGGTCTTACCTTTAGCGTTGCTCATACCGAGTGCAGAAGATAGGTCGCATTCTCCTTCGTTCCCAAGGTTGAAACTAAAACCTCGAACCTGTCGATTCCCAAATCTAGGTTTTCTTCTCTTCAGGTCATGAGCCTTCGAACAGTAACTGACGATCATGATCAGCTGCTCTTGTGTCTAGTGAGAGCGCTGAGGTGCTACCTTAAACATACACAGAACTCGATAGCACCTTTTCGTCAGCACGGGATGAATCAAGAAGGTGACTAAATACGATCTCCCCTTGGCTATGGAAGTAATTGACCATACTCATTCACCACCCTCACTTTCTGCCCCAAGGAGAACTTGGGTTAGAACTCATGATGTCAGAGGAGTCACCAGGACCCTTGCATTCATTTAGAATCTTTTTGTGGCCCAGGCACACCTTGCAGGTGTCTGAAAATGACAGGCTACATTTACTGCTCATTACCTGCAAAAATCAACACTCAGGTACTGTACCTAGATAACTTTGTGCTATAACCTGTAGTAGCTACACAGCTGGTGGTATAGCTGCCTTGTCTCCTCTCACAGGACCATGAGCATTGAATCGAAGATTGAGATTACATATTAAAATGGGATGAAAGTGAAGAATGACCAGCCCTTCCTTTTACCTTCCACTGCCTGTATTGGGGCACAGCATCAGAAACCCTGTCAATTAAAATCAATTCACATGCAGGTAAACCCCACTTAGCCGGTTACTACGCAGAAATGTGTTATAACCAGGCAAATCTATTGATATATACGTTACAGTAAATACACCACTTACAAGGGTCCGAGGTTTGGTAGCCCAGGATAAGTACCCTGCCATTTGGAATAGGGACTTCCTCCCACCTAAGGGAAAATTAATGGGTCCAGAATACCACCATGAGGGAAACCAGATATTACATTCCTATAGTTACTATGGTGCCCTTCAATTACAGTACTTCTACTATGCAATCTAATACAGTACTTGAATATTCCATAATGATGTTACAAAAAGGCCCTCCTATTCCCATCAGTTAAAGTTTGGCAAAAAATGCCTCATGATTAACACGGTCAAAGGCAACTCTAAAATCGAGGCCAATCATACAAACTTCCTGACCAAAATCATGGGATTTCTGTATACCATTGAAAATTGTAATGGTATCACAAGCTCCAAGGCCTTTGTGAATGTCAAAGTGCAAATTAGGGAAAAGATGATTACTTTCAGCATATAATGCTGTACTTATTTAAGACATTTTGCCAACATTAAAAAGCTAGATAATATTAAATCGGTCAAAGGCAACACTAAAATCAAGGCCAATCATACAAACTTCCTGACCACAATCAAGGGAAAAGATGATTACTTTTGGCATACAATGCTGTACTTACAGTATTTAGACATTTTGCCGATATTAAAAAGCTAGATAATATGGGAGATAGGGAAATTGGGCGGTAATCAGCAATGCTAGAGCTACAGCAAACACATTTACCCAATGTAGTAATGTTACAAATTCTGCAACAAGTGCAAAAAAAAACTCTTTTTGCTAACTTGCAAAAAATAATAATTTAGGAACTAGGAAATCGGTGGTCTTCATGAAAAACAAAGGAAAACTGCCATTTGGGTCTATTCCACAAGCATGTAGGTCCCATAAGATAGTTTTACTTTCACGAGACCGAAAAGCTAAACTAGGAAAACAGAAATGTGGATGATTGAGTCTCTCACTGCTTACTGTCAAACACATCAGTCAAAAGGGTTGCCTTTTCCTTTGGACAGTGAGTGACAGAGCCATTTCGTACATGTAAAGGAGGAACTGTTGCATCTACACCAAAGAGTGCAGATTTGACGGTAGCCCACCATTTATGCTCCTGGGTTGTACCAAGAAGGGTTTCTTATAAGTTGAAGCAAAAACTATCTTGAGTGACAGCTCTTAGCTGAATATACTGTAGATATTCCAATTCAAATTTCATCTGTTACTTTTCCAAAAATGATAAGCCTCTAAATAACACAACCATCATTAAAATAAGGTTTGTCCTTCATTCTGTATTTTAACGCACAAGAAGGAATACAGTACATCTATCAATTATCTTGACCAGATTTTCATTTTAGAGAACAACAGTGTCAACAAACACTTTTATACAAGTCTAAAGTAAATTCTGCCAAATTTGAATTAGGTCTTTAGGTTACCATTGAATTTCTGTAAATTAAGCAACAGCTCAGTTCTCTGAAGGCTTGAACACTAGGGTAAGGAAACAAGTTTGTTGAATATATTAGAAGCAACCCAAAATTCTTTTCACGTGCACACAAACACCAAAAAGTGAATTGCAGTATTGGTCCCCTTAAAGTAATTGAATCCCTAATCACAGCACCTAAAAAAATATTCCAGAGCCTATCAGAGCTATGGTCCTCCATATATTCGTCTCCTGACCAGAATGACAATAGACAATCCAACTAATTTCTTTGACTTTAAGTACCAAGGAACTTCAAACACTAAACATTAGGTGCACAGAGGAAATGATTGGGAAAAAATTATAGATATCTAAGAATGAACTCTTCAGCTAGACTAGACCACTTCCCTGTAATGCTATTAAAATTATGCAATAAGCAACTGAGAAAATCAAGCCATCTCTTATTATTATTACTGGCTAAACTACATATCTGGTTGAAAAGCAGAATGCTATAAGCCCAAGGGCTCCAACAGGGAAAAATAGCCCAGTGAGGAATGGAACTAAACAAAACTACAAGAGAAGTAATGAACAATTAAAATATTTTAAGAACAGTACAATTAGAAATCAAACCACAATACAAATGAAGAAATATTTGAGCACAAGAACAAATAACATTAAAGAAAATTTTATTTAAGATTAAGAAATGTAAAATATAACTAAAATTATCAGAAATTTTCTCTACCATGGATAACTGTGTTGCGGTAGTTTATTAGTAACGGAAGACCAAAAGTCAAATATAGTACACAGGAAACATTGTAACAAATGTTTGGATTTATTAGCTGGGGCTAATGAATTTGATTGTAATACTCATTAGCTAAGCTACAACCCTATTTGGGAAAGCAGGATGCTATAAGCCCAAGGGCTCCAATAGGGAAAAATAACCCAGTGAGGAAGGAAAAGAAATAAATAAGCTTTATGAGAGGTAATGAACAATTACAATAAAATTTTAAGAACAGTAACAATATTAAAACAGATCTTTCATATATAAACTATAAAAAAGATGTCACCCTGTTCAACATGAAAACATTTGCTGCAAAAGACATGTCACCCTGTTCAACATAAAAACATTTGCTGCAAGGTTAAACTTTTGAAGTTCTACCGATTCTAATACCTGATTAGGAAGATCATTCCACAGCTTGGTCACTGCTGGAATAAAACTTCTAGAATACTGTACTGTGTAATATTGAACCTCGTGACGAAGAAGGCATGAATAATAGAATTAACTGCATACCCAGTATAGTATTATGAACAGGAAGATCTGAATGTAAAGGATGCTCAGAATTATGAAAAATCTTATGCAATAAGCATAATGAACTAATTGAACAACGGTACCAAAGATTAATATCTAGATCAGGAATCAGAAAATTAATAGAACATAAGTTCCTGTCCAACAAATTAAGAAGATAACCAGCAGCTGAAGACCAGACAGGAGAACAATACTCGAATCAAGGTAGAATGAAAGAATAAAAACACTTCTTTAGAATAAATTGATCACCAAAAATCTTACAAGACTTTCTCAATACAGTTTTTTTTTTTTTTTTTTTTTTTTTTTTGTGCATTTGAAGGAGAGACAGACCTAATTTGTTTCTCAAAAGTAAATTTGCTGCAAAGAGTCACACCTAAATATTTTTAATCACACCTAAAAATTTTAAGTCATCATCCCGAGTTAAAGAAGCATTACCAATGAGATCAAGATATTGAGGAACTACTATCCATGACTTGCTTACAACCATGTTAAGGAATCACTATTAAATGATAGTATTGCAGAGAGCATTAAGAATGCAATCACTTCCTCAGCTCTAAAGCCTGATAAGGAAATGTTATTTCCCAAAATCATACCACCCTGTATAACTAACATCCCACTATATGAAGATCTTATAGAAAATCACAAAAAATGCCATAGTCAAGTATTGTAACTGATTATTAATGACCTTATACCTACAAATTAGTATGGCTGTATACAAGGGAGATCTATGGTACCACAGCTTATTTACAAGAGGTAGTTATTAATTAGAATCCTTGAGTTTGTGAATTAGACAATCTATCCTGATTCTGCCAAGGCTTTTGACAAAGATCATTTCATACCATTGCACTAACTCAAAGAAAAATTAATAGGTGGTCCAGTAGGATCATGGCTAGACACTTCCTCATAGTGTAGTATATATCCATAAATGGAAAACTATCCAAGCCAGCACATGTCATATTAGGAGTCCCGCAAAGAACATTCATTATCCATAAATGGAAAACTAACCAAGCCAGCACATGTCATATTAGGAGTCCCGCAAAGAACATTCATTGGTCCTGTTTTATTCATAATGATTAGTGATCTTGACTGCAACTTACAAAACGCATTCGTCTCACTATTTGTAAATGACTCCTATGTCTTGGCCTTATCTGACCTGTGAAAAATGTGAATAGTTTCCAAATGAGATGGACAATGTATATCCCTGGGTGCAAATAAACAAATCTACCCTTTAACTGACAAATTTGAGTATATACATTTTGTATGAAATTAGGAAACCTATATCAGTATCTTGATCCTGAAGGGAATGCCATTACCGTAAAAGATATATACAGTAGTCATCTCCGACAACTTAACGTGATTTGTCCACATTAACAGGACCATAGCCAATTGTCACAAACAGTCAGCATGGATACTAATGCTCACCATTATAGTTCCCTCACCCAACCAACTAGGGGTAACTAGACTGACTAGAAGGAATACTATGTAACTTCTATAAAAGCTTGGTAATCTGCATGACCTTCTCTACTGTGATAGACTAAGGCGATGAAACTTAAAAGCATCCAGCATATGTATGAATGCTCAAATATTCTGTCTACAAATCAAAGAAGGGTTAGTTCCAAATCTCCTAATACACCCTTTTGATAATAGAAACATTTGCCTTTTAATTCCACCACAACCATAAAATTGGTGTTAAATGTTCTCTTCCTCAATGTATTGTGTATCACAACCCCACTAGATTGCATGTGCCTCATCCTTTAGTCTCATGACGTATAATCTATGGAACTGTCTTCCTAAATGTATCTCAACCATCACTAATTAGCCACTCAACTCATTCAAACGCATGCTAGACAAGTTCTTTGATATTTTACCTGATGAACTAAAACAGGTTTCAATTCTAACTTAATCTGAATTCAGTAACTAATATGTATAGTAAGACCAGAATTGAGTGGCAGTCCATAAGGACTTTCAGCCAGAATGTATCGAGTTAAAGTCAAAATGTTTTGATCATTTACGTCCAAGAAAGACCCTTTCTTTTGGAACCTCATTTAAAAAGGTTGCCGCTGGTACTTTACCCGTAATCTTAAATGTTTAACTTGTTTGTATATTCAAGGTTGCTTTCGTGAAAACTTATTTATATTAATTTATTAGCCCATATATATACATACATACACACTAGGGTCCAGAAATATGCGTACTGTATTCAAATGGTGCGATTCCCTATTTAAGCGGTCACTAGTTCTCAAAAATAAATTTTCTGTATCTGCACTGCCGTTCAAAGCCTACAAGTCACGCGCCAAATAAAGTATCAAATCTATTGTCTTTTCAAGTATTTGTAGGCTAGCGTAGGCCTATGCATGGCAACTGATAATAATGTAACCAAATGTATATTTACCTTACATTTTATTGGCATAATTTCTTAATAAATAACCTATTTCAGGAAAAATTCCATGTGTACAATTAAATCAACTTTTCTCAATGCGAGTCCAGTTGAGAAAATGTAAACCAAGTTGTGGTTACGCTTTCAGCAACCTTTATCTTTCTCTTTCCCTAACCCTGATAATTTTAATGACAGTAGTAATAACATTTGGATTAGCATAATATTGAATTCTTGTTCAAAATCTATTATGATTCAGTATAGGTTTATTGTTATCTAGAAACTATAAAGGAGTTTTGGTTTAGTGTTATCTAGAAAGTACATAGGAAGGTTGGTTTAATGTTATCTAGACACTATGGTATATGAGGGTTGGTTAATTGTTATCCAGAAACTATATAGCAAGGTTAGTTTAGGAATTACTTGGGCATGTATCCAGATTTTTATGTAGCGGTAAAAGATTTATCTAGATGAGATAAGACTAATTTTGTACTGTTCATAATCATTTACCATTCTGGAAACATCCCTAAAGTGAAATTTTCAGATTGAATTTTTATTAAAAATCTGATTTCTACTATTTATAGGTTATTTGTATAACAACATTTCTTCTCTTTTTTCCAGATGAATTAATTGGCAGGTGATGGTGGGCGTAGGAATAGAGAGGCCAATATGGGCCCTCGGAGGGGCCTACTCCCCTCCCCGCAGTGGTGTCCATTCTCCCTCCCTGTTAGATGTTCTTGGAGGGGAGCCTGGTGGTCCTCCTATAGATGGTGCATCACTAACCGTAGCTTTAGATGTGATCCAAGCATGGGCAGTACTCATCACAATTGGCTTCACAATAGTGCTATTTATCTTTTTAGCATTCTGCGTTTGTGCTAAGAAGGATGATGGGTGAGTTATTTTATGCTGAATTTGTTCCGGTGCAAATACAAACCCTCCGCTGTTTATAGGGCTATTACTTTCGTCGTAGCTGAAAGACGACGCATGATAGTTTTAGTGAAGGATAATTACACCATCTGCTAGTTAGCAAGTGGGGGTGGGGTAGACTGGCTACTAGCTACCCTGCTCACTCACACCTCTCGGCTGAGTAACCACCTTACTTTCTGGCTTGGTAAATGACGGTCATATAGCCGTTCTCTCCTGCAAAGCCTTGCCTTGATTGTTAAACAGTTAATTCTGTTAATCTTATTCTTTTTATTTGTATGTGTTGTGTGTGTGTTTATATATATATATATATATATATATATATATATATATATATATATATATATATATATATATATATATATATATATATATATATATATATATATATATATATTGAAACATACTTGTATGTTGTTATATATTTGTAACTTTTATTACAGTTGCTGTTTGCGTGACAGTGTATTGCGACGGTCTCCGCCGTAAGGGAGTCGTCATTATGTTGATACTACTACTCCCTTACCTTGCTGACCTCCCTCTTTCTTGGGTGGCTGGTAGTTCCTCAATGGAGATACACCTTTCCCATTCGTGGTTAGGTAGCGCTCCTGTTTTGGTATTATTTAGTACTTATGTTAAATTTGATATCTGCTTATAATTTAACTTTTCAGCTCTCGACTCTACTCCCCTTGCCAGTGATGGGCCAATTAGTTTTCTTGGCTAGCGGAAGGAGTGCTTAGCCTTAAAATTGTCTACTCCCTCCCGAGGAATTCCCTTCCAACGGAGGGTTGAGTCATCCCCTAAGTAGTTTTTTTCATAACTTTTATTTTTTCTCAGATAGCAGCTAATGTAGAAAGCGGGCCATTTGTTCCTTTGGATTTGGCCGCTCTGGTCACTGTTCTGGGCTACCTTTGGCACCTCGTGAGTTGCTCACTCTACGAGGTAGTACTTGCTGGTGACCTTCAACTTGAACAAGGCTTGTTGATGTGAAGCATAGAGCGCTGCTAGGAGGTTCGCCTCCAGGGGGTTGGAGAACCTTCCCTTACGAGGGAGAGTTAACCTCCCCCGGAGTTGGGCTGCTCTCCCTTCCGAGGGAGACCTTCCCTCTTACAGGAAGAATTGCTGATAGCTCGATAAAGACCAGCTTCTGCTATCTTGTCGCCGAAGACTGTACTTCTCCCCCTTGGAACTGGGGGAAAGCAAAGTCCTCCTTCGGGAGGACTTTTCTCTCTTTCACGAGAGATTGTTCAATGACCAACACATGTCGTACGCCTATGCTTTTTCTCATAGGACTGGGAGAAAGCTTGTTCTAGGCTATGTACTCCTTCAGGAAAACTTTCCTCTCATTTGCGAGAGAAAGCTTGTGATTAATTTTTGTTTCAGAGCAGCCTGTTAGTCAGACCTCGAGTCTGGGTCTGATGCCGAGGATGTTGCTGATTCACGAGGGGCGGTGGGTGAGCAAACTCCAAGGCAGGTTTCCTCTTCGGGGGAACCCGTCTCTCGTTTGCAAGAGAAGACCGCCACTGGGCATCGGCGGTCGCGTTACACTTTTAAGGTTCTTTCCCAGGGGCGTAGGTAGAGCCCTGCCTTAAGCGAAGTTCTCCTCCGGAAGAGGTATCTCTCAAACTGGAGCAGTCTTCCCCTTGGGTGGAGTCGGCTTTAAGTTCGTCTAAAAAGGTTCGGAGGGGTAGGGATTAGTGACCCCTCTCTATCCCGGACGTTCTCCTCCTCTGGCTGTCAGGAGACATCATTTTGAACCTGCGGGTTCTGCTCATGTTGACCTGTCGGGGTCTCATGACGATCGCCCTTTGGGCTGGCGTGATCTAGAGCTTTCGGGCTCTCGTTCTCTTGTTAGGTTTAACCTTCGGGTTCTCGTGACTGTGAGACCTTCGGACCTCCGTTGCGCTGAACCTTTGGATTCTCGCGACTTGGAACCTTCGGGTTCCATTTGCGTCAAGTACTCAGGTTCTCGTAATGTTGGTTATGCTGAGCCTTCAGGCTCTCGTGCCATACGTGACATGGAACCTTCGGGTTCTCATGATAGGGAGGTTTCGGTCTCCCATTGCGTTGACCCCTGGGGGTCTCGCAACCCTGGTTACGTTGATCCCCGGGCTCTCATGACAGGGAAACCTCGGTTTCCTGTTGCTTTGAAGCTTCTGGGTCTTGTAACCCTAGTTATGCTGAGCCCTTGGACTCTCGTGGCAAGGAAACTTTGGTTTCCTGTTGCGTTGCCCCTCGGGTTTTGCAGCTCTGGTTACGCTGAGCTTACGAGCTCTCAGATGCAGACGTCACCTCACTGCAGTCAAGACTCATTTCCCTTGTGCCTCCTAAGTATAGAATAATACTTTGTTACATCCCCAATACCTCTTTGAGGGATGGTGTTGGGTAAGTCTTAGGAACTCTAGATCTTGTACTCGAGTTCCTATGTTAAAGACAAGCCACACTGCTAGTTTCACTCACACACAAGCTTCTACAGGCCACATTACCTTATATCGGCACTTGATTTTAGCAAGGGTAGGATTCCTGCTACAATCGATCACAGATCAAAGAGAGAGAACCCCGGGTCATGACCAAGGCCGGTTGATGAGGACTTCCTCCCTCCTAAGAGCAAGTCACTCTTATAAATAGCGGAGGGTTTGTATTTGCGCCGGAGCAAATAACAAATTTGGAAGTACAGTACAGTAATTTGTATTTTTCCTAGCATAAAAACAAATTGGCCAACCACCCTGTCCCCCAAGAAGTCCTGCCAGAAAGCAAAGTGGTTACTCAGCGGAGAGGTGTGAGTGAGCGGGGTAGCCAGTCTACCCCACCTCCACCCGCTAACTAGCGGATATGGTAGTTATCCCTCACTAAAATTATCATGGCTCGTCTTTCAGCTATGCTGAAAGTAATACCCATATAAATAGCTCCAGGTTTGTATGCTAGGAAAAATACAAATCACTTCTAAATTTGTCATATTATTTGGTTAATAAGTGATGCTAATACATTGCTTTAAAATGGCCTACTATACTTGTGTCTGTCAAAGTATACATTGTTCACTATCGGTAGAAATTTCTTTATTCTTCAGCGAGACAAAATGTCTACAGTATGTCAGTCTCCAGGTTCTTGAACTTGCAAAATTTTTTGTGTAAAGTGGTGGTATTTTATAAATTTAAAGAGGAGGCAAGAATTTGCAAATGTATATTCCAGTAATTACCAAGCAGTGCAATAAATATAGTACTTAACTTTCGAATGTGCGGTGATTCCCCTGACAGACATTGTATAATGCAGTTATGACAAAATGAATACTGTCCTGGTTACCAATTTTCACTGGCACAGGTGTAACGTGTATCAAGTATATTTCAAACAACTCTTGCATGGTGACGTAATGATTTAGACTTTCAAAACTATGAACTGTTTGGTATTAAATTTCAAAATTAACTTTTTTTTTTTCTTTTCACAAAACTGCTTGATCTTCATATTAAGTTCATTCTGTAAGTTATGAATCTATGTTTATATTGGAATAGAAGTTCTATAAATATTTATACTGTTATGTGTTATTGCAATAGGTACGATGAATATGAACTGTCCCAAGGAATTACTACTGTTAAAGTCTGCCATGATGGAGGCGAAAATGGTTTAGGGAGCTATCCGCGGATTAATGGGTCGAATACACCCAGGGGTAGTGACGAAGCTTCAGAGGCATCCAGCAGGTGAGTTATCTCATTTAGTGATGTTCTCACTAAGAAATAAAGAGCTAGTCATTAAGCTTATCTTTAAAACATACAGTAATGTATGTACAGTATGTGAATATTGTTCAAGGTTTGAAATACTGTAAATATATTTATGAAAATTTGCATTTTCAAAAGTCAAATTTATTTAATAAATATCAAATTATGTGATAGTTGTTTTGATATGGTATTGCTCACATTTGTAGTACTGCACTATATTTAATCCTGATCTTTATAGCCTCAGTTAGCAATTGTAGCAATACCAAATTACAGGTGGAAAAAATATTAGTTCCAACTCTAAAACAAACCCTCAAACCCTTGTCCTTTAAGGAGATCATATTTAAACCTGTATATGGCTGTTAAAACTTTTATAGAGGTGGTGGTAGTTACTGCCAGGTGGCAGTGAAAGCTGTAATTTTTTACCACAGTAAATGGATATACAGTGGTATACAGCAAGATCTAGGACGAGCTGGGTGAAGAGAGAGGTAAGTGGTGCGAAGCACAGCCTGTGAAAATTATAGCGCCGCCAGAGTTTCTATCGCGAATGTAGGATTCTTTATTTAAAAGGTATTGCGGTTTTTTGTGCCTCATTTAAGTGAAATCGCGAAGGGAGTACTCGTGTAAAAAGAGGCCTGACCGTACTGTTCATCATGGTGATTAGAAAGTATATTGTACTTGAAATATTTATCATTGGATGTGAAGTAATAGGTCAGCTGTGTACATATACCTTCTCAATGTGAAAATATTTCTTTATTTAAAGGTGTACTCTGAAGCGAGAGTTACCTGCTATTCCCTTGAGTGCTCAGCCTGATCCGGTAGCGCCTGAATGTAAAGTTGAACGTACTCAGTCACAGCATTCTTCAGATCTTTATGCAGCTGTTGGAGATGTTGATGGTAAGTAATTGTAAAAAGACTTGTCCTGGCATCTCCCACATTTAATACCTAAGTTTCCAACAAGTACAGTAGTTAGTGTGATTTA
This sequence comes from Palaemon carinicauda, assembly GCF_036898095.1. Classification (NCBI taxonomy): domain Eukaryota; kingdom Metazoa; phylum Arthropoda; class Malacostraca; order Decapoda; family Palaemonidae; genus Palaemon; species Palaemon carinicauda. Next base: position 142,871,434 of record NC_090735.1, on the reverse strand, counting down.
AAGTTTTTTTTTTCTTTTTCTTGCATAATCACCTGCTGTTAATTGAGTGTAATTGTGATGCTGATGATCATGCATTGCCGGTTTATTAATCTATACTTTAAATTAAAGTGGACTTTCAATATTTGACTTTGCTGTATGTTTCTATGTGTTTCATTACTGCTATTAGCCTACTGCTGTTGCATATTATTACATAGGGGCAATTTATTTAAAATTTTAAACAATTCAATTTTCTTAGAATTTACAAATTGTTTATAGATATAGTTTTGGTTCAAAATTAAGGAAAAATTGTCAATGTATTCCTTATCATTGAAAAAACAAATGTTTATCCATTAAAACTACATTCCATGTGGATGAAATCAAATTTTATGTTATAATACAAGTGTATATTACCTAAAGGGACCATGTTTTCTGGAATAATTCAGTATTGTGTTACTACATAACAGGGAATGGTGCAGCTAAGGTTATTGGTGGGGTTCAGGTCCTTCCTGCTAATGCAATAGGTCAGGGTGGACGGGCTGCTGTAATAAGAGATGCATCGCTGACCTCCCCCACTAGCCCTACTAGTCCGCCCACAAGTGATACTAGTGCTGCTGCTGCTCATCCATATGCCAAAGTGAAGAAGAATCATCCATATGCTCATGTGAAGCTACCAAAGAGTAAGCATAATTTCCTCTATAAATCTGCTGTCGTAATATTTTAAAAATTACTGTATACAGGTACAACACCAATTTTTCGGCACCCTGGTTCCAAAGCCTTGCCGGATTAACCGTTTTTTCCGGACTATCCAATGCAACCTTAATAACTAACTGTCAACGCACCCCAAACTGGGTTATCAACCAAAAGTTTCTTTCTATTCATTGTGAAATTATTACAGTATATAATTTTAAGAAATCTGTTTTGTTATGTTATTTTTACTCTAAATAATAGTAAAAAAAACTGCCATTTTATTTGATTGATTACATAATATACGAGAGAGAGAGAGAGAGAGAGAGAGAGAGAGAGAGAGAGAGAGAGAGAGAGAGAGAGAGAGAGAGAGAGAGAGAGATATATATATATTTATTGCGGTTTTGGGTATTTCATGGGCTTGGAAATAGAGTAATGCACATTTAACTCATATGACAAATATGTGTAGGAGTCAATAAATGGAAATAATTACAATAGGCTAACTTAAACTTCCCAAAAAATGGCCAATACTTAATGCAATAAATTACATGAAAATTATATTCTGTAGAAATTATGGCTGAGACAATAAGGAATGAAATAAGAAAGAAATAAATCTTTTAGCTGTCATGTTTACAACTATTAGGGTTACAAATTATGATCAGTGTTAATGATATTAAGGATATTTTCTTAGATCTAAGATCTACAGCAAGTGCAGGATAATATATTTGATTTATGAAAAAGTAAACCATATTGCAGAAAAACTACCTAAAGAATTGGAAGAAAAGTTAATACTTTCCTAACAACCACAGAGATAAAAGTTAGAAATTATCGTGCATTGGTAACGTGAATGAAACTCAGGTAGACTTCTATATGTCATTAATATCAGTAAATATGTGATAAGTACTTCAAATAAAACTATTTAAATTAGTATAATAAATTAAAAATGACAGTTCATGTAATAATTGTATCTTTTAAGAAATAAAATAAAAGATCCTTTTGGTAGTTCCCTTAATCAGCTGATTTGAAAAGTATAGACAATAGTGTCAATCAGCTTATGAATGTAAACAATAGATAAGATTAGAATTACAATAGCTGTTTTTATTTTTTGATACAGAACTAATATGTGAATATTACATGCATTATTATTGCATGCAACACCAGTTTCATCAAAATCCTGTTTATTTCACATATAGGGGTGCTGTTATGCACCAAAACACTACGGTCAAGTTTTCTCAACAATTCAACGTTTTCTTTAATGGAAATAGATTGGTTCTTACGTTTAACACCACGGCTGCCACTTGAATTTGCCTGTAAAAAAAATTGGGTCAAATTTGATTAAGATAAACTATAATCTCATAATTAAGGGAAACGACCATCAGCAGATACAGCGTATAAAAAAAAAAATGGATGGCAGGCTACACACAAAGCCATCTGTTGGCTGCCTGGTAAACTAGTCTGGTGGGCGCAGGGTTTTCAAGTTCTCTTGTGATTTTGTCTGGATTAAGAGATGTGCCGGACCATCAGTTGCCAAAAAATCAGTGGTGCACCTGTATAATTAATTTTTTTATGGAATGCATAATGTAAGAATCACGAGAATGCTACAAAATATCTGGTAATTTTAGTACAGAATTGTCTGTAAATAATTTGTTAATTTTTGTTAGCCTTTACTTTCATTATATTACTGTAACCCACATTTCAACTGTTCTTTGTTAAAAATTTTCCTTTTTGTTATATGTGCAATTTGAAATTTAAAAAAAAAAATTATTAGATTAATTAGTAACTTTTTTGTCATATGCTAAATTTGCAGGGTTAAGTGTCTTCTTAATGTTACAGTACCTTGCTATTTTTATTATGTACAGTATATTACGGTCATTGACAATTTATAGTAATTTATCAAAGTGGTTTTTTAATGATAGCTACTTATAATTTACATGCTTTGTATTCATAGAGGATCATCCTTATGCGAAAGTGGTCCGAGATGATTCTGAGGATCCGGAAACCGATACTGATAATTATGATGACCCCAAAGCTATTACCAAAGATAAAGGGTTAGTATTGTATTACTGGATTATATTTCCATGTACTTTTTCAATCATGAGATTGCCTTTTGGACTAGTCGTATGAGATCTGAACAGATTAACTTAATAATTAAACAAATCTTTTGTGTTTGGTACATATATATTGGCCCCTAGAAGCTAATTTTCCCATAATTTTTATCATTATACATTATTGTTTTGTGATTGAAAGCTACTCTTAAAATTAAGGATTAAATGTGGTTTTATATTTATAAATATAAGTTGAGATTTTTATGTAATGAAATATTTTAGAAATATATGAATTTAATCAGGATTGGATAATTAACTGTATGGTTTTCGTGATGGTTCCCCTATTTTCTTTGACGTTTAGCAAAAGGAAATTAATGTTATTTTTCTTATGATCAGTGCTGGATGGAAGGGAGAAGGTACTTATGAGCCAGCACCACCTGTTCCCGAAAAACGATTTGACATAGAAGAGGAGTCTACCCAAGGTGCAGCTCCAGTTGATAGTGGACTAATGACTACCTCTGTGACCTCAGCATCATCAGCCAAGGGACCATCATCTCCAAGGTCACCCCATCTCACCACCCGATCTTCCATAACCCCAGGCTCAGATCCTTCACCAACATCCCCACATGGTGCCGGAACAGCTGCTGATAGACCTCCATCAGCAGAAATCCCTGCTGCCATGGCAATCTCAGGACGAACTCCAGCAAATGAAGAGCTGCCTTATATGACACCACCACTTCTTCATGTAAGTGATGTTTTATATCACTTTTCTTGATATATATGGAATGAAATTAAACTGTCATAACTTAATATGTCAGACTAATTATGAACTCGTGTTTATTGCATTTGTATTTATTACTGCTTTTTTTCTTTGTGTAGCAAAATGAAGAGGTATGTATTGTACCAAGATTGTTTAGTTCTTGTATTGCTATTTAGGGTATTTTGGTATGGGTACCTCATTTGATTACAGTAAGAACTTGTTATCTTAGAGTAGAGGGAACCCTTCCCTTTGTAGAGATAGGTAAATTTCTGACTTAGTCAAGTTTTCTTCAAATTTTAAATTGAGTGAAAAAAATGTATAGTATACATAAAGAACTGCATATTTGCTAGAACTCAAGCTTAATTGACGTATAAAGAGGAGTAGAGCAATTATTCATTTTTGTTCTAACACGAATACAAACCTTCATCCTTTATTAGGGGTTGGGCTAAGATTCTGGCAAAAGCTGGAAACAGCCAATGATGCGCATTCCCATGAGCGCGCTCCAGGATTTTCCTTCTCAATGCTGAAATGAGGAAGATCTTCCCATGCTGAGCTGCACTTATCTGACTCCTGCTTACTCATCTTTGCGTGAGCCTTCCCCCACCCAACTCATTACACACCTTTGTTTGCACACCTACGAGTGATTCTAGAGCAACATGCACGCTCCTGCTGAAGAGCATTGTCACCTCTATGCTCACCCTATTCTGGGACTGTACATTCACCTTCTAGTAAGGCTAGAAACTTAAAAGAGTTCTACCATTGCCAGCACTCGCTAGACATACCTGAAGACTTCACTAGAGTGCTTCGCAAATGAAACCCCATGGATACAATCCCAGAATGTACCACAAGCTGGTTACCCGCACACTAATCCGTATGGCTACTTACCATGATTGTACCATGCACTGGATTCCTATGCACTAGATTCCCATACACCAGCTTCCAAGCTCAAGAACCCTACACACTCGCAAGATCACCAAACGCACACAACATTCTTAACGAGAGACAGTGTAGTACTAAGAAAATTATGCTAGGCGAATGGATCCCAGTACATTCTTTCCTAGTTCAAGGGCCCTCCTCGCATTAGGACTCAAACAACTACTGTAGTACTATTACACTTTGGGAAGAAATATACTGTATATAGTATTGTAGTACATCAACATTGAAGTATTGATCGGGCGCAGTTGTGTTTCTGATCGCCCTCTCCCCCGTTTATTATTATTATTGTTGTTAATATTACTAGCTAAGCTACAACTCTAGTTGGAAAAGCATGATGTTACAAGCCCAGAGGCTCGACAGGGAAAATAGCCCACCAAGAAAAGGAAATAGGAAATAATTAAAATATGTATGAGAAATAATGAATAAAAAGTATGAAATATCATCAGACCAGTTACAACTTTAAAATAGATATGCCATATACAGTATAGACTATGAAGAGAGACTTATTCAATATCAAGGCCAATCATACAAAGTTAAGTTTCAGTCCTCAATCAAGGGATTTTCGTACAACATTGAAGATTGTAAGAAGGGCATCACATGCTCCGAGGTCTTTGCTAAAGCCAAATTCCAAATTAGGGAACAGATTATTACCTTCAGCATAAAAGTTGTTCAAAAACTTTAGTTAATATGGGAGATATAAAAGGTCCATCTAAAGAGTTATAATTTCATGGGACTTAAAAGCTAAACTAATTAGTTTAGCTTCCAGAAAACAGTAATCAGGAAGATCGAGTATCTTATTGCTTTGCTGACTGTCAAGCACAGCCAAAACTGTTGCGTATTTCTTTGAACAGTCAGTGACAGAGCCATCTAGTTTAAGTATAGGAGGAACTATTAAGTCTATACCAAAATGTGCTGATTTAAAGGAAGCTTAGCACTTACATTCCTGGGTTGTACCAGAATGGGTTTCTTTTAGGGTTAGATTTATTCCTTTTTAGGCCAATTATAAACTCTATGGAGATATTCTTGTCTTCGAGTATTTTTTGTAGTACATATAGTTTTTTTGTGGAATTGTACAGTAGTTTCTGTTTTTAAAAAGGTTTTCTATTGGAAGAAAGTTCGTTATTAATTTTCACTTCTGATCAAGATCCCAAAGCTGTTTCTTTTTTACAGTAAATATATTGTCAAGAATTTTAGTAGCAGCCCCTTTTTTCCATATACATAACACACATTTAAAAAATAGATATTCATTACTTTTATCAATTGTGTGGGTATTGAGATGCTGTACAGATATCCATTTTTGTTGCTCCTTGATGTGTTATTAGGTAAAAACTTGAACATAATTTACTTTTTTTCTTACTATTTCTTTGTGCTCCCTCAAGACCTCATGTTAAAAAAAATTGTCATATCATTTTGTGGTATCTCTCATACAGTAGATAACGGTAGCCATGTTTGTAGATTTTATTTTCATTATTGTATGGACTCTTTGCAGGCAGGGATTGAGTTACCCCAACAGCAAAACTTTAGTGGTGATTCTCAAGATTCTCGAGGCTATACAAGCATAAGCGTTCGGGAACCTTTAGCTGCCTTGAAAGCTCAAACAGCAAGTACTGCTGCCAGTCAGTCTTCACAAGCAACTCAGCCAATGGAAGGAGAAGGGTAATTATGGCAGTGTTTCATAGCCTATGTATTACTCTCATTTTAAGGGACTAGCACCTGTACCTAGTGGATAAGATATTTTTAATAGAATGGATATAAAATTTAAATTGCCTCGTCATTTAGTAGTATTTGGTGCATTATGTACAGGCATGGCAATTTAGTTTTGCTTTGTTGTTCTTCATTCTTTTACCAGTTAAATGATAATTGCATAAATCGCAAACTATTGGGTTCAACTCTTGACTAATCTTCCAGATTGAGAACTAATATGGCGGTGTGTTTTGAGTAAAGTAAAACTGAGCAAGCTTTACTTTTCTATGACTTTTTTTTGTTTATTACTGGAATGACTTACATTACTAGGGGATCTGTGTAATTCACAAACTTCATAGAATTGACTGTTTGGAAACTGGTTTTCTACTCTGATATTTCATCTTTTATTTGGCTGGACTCATTGCATCATTTAGCATTCAAAATAGTTTTACAGTAGTGTATAATGGTATAATGTAAAGGTTTTATTCATGAAATTTCCAAGAAGGAAATTTGGGGATTTGGAATGTATCAGTTATAAACCTGTGGAAAGATATTGCCATTATTGGCCATTAATACGTTTAAAAACTCATTAAATATTGTTGATAGAATGAACGACTTAAATATTTTTTTTCCTGTCCTTATGGTCAGTTAATTTTGAATTTTTTTTTTTTTTTTTATCTTACTTTTTACTTCAGCAACCTTCATAACTTTGTAGTTGAACTAGATCACCGAGTTACATTTCTTGACTTATTAGACTGATGCATAGGTTTGTTTAATTAACAAGGAATTGATCAGCTAGGAGGGTAGGGAAAGTAGTCATGAAAAGTGAGGTACAGTATATATATATATGAATGCTTCCAGAACACACAGTTCCATAATAGATTCCTGTGTAAGGCTTACTGCATAAAGCACACCCTGTGGTACTTCCTTGTAGCTTCCCTTCAACCCCAACTACAGTACATTGCTTTTTGCTTTTGCTCTTCATTTGCTCACCTTTTGTCTCTTCCCAACAAGTTGTTCATGGTCATTTTACTTACTCTTGCTCCCATAATTTTCTCATGAAAAATTTTAATCCTAAGATACCATTCAGTGGTATGGTTAAACTTTTTTTTTATCCTAATTTGGTATACCCATTATTTTATATTTTTCATGTTTCAACTGAAGTATTTTGTGTAATTTTTCCTCATGAAAATTTTGGTATACAAGACCTAATTGTATTTTTAATTTCATCATATATACAGATACTACATGACTGTCTCTGATGATTCGGCTGATGAAATGTATGCGTGCATTTATGAGGGCACAAGAGGAGTTGGCAGCGAAACTTATGCACAGATAGAGCCCAGATCAACACCTCCACCACCCCCACCTCAAATGCCTAGTCCTCCCCATGCGCCATCAACTCCATCACCACTCTCTGCAAGAGGTGGATCTCAACCTCCACCAGCCCCACCGAGTGTAGATAGCCTGCGTCATGTTGTACATTCCAGGCAAGGTATGTTATTCGAGGCATTCAAATTGTGGGTCCATGGCAATATGTACATAAAAGTTCATTTCATGATATTCAGAATGTCAAATACTGTAATATGGATTTGTATAGATAAATATTTACAGTCGAATGATAAACAGTACAGTATTTTAGTTTTATATATATCTTTATGAGGCAAATTACATTTACAAGGTAATTAAATTTTTTTAATGCTTAGGGTAGTTGTGAATTCTCGTCATTTAGGAATTCACAATTGTTCCGTAACTGGAATACAACCCAACCAACGCTATTTATAAGGGTATTACTTTTGAAGCTGAAAGGACGAGTCATTAAAATTTAGTGAGGGTTAACTAATTCCACTAGTAAAGGGGCGGAGGTTTAGGGGTAGCTAGCTACCCCTCTCATTCACACACCTGTGACTGTGCTTTACTTTTCTTTTGGCTCAGATGGAGAAAGGTTGTTGCTGCTCTTTCTCCTCCCCATTGTTTTGGACTGCCATTAATCTGAATTTTTTTTACTTTTTCTTTCTGTGATTGTGTGTGCGCGTCCTTCCTGCCGGCCATGCATACCTGCTCTGGTCCTGAGGGCCGCATCTGCGGTACCTTCATGGAAACTTCGAAGCAGAAGAAAGCCCAGGCTTCTTCTTCCACTTCCTGACCTTCTTCCGAAGCTCCTGCTTGAACGGTTTCCTCCAGGGAACTGTCGAGTAGTAGCATAGGCCAATTAAAGCCCAGACAACCTCGGTCCTCGAGAGATGGGGCTGCTTCCCCTTGTGAAGAGGCCTGGCCTCAGAGGTCCCAAACCAAGAGAAGGTGGCAAAGTACACCATGCAGACTACTTTGTGGCTGGATCATTTGCTTGGATCTGTGGGAATCCTGGTACGAACTGAGGATTTTTCCAAAGACAGTACCAGGAAGGCGATGGAGACCTTCTTTCTCTCGGGTACCTGTATCATTGAGTTTCTGGTGGTGGACTTGTGGTCCAACACCATCTTGAAATGCAGGGACGCGGTTGCCGAGAGATTCCATCAACAGGTCCCTAATGTCAAGATCACAAGGCTCGGGAACTCTTCTCTGGAGGGTTCCTCTTTATTCAAGCCTAAAGACGTTGAGCAGACTGCGGAGGTGTAGAGGTAGTCTCACCAAGACTCCTTTCTTCATAGGGCCCTGACATCCCAGCCCTATATACCACAAGCTCCTCCGAAAACCAGCCAACCTAAATCTTCGACCAGCAAAATGACAGCGAAGGAAAAAGTGGTGTCTAAGAACCCCTTTCCTGTCAAGGACCGGAAACGCTCTAAATCCTCCCTTAGAGGAAAACAACCGAGAGGTGGCGCCCACGGCCGCAAACGCTAGGATAAACGATCCACCTGCTTTTTCCCTAGTAGGGGGATGCCTACAAAGCTGCTAGATCAGGTGGATGCATCTCAGGGACGAACCCTGGACGGTCTCTGTGATTCGTTCAGGGCATTGCTGTTCATTTCATCTCTCCCTCCACTGACCGAGAATCTAGTGTCAGGCCCTTCGGGGCGAAGTCCGGACCATATTGGAGAACGGCGCTATCCAGCAGGTCCTCGACGGATCCCTAGGCTTCTTCAGTTGACTCATATCTTGTGAAAAAGGCATCTGAAGGCTGGAGACTAGTCATCGACCTCTCAGCTCTGAACAAGTTTGTCGAACAGACTTCGTTCAGCATGGAGGCGGCAGACACAGTCAAACAAGAGGTAAGACCACAGGGCACTGTGTAGATTCTGGATCTAAAGGACACATACTTTCAGATCCCAATCCATCCATCTTCAAGGAAGTATTTAAGATTCAATATAGACAACAAGATATACCAGTTCAAGGTGCTGTGCTTCGGTCTTTCCACAGCACCTGAGGTTTCACAAGAATGTTCACCCTTGTGTCACCTTGGGCCAACAGGCTCGGCATCTGTCTCGTACCTTATCTAGACGACTGGCTGATCCTGGCAGACTCAGTGGCAACCCTTCTTCAACACCAAGACAAACTTCTGAGGCTTTGCCAAGATCTGAGGATTATGGTAAACCTCCAGAAGTCATCCCTGCTTCCCACTAATTGACTGGTATACATGGGCATGATTATAGACACCAACCTGCACAAAGCCTTCCCATCAGACAACAGGGTAGTGAGGCTGAGGAAGGTCGCGAGACCTTTTCTCAGACGAGAACTCCCAGAACAGAGGTGGCTATGTCTCCTCGGACACCTATCATTTCTGGCCCGTCTATTTCTCAATGGCCGCCTAAGGATATGATCCCCCCAATGGCGACTGAAATCCAATTGAAATCAGGCCTTCGATTCCCTGGACATGATGATCCTCATGGACCAAAGGAATGGATGGACCTCGGATGGTGGTTGACAGACGAGAATCTACTGAAGGGTGTCGATCTTCTTGTACTTCCACCTGACTTGATGCTGTTTTCCAACACATCAAAAGAAGGGTGGGGACCCCACGTGCTGCACCACACGACCTCAGGCCTTTGGTCAGAATTTGAAAAGTACCTTCACATAAATCTCTTAGGGATGTTGGCCATCTACCTGGCTCTTCAAAATTTCCATCAGTTCCTAGCGGGTCACTCAGTGCTGGTGATGAGCGACAACTCTACAGTAGTGGCTTACATCAACAAGCAAGGAAGTACTTTTTCGCAGCCCCTATCCCATCTAGCAGTAGAGATATTGAGATGGGCAGAAGTCCACTCAGTCTAGCTATTAGTTCGCTTCAAACCCAGCAAGAGGAATTTGCTTGCTGACAATCTGAGCAGAGCAACTCAGATAGTAGGTTCCGAATGGTCTTTGGATCATCTAGTTGCCAACAAAGTCCTGACTTTGTGGGTTTCTCCGACTGCGGACCTGTTTGCAGTGGCCCTGAACTTCAGGCTCCCACAGTACTGCTCCCCAGTCCGAGACCCCAAGGCTCTCTGGCAAGTTATGTTCCAACAACAGTGAGACAACTTTAACATTTACGCCTTTCCACCATTCTGTCTGAGGAGAAGAGTACTCAACAAGGCCAAAACATTGGTCAATCTCTCAATGACCCTCATAGCTCCACTATGGCATCACACAGAGTGGTTCCAAGACCTTTTGCTGCTCCTGATGGAGCTTCCGAGGCACCTTCCTCTTCTTCCACGACACGATCTACTCAGACAACCACATGTCAACATTTACCGCAAAGCAGTAGCTTCGCTACATCTTCACGCCTGGAGACTATCCAGCATCTCCTCACTCAGAGAGGATTTTTGCAACAGGTGGCGAAGAGGATGTCTGGATATTTGCAAAAATCGTCAGCCTCAGTCTACCAGGCGAAGTGGAACGTCTTCTGTGGTTGGTGTCGTGGAAGGGGTATCTCTCCATTTGATGCCACTATTCTTGTGTATTTGCGGGAAGAAATGCGCCTCTCGGTTTCAGCGGTAAAAGGCAATCGCTCGGCCTTGAGTCTCGCCTTTAAACTGAAAGGAGTCGACATTTCCTCATCGCTAGAACTTTCCCTCCTCATACAGAGTTATGAACTTACCTGTCCTCAGTCGGAAGGGAGACCTCCTCCTTGGAACGTAGTTCGGGTCCTTCAGTCCCTAAAGAGACCTTTCTACGAACCATTACGGCAGGCAACAGTTCGCCACCTCACATGGAAGACGGTGTTCCTACTCGCTTTGGCTTCAGCCAAACGTATGACATTGCCCATTCAAAGGGATGGGGAGAGGTGAGCTTCAGCTTCGTTCCGGAGTTTATTGCCAAGACTCAGAATCCAGGGAGTTTCGGATCATAGATTTGATTCCTTCCGGATAACAAGTCAATGCTTTGTAACCGACGATCCAGAACATCTGTTACTATGCCCAATAAGAAGTTTGAGGCACTACCTCAAGAGAACAGCAGCAGCTCGATCCCGAGTGCCTTCACTCTTCGTCAACACGGGTAGAAATAAGAGGAAGTTCACAAAAAGCACCATTTCTACTTGGATTCGCAGGGTCATTGACCATGCTCTGAATCCAGATCCTCCTCCAACACGTCAACCCAGAGTGCACAATGTTAGGGACATAGCTACATCCCTGACCTTAAAACTACTCTGTGACGCAGGTTATGCAAGCGGGCATGTTGAAATGTCAAATTACTTCCACCACCCATTACCTGCAAGACATGACCCACAGGAGACTCGATACGTTCTCTAGCGGCCCTGTGACTGCACAACAGCTGGTTTAGTACCTCAAGCTCCTTATTGGACAACTAGCATAAGGTTGAGGGCATTTGTTACCCAGTTTTAGTCTGAGTGAATGAAAAGGAATGACTGGATCTTTTCCCATCTTCATCCTCCCCTCTCTTGGGGAAATCAGCATTGTGGGTCCTCTACACACGCTGGCCTCAACCACTGCAGGTAAACCATTGCTGTCTTGTGTAACCTAGTACTTGTTTCAATACTGTTACGTCCCCATACCATGGCGAGGTGGCATTAGGAATGTCTTGGTCACCTCGATTAATTCCTACAGACTCAGAATAACTTTTACCATGAGTCACATTGCTTGTAACTCGACACACAGCTTGTGTAGGCCCCAGACCATGGTTAGCAAGGTTTAGCGAGGTGTTAGGGTTTCCTTATTTGTGTAATAACATAAATAATAAGGATTCTCTGGGCAAGGCCAAAAAGCCAGATTGGCAGGGACATCCACCCCCCTTATGGGTGAGTCAACCCCTATAAATAGCATTGGTTTGTATTTCAGTTACAGAACAAATGACAAATTTGGAAGTACAGTAATTTGTATTTTTCCTAACGATACAAACCTGTAGCTATTATACAAACTTGGCCGCCAACCCTGTCTCCCTTCAGAGTCCTATCACAGTCACAGGTGTGTGAGTGAGAGGAGTAGCTAGCTACCCCCTAACCCCCACTAACTAACGAAATGGGTAGTTAACCCTCACTTAACTCTTATGGCTTGTCCTTTCAGCTTATCCAAAAGTAATACCCATATAAATAGCTATAGGTTTGTACTGTTAGGAAAAATACAAATTACTTCCAAATTTGTCATGTATGTTATATTCAGAAAATTTGTATCCATACAAACAACAAACATATTGTTTCTGTACTCATGCTCCAACAAAAATATTTTGATATTGTTTCATATTTCTTGGTAGAGCACATGATTCATATCTTTGTAAATCTACCAAAGTAAAGCTTAACACGGTAAAACCATTCTACAGCAGCAAATGTTACAAATGCCAGATGATCTGGTTAAACTATTTTTGTCCAGTTCAACTTCATGTATTATGGATTACCTCACTTCCGTTCAGTGCATCTCAAAATTCTTACCATTCAAGATTGTGTGGTCCCACTATGCATGATCAGACACCCTATGGGTTTTCATTTACTCATAATTTAGTGTGACATGTCATATTGAACATCTTTCCTTCATTGTTCAGTTAGGATTACCCCCATTATTCTTTTTGTTATATTTTTTTCATTCTTATCTATTTATTCTCCTGATTATTCTTTTCACTATATATTTTTCGTTTCCATTTATTCCTGCGATTATTCTTTTCACTACAATTTTTCATTTCCTTTTTTTTATTCATGCACATTTTTATCTTTGCAAATTTGCATTTTACTAGTGCAAGTTATAAGGAATACTTTACCTATGTATTTTGGAGTTAGTTCTGTCCCTGTCCTTGCTAGGGGATTTTGAGAATCCATTGAATTATCTCTTTCTGTTTCTTGCTTCCAAAATTCTCATTTTTTAGGATTTTTCCTTTAGTTTTTCATTTTCGTGTCGAGACAGTATCTATAATGACATTATTTCACTTTTTCCTAGTTATATAAAGTATTTTATTATTGCTTACATTACGTTTTACCCCAGTGCAAATTATTACTTTGCCCTCTTAAATAGATACTGAAAAGATATAAGGGTTGGTATGTATGGAACTGTAAATCAGTTACTGTACAAGATATATTTTTTCCAACTTTTATATTTTTGTAGCTGCATTTTTTTTTTTAAATAGGAATTTGGATTATCCCCTTTTTCACACAAGGCCTTAGTGGCCTTGAATTTAAAGAGTTAGTCGATGTTATTTTGGTTTGTGAATAAATCTTTTTCTATGTAGCAACACGTGGAAGAAGTGTCAATGATGACTTTGGATGAATGAAGGTAAAAACTAAGACCCTCTAATTCAGGAAGTAATAGATTTTTGTAACCGAGTATTAATATTGTTCAATTTGGTATGTTAATAATAAACTAGAAGTAATTTGCTAGTATTTAATGTATATTCATGGCATGAGTATCAATTGTGCTCCATGGCTATTGTAAAAACAAGTTTTTATGATGCTAGGAAAGTGGGCTACAGTATTATTAAATTGCCATCCAAGATTGTATCATTGTCAACTGCTTATTTTTGTAAATGTATGTAAAATTCTGCAGTAGATACAATAATGTACATAAAAATATACCAAAGGTTGTTTTGCTTTATAAGTAAATACTGTAGAAAGCAAAGTTCAATGAACCTTTATATGGAAGCCTGCCTTGTAATGGTCACAAATAGTGTATATAATTTTTTTTGAGGGCAAGTTATATATACGTATGGTAGTTGCTGCCTGTAGTGCAGAGTGCTTCAATCTGTTTTCATCTCTTTACCCTATGTATTCTTCCTTCGCTATACTGTGTTCAACAGTTATAAACTGCATATCCATACTTAATCGACTCTTCTTTAATTGTTGCAGCATCTTCAAGTAGCGCTGCAAGTACTGTCATGGGAAGCCCTGGAGCAGAAAAGAGAGGTACTCGATCTCCTTTACCACCACTTCCACAGGGTGATAATAGTCTATATTCGGCACCTTCTCCACAGCCTCCTCATTCTCCTCCACGCAGTGTTCCTCCTGCTGCTGAACGACCTACACAACGAGCCCTTGAAGAAATGTATGCTAAGGTAATTATAAATACTGTGTGACCAATATTAGAGTTTCCATTACTGGTATTGTCAATGAACAGCCACTTATTTTTTTCTTCTCACCTAGATTTAATATGAGACTTGCTGTTGGCAAAGTACATGGGTAATGATGTGATGTTACGGAGTTGAATTAAATTTATGCAGGGAAATATTTCCAAACAGACCCAAAAATACATGACTTATTACCCACTGGAATTTTAACATAAATGTTTAGCCCTTCTTATTATCTGATCTATGAAGAACAATAAGAGATGCAGTAAAATGAAACAGGGATCAAAATAAAAATAAAAAATACTATTAATAATTATCTAGTACCCCTGTATAATAAATGAAAGTCATGGAAACCCTGTGAATACTTCTGGTAGTTAAAGTCCTTCAATCATATACAAAGTTATTAAATCTACATATTTATGAGGAGGTTTTTTTTCTTTTGGCATTGAGTTTATTTAACATTTAGTACTTAAAAGAAACTGCATACAATACTGTACATGTTACAATACCATACCTGTTATAAAAGCCGCTTACAATATTGTACATATAAATAAAAATTTTATATAAACAACCTTCGTGCATGTCGGAAGCAGTAAAGATTTGCCTAAGGCCGGAATCACATAGGAAGTAAGGCCGGAATCACATAGGAAGTGACGCGAAAGGAAATGCCAAAATGCGAAACGCCCCATGCCACACTTCACCCTGTCACATAGGCGTAGGCCGTGTTTACATTTGTTAGTTTATAGATGTATTCCAAGGATGATGATGCAAAGGAAAAAGGAAAGCACCTGTTATGCCATGAGCATTTTTGATCAAGGAATAGAAAAGGACAATTTCATAAAAACCTGTTCAATGATGAAATATAGAGGAAAAAAAATCTAATCATTTAAGAATGTCATACAAGACTTTTGATGAATTAAAGTCACTGGTGCTTCCACATTTGCTATCTGAATAATTGTAATTGGAAAAAACCAATATCAGCAGAAGAAAAATTAATTTTGGCTCAAGAAAGCTTGAAATTAGTTTTAAAACTTATTAGTAACAGAAGTGGTAACAAGAAACACACACACTCACACACAAAATATTATTGCCAAAACATTCAATAACATCAAAATAAAATTCTATTCATAATTAAGGAAATAAAAATACATACATACAACAGCATTTTGAACACAATGTATTTCTTTACATTGTATAGCATAGGCTTATTTAAATTTTATATTATTTAAAGAAATGAACAAAAAAGAACTGTTGGTTAATCACAATGTATTTGTTTTTTGTAATCATTATGAAATTTTATGACTCCTAATAGATTACACAGCTTTGCCTGAAACACGACACAAATAGTGAACAGGATCACCTTTGGCAGACATGTAGACACATGTTTCCCGTTTCTGATGTGTCGTTACTTCTTGTGTGACACTGTCGGTAAAGATCTTTGTTACTACTTTTGTTTTCATTCACAAGATGTTTCGGGTCTCGCGATTCTCATTTTATATTCCTTCCTATGTGATTCCAGCGTTAGGGATATCATTTCATTCTTCCTTTACTTGTTTTTACTAAAATTATCCTCTTTCAATTCACTTTGCTTACCATTAAAGAAGCTAAACAGGGAAAAGATGAATTTAATTATGTAACTGTGAAGATATTTTTTTTAGGAAACTTAAGAAAAGTGAAATAATATATCACTCCACTAGAAATGAATGACACTTAATTATTATATAGCCTAAATGGTGATCTCGACACATTGACAAAAAATGCTTCATAATTGGAGAGGTAAATGTTAGAAAAAGTTATTCTAAAATTACTTTGAAATTTCACTTTTTTTTTTTTTGCGGGAATTGTTATTGTATATCAAAAAGAGTTTAGACCATAAATTTATTTTCTACAGTAGCAATTGGCAAATTTCAAAATTAGTACAGTATTGAAAATTGCAATGACAATTTCTTTTTACTCTAATGCTTAAAATCACAATTTACTGTCACAGTACTATACAGAATTTGTATAAAGATGAGCCATAAATGTAGACATCAAGAAAGGTCATTAATTTTCTGGGTTTCTTGAACCTTGTTGTTGCTTCCCATACTCCATTGGTCAGTTGCAATGCATATCCAAGCATTGATTTTTGGATGAGGTTACAAGTTCACTTATTTGTCAGATTTTCACTGGAACTTGTCTTAATGTAGCTAGACTTTCTTTTTCAGAAGACTGTGTTTTATTAAATGCTCATTAAGTCTTTCTCTAATCTTTGCTGTTTTTATAAGCCAAATGTATTTCCAGTAAAGCCTCATATTACAAACTATATTAAATTCTAAACACCTGGGTGCAAATTAACAGAAGCATATTTGAATTTCACTTTGTGGAAAAACCTGTCATACTCTCATACATTCTGTGAAGCTTTTAATGTGCAAAATTATGTGTATTCAAATGTTATTAATAGTTCCTTTCATTTATTTCCTGTTATGTCAACAAATTTATTAATTAGATTTCAAGTATATTTAATTACCTTTAGGTAATCCTTGTGAAACTTTTAAATTTCAGACATGGTTCTTGTAATATCTATTAGAATAGTAGTTGAATGTTACATGGACTTGAAAATAACTAACTTTCTTGTTATTGACTATTTTTCAGGTCATGAAGAAGCAGCGACCTGGACATAGTCGTGGCAATAGCTCTGGTGGAGGTGAAAGTGATAATGGAAGTGAGAATTCTTCACGAAGAGGATCAGTAGATATAGGAGGTGGTCGATGGGGTTCTCATCACTCCACTCCTCCTACGACTCCCCGTCAGTCTGTGGATCTTGGAGCCATGACACATAGTCTCATAGAGACAAGAAGTAACGATACATCGAAGTCCATTAGCAGAGCAAAATCTTATGAAACAGCAAGCATTTGGAGTGGAACTTCCCAACAATCACAACCTCTACCAAAGCCAAATCCAAACTATGAGACAATACCTCAGCATCCTGGTAATTTCTATTCGGGAGGTTCCGATCCTGGTTATGAAACTGTCAAAAATTCTGAACCACCCTATGCAAGTGTAGAACGCCCTGAAGAAAACTATCCAGGATATGAAACTGTGAAACCTACTTCTGATATAGAATCAGAACCAGGATATGAAACATTGAAACATCGAGAATATGAACCTGGTTATGAAACAGTAACTGGAGAAACCAAGCAAACCACCTCAGAGCCTGGGTATGAAACTGTTGCTAATAAGACAACCCAAGAAGATGACGAACCAGGGTACGAGACAGTTGTGCATCAAGCAGAAGTTGCTGACCCAGGCTACGAAACTGTAAAAGGAAAAGCAAATGAGTTTGCAGATCCTGGCTATGAAGAATTAAAGAGTGCTGTCCATCATGCAAGAACTACCTCGGAACATGATCCAAATTATGAACAATTGAAATTTACTAGTCGACGATCAAGTGATGGAGATGCTGAACCAGGTTATGAGGTTGTTAAAAAGGTTGAAACTGAAAGTAATTATGAATTAGTTAGTGATTACGATACGCCAGAAAAATATCCACCCTACGAAAAGATTGATAAAACCGAGAAGACTGAAACTCAGCAAACCCCAGTTTATGCAAGCGTACGTAAGGGAAGTAAAAGTCCAGAGAAGAAATCACCAAGTAAAGAAATTCCTGATTTAGATAAAGATACTGGTGCAACTGGCCTGTTAGAGAGTGACTTGGATAATCTTCCTCCTTTGGAACCAAAAGGTGAATTAGTTACAATTGAAACTAGAAATGAGAATCAGAATATATCAGTGATTACTCGTGTTAAAACTCCTTCGCCTGTAAAGAGTCCATCTCCTCCTCTTCCTGTAAAGAGTCCATCTCCTCCTCTGAAAGAGAGTCCAGTTGCAAGTCCAGAAAAAGTATTACCGCCAGAACAAGAAAGCCCAAAGAAGACCCCTCCAGGAGTAGTGAAAGTAGAGGAGAAAGGATCACCAACTTTTGATAGAAGTCCTGAGAGTGAATCTCCTTGTCTTACAAAGAGTCCAGATTCTATGTCTGAAATGAGTCCAGAAAAAGAAGAAGCCCCTTTCAGTATTCCACCAGATACACAGAGGAAGTCGCCATCACCACCACCTGTAGATGACAAAAGTCCTGTGAAGGATTCCATACTAGACAAAAGTCCTATGATGGATTCTTCACTAGAGAAAACTTCAGAGATTGAATCAGTATTATCTGAAAAGGAATCACCTCCTGCAGTGAAATTATTTGAAAAAGAATCTCCTACCATCTTAGTTACAATGGAGAAGGATCCTTCCATAGATCAAGATTCATCATTGATTGCAGATAGTCCAGAAAAAGAGACCTCACCTATAGTTGAAAGTGAAGAGATAAAGAGCACTGAAAAAGTTAGCTCAGATGCTAAAAACATAGAAACTGTGTCCAAAGATAGAGATAGTTTTGATGATGAATCATCAGGTACAACAGGAAGTCCAGATAAAATGCCATCCTCACCCCTTGACAGTCCAGTTTTTGAAGAGCAACCGATGGGAAAATCACTACTTGAAGAATTACAGGAGTCTACAGAAACTGTAGAGACATTAGAACAACAACTACCACCTCCAGCACCTGATTCAAAAGAGGTGGAGGAGCATATTTCATCCTTCCAAGAGAATCCCATTTTACCACCACCCTTACCTGTTCAAGAGGAATTTAATATAATCCCACCATCTGTAGATGATAATGTAATGAGAGAGAACTTACCATCTCCACCTCCATCACAGAGTCCAGAGTTGTCATCATCTCTTGCAACTGTAGATCATTTTGGTAGTGAGCCTCCGTTGCCTTTGCCTGAAACACACGCTCAACCAACAGAAACAGTAAATCCTCTTTATATCATTGATAATGGTATGCCTCCTATAGAGTCGTCTGCAATTAATGAAAGTGCAGGGGATGAAGGTGAATCTCACATCTCACTTTGTGGGGAGTTACCCCCACCTCCACCACCAATGGAAGTAGATGATACATTTCCAAATGATCTACCACCACCATTACCGGAAATGGCCCCTCTAGTAAATACTCTTCCTGAAGATACCCCTCCACCTTTAGTTCCTCCAGCAGATGTGGAAGGACTGGATGATATGCTAAATTTAGCAAATATGGGCTCATCTTCCTCAGGAAGTACAGCTGTTCAACTTGGCAGTGCCCATGGCAGTTCTGAAAAAGATTCAGAATCACCCCAAGACAATGAAGGAAGCCAGATGGAGGTAGCCTCAGTTGTGGATGATTTGCCACCCCCACCTCCACCATCTGATGAACCAGAAGCTGAACAAGACTCGGATGAGGAATTAGATAACTCTGTATCATCTGGGTATGAGCTTGGCTTCACTGCTGGTGGTGTAACTGTTACATTAAATCCAATGGTTGATGAGGATGAGGAGAAGTCAGAATCTCCTGATCCCATTCCACCACCTCCAATTAGTGAGCCAAGTCAAGTTGTGCCACCTTCACCTATAGCAGTTAGTGCTATAATAAGTAGCAGTACTGGTAGCCAGAGTAGTAGTAGTGGATCAGGTAGCCAGGACACAGGAAGTGGCAGTATTGAAAGTGTAGTAACTGTAGAATGTGCTCCCCCTCCACCTCCACCTCCTGGAGATGTAAGTGGAGGAGGAGGAGAAGGAATTGTGGAAGGTCAGCATTCCTCACAGTCCCCCTCAAATCCTGAAAGTCGACCCTTAGACCCTCATGAACAGATCACTGAAGTTTGAAATACTGCCTTATAGAATATGATTGAAAATTATGCAGACAAATTGTGAGAAATTAATAGTCAGTGGAGTTTGGATTTGAATATCAGCTGTTTGATTTTAGATAACAGCTGCATGGATTTGAATGCCAGCTGCCACAGATGTGATTTTATGCTGTTGCTCAGGTTGTTATTAGAATGACCAAACTGCCTAAATCACTAAAGGCATTTTTTATCATTATCACTGTCAATTCTTTTCATTTTCACTAGCTAGAGCTATAATATTGAAGTGGCAAATTAGTATTTGGTAGTTATTATTGTCGCCATAGACAGCTAAGTGGACCATCTCAATAAGGCAACACTACATGTTGACCTCTGGTAGCTGTTGGCTGTGACATTAACATATTGTATTGTAGAACCCTATTAGAAAGGTATAGGGTACTCTCCTTGATACTTTAGATTAAGGCTTTCATGTGGAATTAATGAAGGTTAGGGTATTTTGATAAAGGTATAACATTTTCAAAGTTGTATTAACTAGTTTTCAAGCTGTTACACTCAACATCTTTTACCAGGCAATGGACAGAAATGGTATCTGTAGTCACTTTTAAAAAAAATATATGATTTTTTTAATTCAAAAGAGCTTTGATGGTTAAAGAAATAAGTTACTCCGTTTTTACCATATGAATGAGATGGTTTTGTATATATATATATTTTTATTTATATTAATATAAGTGATAAAAATAATCTGGTGAAGTCAAATGTGCATGGGGTCAATTGGTGACATCAGTCGCAGTAGAGAAATTAATTACTGTAGCCCAGTCATTGCACTGAGATCAGTATTGAAGTATAAAGAATTTGCAGTATGCTGCCAAAGTTCCTGTGTTTGTGTGACAGGCAGGATTGAATAAGCTTTATAAACGAATATGTGTTCGGTACATGTTACGGTAAGTTATGTTTATTGTAATCGTAGCTGGTAGATCATTGCACTTAATTGTGTGCTGAATAATTGGTCAGTTTCCTCTCATCACACCAGAATTCTTTTATAGTAGATCTTTAGATCTCATTCTCCCGTGAAAAGGTCCAGTGATTTCAAATGTATGTAGAAGTTCAAACACTTGTTGAAATGCTTTGGAATTTGAATACATATAGGTAAATTTTTCACAGAGAATGCCCATCAAATTGCATTTTCTATTTTGCAATAACTTGTCTCCACACTTCTTAGTGTTTTGTGGTCCACACAACTACATCAGAAAAAATGCGATTGAAGTTTTGAGTGTTGTGTGTGTGTGCACGTATGAGTTTTTGCAGGTTTATGATTCCTTTTAATATCCTTGTCTCAGATATATTCAATTTTAAATCAAGACTCATTTTACATTGTGTTGTTTATCTTTTGTTGGTTATATGGAAATTTTGTGTTGGGTCCATTGATGGTAGGTCAAAGTTAACATGCTTTGATTGGATTTTTTTCCTCAAGAAATTTCTGTATGTTAATGTCATCCTCTGAAAGCTAAGATATTAGAATGTGACATGTATTGTTGTCAAGACTTCTTTTGCTGCTCAGTTTTGAATGGGAAATTAATGGAGAACTATCCCAGCTATGAATGTTAGTCATTAACCTCAAGTGTGATCATCATGAATATTAGAATTCAGTGAAGCATTTAAGGAAATGTATGCAGAGGATATAGGTATACATTGTTTGTGCTGTTGATATCGAAGTGACTAAACCCATTTTATTTCTAAAACATTATTAC
Source organism: Palaemon carinicauda (assembly GCF_036898095.1). Lineage (NCBI taxonomy): Eukaryota > Metazoa > Arthropoda > Malacostraca > Decapoda > Palaemonidae > Palaemon > Palaemon carinicauda. Next base: position 142,849,476 of record NC_090735.1, on the reverse strand, counting down.
CTTTTGGTCACAAGAAGGATTTTCATTTTCATTTTCTAAATAACAGAGGAGTGACTGGAGCTCAAAGATCAGTTGGAGGTTGAACTTCATACTCAAGTCATGTATACATGTTGTGTATCCAGGTGCATGAAAGGAATAAATATTCCTTACTGTGCATAAATTTCTGGAGGATACAGAAACATCTAACGGTTTGTTTTTTTATCAGCCCAAAAGTATTGGACCCATATTCCTTGTGAGTTAAGTGAAAGTTATATTCTAAATAAAATGGAAGTACTTGCAGTATATCCCATGCCAGTTATTTTTAATGATCTCAAAGTATTATAGCATATTCAGAACCATTTTTATATAAAAATATGTAAAAGTGGCTTGTGGACAGTAATAAGTTTGTCAACCCTGCTTTCAAAGTTCCAGCAGTCTGATCATGGTAGATTGTTGAGCATGGAACCCATAATTCTCGAGTCATGTGCCATAAACGGCAAATGAAAATAATTCTCTGTTATTTGCTTCAATATCTATTGTGTATGCATGTACAGTACACTGCTTTTGTGGGAGTTTTATTTCAAATTGAATGGAATTTAATACTTGTTTCATTAAATGAGAAGAAAATTGATGTCAGCTATTGGTGATTTTAAAAGAAGTGTATATTATAATTTGAACTGAATGATAAACTGGTGACAGCAGTATAAGTTGCATCTCATTGTAAGCTCTATCTTAGTCATTGAATACACCACTGGATTATTTACACTAAAGATGATGTAGCTTAAATAACAAGCTACTCCTTGATTTATAATGTACCTTTAAGGAATTTGTATCCATTTCTAAATTAGCATAAAAATTACTTCTGATTTTAATTTGATACAAAAGATTTATTACTGAGCTGCATTGTGTAAATTTTAATATGTAGTCCATCAGAATTTTAAGGCGTTCCATAAATGAATACATGATTATATTGCTTGTAGTACTTAGACTATTCAAACTTATGCAATACATTGCCATGTCATTTCAGTGAACTAGAACTTGTAAAGATTATATATAAGGTTTGATTGCCTGTTCCATCAAGGTTTTATGTTCAATTTGACAATCTCATCAGGGATTTCTGTACTTCAAGAGATCTTTTTGTAGTTAGTAGGAGTATGCATTCAAGGCAAAGACCAAAGATTTCAAACTTATCACATCAGCCTCTTTGTTAGTGGTTTGATATACTCTTCACCACATAGCTTCTCAAATTTCATACACAGTTTCATCTAGTTTTACATCATGATATAGAATAGTAGATTTACTCCGTATAGCATGTCAGTTTATTCTGATGGACTAACATTTCTATTTCAGTTGCTGAATAAAGTCCTTCAAAAGACAACCTACTTCTGTGACATTGTTGTCACAGTTGAAATCCTGTGCATTTCATTTCCTTAAAGTTTCACTGCATTGTGAAGTATGTGTGTGTGCCAAAGATTATATGTTGTGAGATGTTTTTATTCATTGGTGTACAGCAGTTTTTGGGTATTATTATCTACTTCTTAGATCGTGCATCTTTTTAAGAACTACAAAATTCAAGGTATATCTAAGTCAGTTATTGAGAATACAAACACTTTATTTAGATTCATTTCAGCGTTCATATTTTATAATTAATGCTATGGTTATTTTATAGTGATTGGTTCTTACAGTGATTTTATTTTGTGTGCTAAACACAAACCATTACAGTACCTGAATATATGATTTCTCTGCTCCTCTAGGACGATGATATTATTAGCTTGATGCATTTACAGTTTTTTTTTTCTTTTTTTCAATTAAATTTTGGAGTGGTTGTAATCTGTCTACCTTGAGCGGTAATGTCATTGTTCTATCCTAATAAATTTTGTCAGCTTTATACTACCTATAATTATAGTGGGAATAGAGATGAAGGTTGAGCTGCTTCCATAACAATTAATTATCATCTTCCATTTCTGTTATTGTTGTTGTTGCCTTTCGTGGATGAGCCAAAGCTTTAGTCTCAATAGATTTTTTGTGATAGGTTGTTGTACTTATTGTTATTTATTTAGCACTTCATCCTTTCATAGTTTCATTGCTGGTGCTAAAACTCTGTGACTCTGTACTGCTTGTAAATAGCTTAAGTCCAGTTGGTCCTCCTCTTTTCACAGAGGATGTCCCACTGGTCTTGTAATTGTATGTTTTGTCAATACTGTACTTTCAACTGGAAAAGTTTATTATTTGTATTGTCTCTTTTACTCCATTATTACAGATTTAGTTGTATGTTATTTATATTGTATATTTAATTGCTGTTTCAACTTCACATTACTTTTATATGGTGTTAATTTGCATTTGGGTTGCATCACTAATCGATACCCATTTCTTACTCTCCACTTTCCTTCTTTTGTTTTACTGTACTTAATTTCATGGGTATATGTGTGTGTCATGTGGCATGCCAGACTTTCTTATGTGCATGTGACTTTGAATAAATACCTCCTGAGACTAGGTAAGAAAGTTACAACAAAAACAAGCTTGTAGTTAAAACCACTGCCAAATTAATAACCATTAGTATTTCCTTTCTGTGTTTTTTTTTTATTATATTGTAAGATATTAATTGAAAAACTATCATGAGTCTGCATATATATGCATATGTAGAAATTAATTAGATACTATACTGTGTATTAGAATGCAATATAGATCAATAGTGCCTTGTTAAAGGTTAAAGATTTTTTCTTCAGTTTTCCTTTTTCACCTCTTGATGTTGACTGTGTCTTACAAGGTTGTTTTCATTGGCTAATCTGTCAGTGATAATTTAGGTTTTAAGATGGCTATGGAATGTTTTTGTTTTAATTGGCTTACATGAAAAGGGAGGAAGAAGAAACTTAAACATACTGTCTACACAATATCTTATATGCCTGTGTCTTCTTGTTTATTATACATGTATTAAATATATATATTTCACCATGAATAGATGGTGGTCACAAATAGTCAGTTAATTTATATTATTATAATTAGATTTTAGGTGTCATATTTTGAGCCTACAATATCAATTTCTGTAGTCTGAAGAGTTGTCTGCATATAAATCCTTATTACTCACAAAATCAATATGAATTTTAAGCCGTTTTCTTGTGAAAAAAAAAAAAAAAGTTGCGTCAGGAAATGTTTTTGAGAACTGTGCTGCCAAGTTAGGTTTCAAATGTAATGAAGGTTAGCTGTTGTTTGATCTATCTTACAAAGGATAGCACTTTAATATGCATTGAGAATTAGGTTGTTGAAACGTTTGGCTGTTTATTCTATAACATTTCTTTGTATCTGTAACTTGCAATAGATTCAAGTTTAGGCAGCATAAGCTTTTTAGGCAATTGTTCTGGTCCATTTGTCTTGAAAATGACAGTACGTACAGTAATTGTTTTTGTCTTCGTAACTTTGGTACCCATGGCATTGTTTTTAGGAAACAAATACTAATACAACTCATGAATCTCGGGTAAGCATTTGGTCATTGCTGGACTCCGTTGCTGTTATATACCAATAGGGCACATACTTTTATTATGATGCATTTCTTAAATCAATCTATCTCATCAATCTGTCCCATTAAGTGATGATATGCCACTATTATTATATGAATCTCTCAATTAAATGAGGCTATACTGCCTTTGCTAATAAAAAACATGTTTAGTGCTAGAAGTGGTGGTATTATAATCGTAAGTCTTAAGTAAGGTTTAATGTTAAATCCCTGTTTCTTTTATAAGGTGTGCTATGTAACATTGCATTTTTTGGTGTACCATTACAGTTACAAAGAAAACTTTTAATTTTAATATGAAATTATAGTACAAACAAGTAGTATGGCATTTATTCTTTTAATGCATATACATTATATTCTACTAAATACATTGGGCTGAGATATAATTTCCTTATAAAATAAGACATTACATGCCTTATGCAGTTCTTTTAGGTTTTTACCTTTTTTTCATAAACCTAATTGTCCTCCTTTCTTACATACAGAGAAAGTACTGCGACAGTGTGCATTTGTCCATTAATATCTTAAAATACTTTTGAATCTGAAATTATTCTGTTAAAACAACAATGATTTGAGTCCAGTTTTGACCCCAAGGCATCTACATGCTTAATCGTTATTTGTTGAGGCTGCTGGTTTCAGTCACACAGTGTAGGCTCTAGTGATTATTGTATTTTAATAACTTAAAATTTTTTTTCCCTTTGTATTGTTTATAATCACATATGCTGATTTAGGACCTTGTTTTTTTATTTTCTATATGATTTTTTGTTTGAAGTTCTTCCGTCTTTTATGTTCATATCATTAGAGTATCTCATAAATACCTACCACTAGATGAATTATTTGTATTTTTAATCTTGGAAAAGGTTGTTTTTGTACTTTTTTATGTAAATCAGCTAATAGGGAAACAAGGTCTTGACTGAACATGAAGATGTGTAATCTCCTTTAGAGATTTCTCCCCAAGAAATGGTTTATTCTTTGCTGTTCCATTTGTAGTGTAGTGTGATGAGACTACTCCTGTGTCATTGGTGGTAGCTAATGGTGTATACATCATCATCCATGTCTCATCTACAAAAGATGAAATCATGATGCCTATCACCATCTTTCACAGCTCAGCTTTTTGTGTCCATTCAACCATGAAGTGTGTGTGTATGCTCTACTATTTGGTAATTTTGAACTACCCTAGACTAATGTTGCACGCATAAAGTGTAATATTAATAGTGTCAAAGTTGGTTCATCATTGCCATAGAGCAATAACTCACCTCTTGTGGTGTGTAAGCAACTTACACAGTAAAGAATGATTCTAGAAAAAGTGTGCATTTTATTACTCCTCTAAGTTAAAGAAAGAAACTTATTTTCTAGAACTGAAAAAAAATATCAATTCTTCCTTCTGCTGTTTTGACTAAGACTATAAAAACAATTACCCATATTTTATTTTATTGTTCAGTTTTGCAGCAGCTTTGGGTAAAATAGTACTTAAATTTGATTTTCTGAAGTAGAGGTATTTATTAATCAAACATGAAAAATTCAATCATTTATATTTTTCCCTAACTAATACAAACATGTAGTTATTTATATACATTGGCCTACATAAATTGCCTAGCTCGCGAACGTGAGCGTTAGCTTAAGACGATTGGAAATTCCTAAACCTAAACTTGCAATAGACCCAAAGATGTTTAATGCAGCAAAAATAAACGGGTTTCGTCTTTCTTTATGTTCGTGTCCTACAGTCCACATCAAAAGGTCACGAGCCAAAGATTCTGTCTCGTAAGATGATATTTTAATTATAAAATAAATTTTTGAATATACTTAGCCGGTGAATATATAATAGCTGCAACTCTGTTGCTCGACAGACACATACATAAAAAACTCGCGAGCGATCGCTATGCAGGTTGCGGGTGTGCCCACCAGCGCCAACTGTCGGCCAGATACCACTCTCGATGTAAACAAAACCTTCAATTTCTTCTCATCCCACTGCGTCTCTATTGGGGAGGAAGGGAGGGTCGTTTAATTTATATATTCACCGGGTAAGTATATTCAAAAATTTATTTTATAATTAAAATATCATTTTTAAATATTTAACTTAGCCCGTGAATATATAATAGCTGATTCACACCCAAGGAGGTGGGTAGAGACCAGAGTTAAATATGTTTACATCGTATAAGCTAAGAGTTTTTTCATTTTGACAGTTATCAATATAACAAAACCAAAATAAATAGGTACCTGGTAAGGAAGTCGACTTATACTTACAAGGCAGAGTAATCGTCTGTCTTCCTTACGGAGCCCAGCGATCCTCTTAGGATGCTGACAGACTCCCAGGAGCTGAAGTATCAAGGGCTGCAACCCATACAACAGGACCTCATCAAACCCCTAATCTGGGCGCTCTCAAGAAATGACTTTGACCACCCGCCAAATCAACCAGGATGCGAAAGGCTTCTTAGCCTTCCGGACAACCCATAAAAAACAACATTAAAAAACATTTCAAGAGACAGATTAAAAGGATATGGAATTAGGGAATTGTAGTGGTTGAGCCCTCACCCACTACTGCACTCGCTGCTACGAATGGTCCCAGTGTGTAGCAGTTCTCGTAGAGTCTGGACATCTTTCAAGTAAAATGACGCGAACACTGACTTGCTTCTCCAATAGGTTGCGTCCATGATACTTTGCAGAGATCTATTTTGCTTAAAGGCCATGGAAGTTGCTACAGCTCTAACCTCGTGCGTCTTAACCTTAAGCAAAGATCGGTCTTCCTCACTCAAGTGTGAATGAGCTTCTCGTATTAACAATCTGATAAAATATGACAAAGCATTCTTTGACATAGGCAAGGATGGTTTCTTAACCGAACACCATAACGCTTCAGATTGGCCTCGTAAAGGTTTAGTACGAGTTAAGTAGAACTTAAGAGCTCTAACCGGGAATAATACTCTTTCTAGTTCATTGCCTACGATCTCCGATAAGCTAGGAATATCGAAAGATTTAGGCCAAGGACGAGAAGGTAGCTCATTTTTGGCTAGGAAACCAAGCTGCAGAGAACAAGTAGCTTTTTCTGACGAAAACCCGATGTTCTTGCTGAAGGCATGAAGCTCACTGACTCTTTTAGCCGATGCTAAGCATACCAGGAAAAGAGTCTTAAGAGTGAGATCTTTCAGGGAGGCTGAATGTAAAGGCTCAAACCTGTCTTGACATGAGGAATCTTAGGACCACGTCTAAATTCCACCCAGGTGTAGCCAAACGACGTTCCTTAGAGGTCTCAAAAGACTTAAGGAGGTCTTGCAGATCTTTATTGTTGGAAAGATCTAAGCCTCTATGCCGGAAGACCGAGGCCAACATGCTTCTGTAGCCCTTGATCGTAGGAGCTGAAAGGGATCGTACTTTTCTCAGGTATAAGAGAAAATCAGCTATTTGGGCTACAGAGGTACTGGACGAGGATACGGAAACTGACTTGCACCAGTCTCGGAAGACTTCCCACTTCGATTGGTAAACTCTAATGGTAGACGCTCTCCTCGCTCTAGCAATCGCACTGGCTGCCTCCTTCGAAAAACCTCTAGCTCTCGAGAGTCTTTCGATAGTCTGAAGGCAGTCAGACGAAGAGCGTGGAGGCTTTGGTGTACCTTCTTTACGTGTGGCTGACGTAGAAGGTCTACTCTTAGAGGAAGACTTCTGGGAACGTCTACCAGCCATCGAAGTACCTCGGTGTACCATTCTCTCGCGGGCCAGAGGGGAGCAACTAACGTCAACCTTGTCCCTTCGTGAGAGGCGAATTTCTGCAGTACCTTGTTGACAATCTTGAATGGTGGGAATGCGTAAAGATCTAGATGTGACCAATCTAGGAGGAAGGCATCTATATGTATTGCTGCTGGGTCTGGGACTGGAGAGCAATAGATAGGAAGCCTCTTGGTCAGCGAGGTTGCAAAGAGATCTATGGTGGGTTGACCCCAAGCCGCCCAAAGTCTCTTGCACACATCCTTGTGGAGGGTCCATTCGGTTGGAATTACTTGACCTTTCCGACTGAGACAATCCGCTAGGACGTTCAAGTCACCCTGGATGAACCTCGTTACTAGGGAGATGCCTCGATCTTTTGACCAGATGAGCAGGTCCCTTGCGATCTCGTACAGAGTCAATGAGTGGGTACCTCCCTGTTTGGAAATGTACGGCAAGGCCGTGGTGTTGTCCGAGTTGACCTCCACCACCTTGCCTCGAAGGAGATTCTCGAAGCTTATCAAGCCCAGATGAACCGCCAAAAGCTCCTTGCTGTTGATATGCATGCTCCTCTGACTCGAGTTCCACAGACCTGAGCATTCCCGACCGTCCAGCGTCGCGCCCCAGCCCAAGTCCGATGCGGCCGAGAAGAGAACGTGGTTGGGTTTCTGAACTGCCAGGGGAAGACCCTCTCGTAGGCTGATATTGTCCTTCCACCAAGTCAGACAAGTCTTTATCTTTTCGGAAATCGGGATCGAGACCGCCTCTAGCGTCTTGTCCTTTTTCCAGTGAAAAGCCAGATGGAATTGTAGAGGTCGGAGGTGTAGCCTTCCCAGCGAGACAAATTGCTCCAGGGATGACAGCGTTCCTACCAGACTCATCCAAAGCCTGACTGAGCAGCGTTCTTTCTTCAACATCTTCTGGATGACGAGCAGGGCTTGATCTATTCTGGGGGCCGACGGAAAAGCCCGAAAAACTTGACTGTGAATCTCCATCCCTAAATACAGAATAGTTTGGGATGGGACCAGCTGTGACTTTTCCAAGTTGACTATGAGTCCCAATTCCTTGGTCAGATCTAGAGTCCAATTGAGATCCTTCAGACAGCGATAACTGGAAGAGGCTCTGAGAAGCCAGTCGTCCAAATAAAGGGAGGCTCGGATGTCCGATAAATGGAGGAATTTTGCCACATTCCTCATAAGCCTCGTAAACACGAGAGGAGCTGTGCTTAGGCCAAAGCACAGGGCCCGAAACTGGTACACCACATCGTCGAAGACGAATCTCAGAAAAGGTTGGGAGTCTGAGTGAATGGGGATGTGGAAGTACAGTGAACCCTCGTTTATCGCGGTAGATAGGTTCCAGACGCGGGCGCGATAGGGGAAAATCCGCGAAGTAGTGACATCATATTTACCTATTTATTTAACATGTATATTCGGACTTTTAAAACCTTCCCTTGTACATAGTACTGTTAACAAACCACCCTTTAATGTACAGAACACTTAATGCATGTACTACAGCACCCTAAACTAAAACAGGCACAAATATCAAAGGCGATTTTATATCATGCGTTTCCTAAACACCTAAAAAGCACGATAAAAAATGGCAACCAATGTTTTGTTTACGTTCATCTCTGATCATAATGAAGAAACAAACTTATTTAGAGTACAGTACACATATATGTATAGGTTAGTTTTTGCATCGATTATATTGATTATACAGTACTGTACTGTATGTTGATTTGTTTATTACCAATGTTTTAGTTTACGTATTTTTCTTAGGACTTCCAAATGAAATGTTTTTCTTTATGACGCCGCCTGAAACGACGGCGTGTACGCTCAGTAAACAACCACGCTCAGAACAAACAAGGCATTTAACGCGCATGATGATAGTGATAAATAATGATACAGTACATACAGTATTTACAGTAAAAGCATTTACAAAATATGTTACCTTACAAATATAAATTATACAGTATTGTACGTAGCAAAGCAGGAAAACAATTTACGAGAGAGAGAGAGAGAGAGAGAGAGAGAGAGAGAGAGAGAGAGAGAGAGAGAGAGAGAGAGAGAGAGAGAGAGAGAGAGAGAGAGAGAGAGAGAGAGAGATTGTTTTACGTACGTAAATGTAAATTTTAAACAAAAAAAAATATGATAGGTTACAACATGTAGACTTTTAAAACCTTCCCTTTAACTTAATGCATACAGTACGTACATTACTAAACTATAAAACAGGCAGTAAGAATATTAAAGTAAAAAATAAAGATTGTTACTGTACTCACCACGAAAGAAGTTGAAGAAAAACTTGAATGGTGATGGCGATGAATTTGCTGCACAGTAGAAATGATGATGATGAAGCTGATGATGTGTTCTACTGTGCAGCCAATGATAGTATTTTACGTCTCTTCAGACGGAGGTGTCTTTTCCTGGGACACCTCTTCAACTTCTTCCTGGGAAACTTCAATTTCTTCCGAAGGCATACTAGCAGGAGGAACTGGCTCTTTTTTGCGAGGCTGGAAGAACATTGTGATCGGAAGTTGTTGCCGCTGCTTCTTTTTTCGATCCAAGAGCATTTTGTAGGGAGTCATTATGTCATCAACCTTGTTGCAGAATTGCATCGAGCGAACCATATCCTCGTCCCACTCTTGCAACATTTCTTTCAACTCCTTCGCGTGGTTGCAGGCCTTGGCAAGCCGTTCTAATGTTAAGCCCGTTTCTTCGACATTTTCTTGGGTCTCTTCCTGGGTACTCTCACTCTCTTCCTCACTTGCCGATTTCGTCAGGTCTTCGAGGTCTGCGTCAGTTAGGGGCTGGGAATGGCAGTCCAACAACTCGTCGACGTCTTCAGTCGTCATGTCGCCAAACCCGTCACCTCCAATTATGGCAGCCAACTGCACAGATTTCCGTATTGCAGAGTGTTGGATTTCCGACTGAGTAAATCCCTTGTCGTCGTAAACAATATCGGGCCACAACTTCTTCCAGCTCGCATTCACGGTTGCAGGTTTCATCTCTTGAAGTGCCTTCTGAATATTCTGCAGGCACGTGGCTATGGTGTACTGCCGCCAGTACGCCTTCAAGTTGAAATCTCCATCCTCGTCATCTTGGGCAGCATCCACACACGCAACGAGGTCCGCCAAGGTATTCTTCGTGTAGAGGGCCTTGAACGCCCTGATAACCCCCTGGTCCATCGGTTGAATTAATGACGTGGTGTTGGGTGGCAGGAACTCAACCTGAATGCCCTCATGCGACAGGTCAGTTGCGTGTCCACCAGCGTTATCCATAAGGAGAAGGATCTTGAATGGCAAGCCCTTCTCTAAGAGATATTTACTGACTTGCGGGATAAAACACTGGTGGAACCAGTTGGAGGTCAGCATCTTCGTAATCCATGCTTTTTGATTATGCATCCAGTACACGGGAAGGAGATTCTTATTTTTATTTTTCAAAGCGCGAGGATTTTTCTACTTATAAATAAGCCCCGGCTTTAACAAAAATCCAGCAGCATTGCCACACATCACGAGGGTAACGCGATCCTTGAATGCCTTAAAGCCAGAGGCTTTGGCTTCCTCTTTGAACAGGAAAGTTCACGACGGCATTCTCTTCCAAAACAAGCCAGTCTCATCCATATTAAAGACTTGTTCCGGCTTGTATCCACCTTCGGCGATAATATTCTTGAACGTCTGGTTCACGTAAGTTTCAGCAGCGGCAGTGTCAGCGGAAGCAGACTCCCCATGCAGGGAAACGCTTTTCAGGGCGAAGCGTTTCTGAAACTTCGCGGACCATCCTTTGCTTGCGGAAAAACGTTTCTGAGGCTGGGAATCAGTGGATGTCCCTGGTTGAGGATCATCTGCATCATCATCATCTTCAGCATGGTTGCCGTCGTCGTCTTTAGGTTCCTTTGCAGCAAAATTCTCATATAAACTCAAAGCCTTTGTTTGGATGGCGTTCGTATCCAACGCTATGTTCTTCTTCCGGCAGTCGGCAATCCACACAGCTAAAGCACCTTCCATGCGTACGATCGTTTAATTACGCGTTGTAACGACTCGCTTCGCTGATCTGCTAAAGGTGATTGCAGCCGTCTTTCTAATGTTCGCCTCGTCCTTTTTGATATAGCGAACGGTGGATTCGTTGATGCCAAAATGGCGGCCGGCGGCCGCGTAACTTCTACCATCTTTTAACATGTCGAGAAGCGTAACCTTCTCAGCTATCGTCATCATCCTTCGGTGGCGTTTAGGCTCACTACCAGCCTTAAGAGAAGCAGAACGCTTGGGAGCCATTACAGTAGGATTTACGTACAGTACAGTAGGTCCTCGGGTTACGACGGTCCCGACTTACGCGGTTTCGCCGTTACGAACGCGCCCCATAAAAATATAAAAATAATATTAAGCGTCGTTCCGTCTTACACCGTTAGCGTCGTAAGCGACGTAAACAATTGCGAACTAGTTTCTAGCGCGCGGTGGATGAATACGCTTTGCGGTGGTTGTGGGCGAGGAAGACGGCGTCGCTCAGTTCCACTCATACGCCATTTTTGGTTGTGATTGCCTGTTCTTTCTCTCACGTGTTTGATCGTTTTTTTGAACTTTTTGCCCTTCATTATGGCTCCAAAGCGCAAGGCAGATTCTTCTGATGGTAGTGCATCGAAGAAAAGGAAGGCCATCACCATGGAAGTGAAATTAGACATTATTAAGCGGTCTAAAAACGGTGAAACGCCAACGAACATTGGCCGATCGCTTGGCCTTAGCCGTTCGACCGTGGCTACTATCCTTAAAGATAAGGAGCGCATTGTTGAACACGTAAAAGGATCTGCTCCAATGAAAGCAACAGTGATAACGAAACAGCGTAGTGGTTTAATTATCGAAATGGAAAGGTTATTAGTGCTTTGGTTGGAAGATCAAAATCAACGGCGTATTCCAGTGAGCTTAATGGTTATTCAAGAGAAGGCTAAAAGGTTGTTTGAAGCGTTGAAAAAAGAAAGGGGGGGAGAAAGTGAAAGTGAAGAGTTTTCGGCTAGTAGGGGTTGGTTTATGCGATTTAAGGCTCGGGCCAATTACCATAATCTTAAAGTGCAAGGTGAAGCTGCTAGTGGGGATGAGAGAGCAGCAAGTGAATTTCCTAAAGCATTGGCTGAGATAATTAGGGAGGGGGGTTATTCTGCTTATCAGGTGTTCAATGCGGATGAGACAGGTTTATTCTGGAAGCGCATGCCTAACCGCACGTACATAGCAAAGGAGGAGAAGTCAGCACCCGGTCATAAAGCAGGCAAGGAGAGGCTAACTTTGCTTCTTGGGGGAAATGCTGCTGGCGACTTCAAACTGAAGCCCATGCTGGTCTATCAGGCTGAAAATCCAAGGGCACTCAAGGGAATTTGGAAGAGTCAACTCCCAGTCATTTGGAAGGCAAATAAGAAGGCATGGGTGACACTTGCAGTGTTTGAAGACTGGTTTATCAACCATTTTGTACCTAGTGTGGAGCGGTATTGCGCCCAAAAGGGTATCCCCTTTAAGGTGTTGCTATTGCTGGACAATGCCCCTGGACACCCTGCCCAGCTGGGAGACTTTCACCCTAATGTGAAGGTGGTTTACCTTCCACCTAATACCACGGCCCTTTTACAGCCTATGGACCAGGGAGTGATTGCTTCATTCAAGGCCTACTACCTCCGAAGAACACTTGCTATGGCATTACAGGCAACTGAAACGAAGAAGGATTTGACTCTGAAGGACTTTTGGAAGTCCTACAACATCCTTGATGCTATTAAGAACATTGCTGATTCCTGGGAGGAGGTGAAGGTTACAAACATGAATGGTGTTTGGAGGAAGCTATGTCCTCAATTTGTTAATGATTTTCATGGGTTTGAGGACACAGTTGACCATGTTATCAAGAACATTGTTGCCCTGAGTGAGGAAACCGATTTGGAGATGGAGGTTGATGATGTTACGGAGCTGCTAGAATCTCATGGAGAGGAGTTATCTGCTGGGGACTTGATACAACTGGAGAAGCAGATCATAGAGGAAGAGGAAGAAGCCCCCACCCCAGACCCTAAGGCTTTCACAAGGCAGGGCTTGTCAAAAGGTTTTGCCGAGATACAACAAGCATTGGCAACTTTCGAGGCTCAAGATCCCAACATGGACAGGTTCACCAGGGTTTCCAGAGGTGTCATGGACTTACTGCAGTGTTATAAGGAGATTATGGATGAGAAGAGGATCCTCTCTGTCCAGTCTAACCTGGAGCGGTATTTTAAGAAAGTAGAGAGAACTGCACCCTCTACATCAGCTGCCTCTACTACTCCAGATTTGCCTGCAACAGAGCCTCTACCATCAACCTCAGCTGCCTCTATTGCTACAGAGCCTCTGCCATCAACCTCAGCTGCCTCTGCTTCTCCAGCTTCTCCACTATCTCTTGTAGGCTCTTCACCTCCAGACTCGCCTGCCCCAGCTTCTCCAGCATCTTCTGTCTCACTTCCAGAGAATCCTGATTCACCTGCTCCAGTTTCTCCAGCATCTTCTGCACCTTCCTCTCCACAATAAACCAGTCTCTCCGTCCCTTGCAACATCCCTTCCAGTGTGCAAGCCAACCATAGGAATAAGGTAAGGAATTGTTCTCTTTTTTTTTATTGATATTTACTTTAATTCATGTGGTAAGGAATAGTTTTCTTTTTTTTTTTATTGATATTTACTTTAATTCATGTGGTAAGGAATTGTTTTCTTTTTTTATTGATATTTACTTTAATTCATGTGGTAAGGAATTGTTTTCTTTTTTTTTATTGATATTTACTTTAATTCATGTGGTAAGGAATTGTTTTCTTTTTTTATTGATATTTACTTTAATTCATGTGGTAAGGAATTTTTTTCTTTTTTTTATTGATATTTACTTTAATTCATGTGGTAAGGAATTGTTTTCTTTTTTTATTGATATTTACTTTAATTCATGTGGTAAGGAATTGTTTTCTTTTTTTATTGATATTTACTTTAATTCATGTGGTAAGGAATTGTTTTCTCTTTTTCTAATATTGTTTTTATGTCATTTGATACATTTTATTATAGTACAGTATACAGTAATACTTTACAGTACAGTACAGTACGTATATTTATGGTGTTCCGACTTACACGGAAATTCGGGTTACACCGCGTCTTAAGAACGGATCAGCGTCGTAACCCGAGGACCCCCTGTACTGTAACAAAAAGTTCAACTTAAAACAGTCGCACACAGCACAGATTAAACTTCACAAACTTAAGAACGTCTACTCAGCGATACGCGGTAAGAGAAAGTGAACGATCCAGCCCCGCGAGAACTTTGATGCTGCGGGTAGAAGATGCGGGCAAAACACCAATCACAGGCTAGATAACAAAACTTGAGTTCTGATTCGTCATCTATCAGCGCTTGAACCAATCACAACCCGTCTTACAGTACTATGATGCGTTGGTTACCTACTCATAGAAGATGCCCCGCGCATACTGAACGTACGTAGATTAAGTACAATACCGTAATAATAATAAATAATGATAATAATACTGTACAGTAATAATAATAATAATAATGATAATAATAATAACAATAATAATTTTATTAACAACAACAACAATAATAATAATAACAATAATAATAATACACACTTTACGTACGCTATTTTACGCCTCTCTCTCTCTCTCTCTCTCTCTCTCTCTCTCTCTCTCTCTCTCTCTCTCTCTCTCTCTCTCTCTCTCTCTCTCTCTCGTACGCTTATTCGAAATGTGATTTTTGCAACAAAGAATATTATTGGATGCAGTACTGTACTACGTACGTATACATACAAAAGATTCATGGAAAAGAAGCACATCCATTACAGTACACACCATTCTAATATGGTATGACTGCATCTGATTTGCGTTTCATGTTCGATTTAATTTTACTACGTACTGAATTATCGTATGATCACATTCTCTTTTCGTGTTTTATTTCTTTCTGTGCTGAATTATATATCATATGTAATGCAATGAACAATCAGTAAGAGCAGATATTACTAATTACAGTATTAATGGAATTACAGGTAACAAAATATCGTATTTGGGGGTCTTCAGATTTCGCGGTATTTTCGAATTTTCCGGAAAATCCGCGATATGTATATATATATGGGTTATGGAAAAACCCCGCGAAGTGGTGAATCCGCGATTGTCGAACCGCGAAGTAGCGAGGGTTCACTGTAAGCGTCCCTTAGGTCTAGAGACCATCCAGTCTTCCCTTCTGACTGCTGCTAGGACTGACTTTGTGGTCTCCATGGTAAACTTCATCTTTGTGACAAAGACATTCAGAGCACTGACGTCTAGCACCGGTCTCCAACCTCCTGTCTTCTTTGATACTAGGAAGAGACGGTTGTAAAACCCCGGTGATTGAAGGTCCGAGACTTTGACCACCGCTCCCTTCTCTAGCAAAAGAGACACTTCCAGTTTCAGGGCTTGTCTCTTTTCTTCCTCTCGGTACCTGGGAGAGAGATCGATGGGGGACGTCGCTAGAGGAGGTCTGCGTACAAAAGGGATTTTGTACCCCTCTCTGAGCAACCTCACACAATGTTGATCTGCGCCTCTCTTCTCCCAGGCTTGCCAGAAGTTCTTGAGTCTGGCACCTACTGCTGTCTGAAGTTGCGGGCAGTCAGACTCTGCCCTTAGAGGACTTGGATCCTTTCCTCTTTCCTCTCTTCCCTTCGGCACGAGCACCTCCCCTGCTGGAGGCTCTGCCACGAAAGGGCGGGATAAACCTGGACGCTGGAGTGTCTATCCTAGGTCTAGTAGACAAGGCAGGCAAAGGGGGAGCTTTGCGAGCCGAGGACGCAACTAAATCGTGGGTGTCCTTCTGCACTAAAGACAAGGCAATTTCCTTAACCAAGACTTCAGGAAACAAGCACTTAGACAAGGGCGCAAAGAGTAGCTCAGATCTTTGGCATGGCGTCACTCCTGCTGACAGAAAAGAGCACAGAGACTCTCGTTTCTTAAGGACTCCGGACGTGAATGAAGCGGCAAGCTCGTTGGACCCATCGCAGACGGCCTTGTCCATGCAGGACATAATGAGTAAGGAAACATCCCTATCGGCAGATGAGATTTTCCTACTCAGGGCTCCCAAACACCAGTCCAGGAAGTTAAAGACTTCAAACGCCCTAAATATGCCTTTAAGAAGGTGGTCCAGGTCTGAGGGTGACCAACTAATCTTCGAGCGTCTCATGGCAAGGCGGCGGGGAGAGTCTACAAGACTTGAGAAGTCGCCCTGGGCAGAGGCAGGAACTTCCAAGCCATACCAGATGCTCGATCTAGACGAGAGTTTAGATGGGGGGAAGGCAAACGCCGTCTTCCCTAAACTCCTCTTGGTCTCTAACCAATCGCCTAACAGCCGTAAAGCTCTCTTGGATGAGCGAGAGAGAACGAGTTTAGTAAAGGCAGGCATGGTAGCAGGAACGCCTAAGACAAACTCGGACGGCAGCGAACGAGGAGCCACAGAAATAAAGTGATCAGGGAACAACTCTTTAAAAACAACCATGACTTTTCTAAAGTCCAAGGATGGTTGAACTGCTTTAGGCTCATCTAATTCTGAAGGCTGATCCTCAGGCTGTGGTTCAGCAACGTCCTCATCTGACAGTTCCTCATCCGATAACTGATGAGAAAACGGCAAAGGTGTAGGCAACGTTTGACTCGCAGAGTCCGGTCGCACTGGTGCATACGTGACGGAGCCGGACGCAGCGTCCTGGAACTGCTGAACAGTCTGGGAACTGTCAACAACAACAGGTGCGCGAGGACGCACAGCGTCCACCCGAGACTGTTTAGACCGTCTGGGTTGTGCAGTCAACACCATACCGGGTTGCGGAGGTTGACGCACCGCGTCAAAACAAGTCAACTCTGATGGTTGATGAACGTCCTGAACGTCACCAATCGCATCAGCGCGTTGCCTAACGTCAACGTGCGGCTGGAAATCCACACTGGGTCGCATCGGTGGAGGTACCACCCCAACTGGTTGACGCGAGAAAGCTACATCCACGTCAACAGGACGCACAACAGAACGCTTGGATGGCTGATGGCCAGTAGGTTCAACGGAAACCTTCTCAGCGTTGTAGTCCTCCATCAAGGATGCAAGCTTAGACTGCATGTCTTGCAGTAACACCCATTTAGGGTCTACGGAAGCAGGTGCGGTAACAGACGGGGTTAGCGAATGAGACGGCACAACTTTGCCTCTCTTAGGCGGCGAGCAGTCATCAGATGACGGCAACGGGTCCGAACTGTCCCAGTGGCTACATCCGGGACGTTGGACTTGTCCTGAAGGGACCGACTTACGCTTTAAAGGTCTAGAGACCTTGGTCCAAGGTTTCTTACGTGAAACACCTTCGGACGACGAGGTAAAAATGGGCTCTCTCGTCTTACTTTGGTAGGGGCGATCTTGACGAGATCCGCCTGATACCAAAGAGGGAACGTCTGTTCGCTGATCAAGGCCTCTCGAACCCATAAGTCGTACGACATTGCTTCTCCCCTGGGCTTGGGAGCTTGCAAGAGGTCCCGGACTAGGTGGACGACAGGCACGAACAGACGAACCCTCGGTCGCAACACTGTTCACAACACTTTGCGTAACACTAGGCACTTTGACACTATCCGCCGTGGCACTTTGGCACTTGAGTTCCTTCACGTCCGCCATGAGTTGATTCCGGTCACTTGCTAAAGCCTCAACTCTCTCCCCCAAGGCATGAATAGCACGCATCATGTCTTGCATAGACGGTTCCTGAGTGCTAGGAGGGGGGTTAGGAACAACCACTACAGGGGAAGGATTAGGTTCAGGGGCATGTGGAGAGGAAAAATCTACAGACCTAGAACTTCTCCTTACCCTATCTCTCTCTAGTCTGCGTGTATATTTATCAAATTCGATCCAATCGAATTCCGAAAGGCCCACGCATTCCTCACACCGATCTCCCAATTGACAGGTTTTACCCCGACAATTGGAACAAACAGTGTGAGGGTTGAGAGAAGCCTTTGGAAGACGCCTCTTACAGTCCCTAGCATTATACTTTCGAAACTTGGGAACTTGAGATGGGTCAGCCATTTTGAATTAGTCAAGGGAAAATTCCAAAAAACGATCTAAGTCATCAACAATTAATCCGATTCAAAAAAGAGTTCAAGGATTTATTTGAAGAAAAACACCTGTACTGCAAAAGCTCAAACCAAATTAAAGTACTTCACCAAATATGATGGGAAAAACTCCAGGTTCTACAGCGAGTAAAAGTACGTCTTGTCGACACGTCGACAGAGAAGAAATTGAAGGTTTTGTTTACATCGAGAGTGGTATCTGGCCGACAGTTGGCGCTGGTGGGCACACCCGCAACCTGCATAGCGATCGCTCGCGAGTTTTTTATGTATGTGTCTGTCGAGCAACAGAGTTGCAGCTATTATATATTCACCGGCTAAGTTAAATATTTAAAATCTTATTTTGCAAGTCATCAGATAGCATCTCTACAACTTTTAGTGTCGATCCAAGCGAACTCTGGGTAGTCAAATGAAAATGTCTTCTATGCAACTCATCTAATGAGACAGCAAACCTTGAAATGGCGCTTTTTAAGCTAGTGACATCATTCTCTGGAAGAAAAATGGCTTGCATATGCACTTCTACAACTACGTTGCTTGATGTAATAAAAACGTCTTCTTGTCTTTCAACTATAGTGCCATATTTAAAATCTATACTTTTAGTTTTTGAGCTCGTCCCACACGAGAAAAATGTCTGAGCAAACAATATTACTCACAACAACAAAAAATTCATCTTGGAAACCTGTAACGAGAAAAACATATGTAATTACTCCTGTATTAAGAAGAAAACTTTTAATCATACAAATAAAAATCTTTCCCTCACTTCTTTCCCTCTCTTTTTTTTTTTTTAATTTCTTATGTGAGCCAATGGTACGATTCTCTCATCAGTGGGTTGGGATACGTTTTGAACTCTAAACCTATTGGCCGTTAATGTTTCCAAAATGTTAAATGGGCCTTCAAACTTAGGTGTTAGTTTATAATTGAGTCCTTTACGTACATTTACCTGTAAGTATACATTATCACCAACGGTATATGTTTTAGTTGGCTTCTCTATTTTATCATGATTCCTTTTCATTATGATTTGTGATTCTTCTAATTCTTTCGAAGGATCTCAAAACGACTTTTGCTTGCATTTATATATTCTTTTAAAGGATTTGATAGATTAGTTGTAGGCGTTAATACATGGAAAGGCGTTCTAACTGGGGTACCATACAATGCTTCGTGGGGTGACATTTTAATTGATATATGATATGAGTGATTCAGAGTACTCAGTACCGCAGGTATTGCAATATCCTAGTTGGGGTCTGATCCCCCTAGTGTTACTCTTAATATATTTAAAACCTTCCTATTTGCTTTTTCCACAAGCCCATTCGACTCTGGGTGATATATCATGGTATTTATTTTCTTTATGCTAAGGAATTCACACAAAGAGGTAAGAAAGTGATTATTAAATTCTCCACCGAGTCTGAGATTATCATGTGTGGAATTCCATGTTTACAAATGTAACACTCGTAAAACTTCCTAGCGCATTCAATCGCAGTTTTAGTTTTAAGCGCTATTAGTTCTGTATATCGAGTTAAAGCATCTACAATTACTAAGAGGTGCTTATTTCTTCTGTCTGACTCGTAAAATCCTGTTAACAAATCTAAATGTATTCTTTCAAAGGGTTGATTGGGCATGGGATAAGCCCCTAGGCTGACAGGTGTTTTCGTATGCCCTTTGTTTTCCTGACATGTGCGACAATTAGCTATGTGTCTTTTTATATCTGTAAGCATTGTATGCCAATAAAACAATGATTTGGCTTTCTGTGACATTATGGAGAACCCCGGGTGTCCATGTAATGGATTTGCATGCAACCAATTTAGGACAGTGGAAATAAGTGAGATTGGTACTACTACCTGGTCGTTAGTTACATGTGGTGTATTGCGGTTTTTCCTTTTCACGGTCCTACACAGAATATTATCTTTGATTATATAATTCTGCTGCTTATACTTTATATATCCCTTTTCCTTATGATTGCCTTTCAAAGCATTTATAATTGTTTCTATTTTCTGATCTTTTCTTTGCTCAGTCTGTAATAATTCAGCGCTCCAGCCTAAATCTTCTTGTTCAGATATCGTTTTAACAATAGGCATGGATGTTGATATATCTATTAATTCAGCTAAAGGCTCTGTACAAGATGACACGGGGTTGCGTGATAATGCATCAGCAATATTTGCTTTCCCAGGTAAATACCCGATTCTCGCGCCAAAGTCTTGAATGATCAAATGCCACCGAGTTCGTTTGGGGCTGTGACTAAAGCCTTTAAAGAAGTCGGTTAGTGGTTTATGATCAGTAAGCTTAAAATGCACTAGTGAATTAACAATAGCTAGCCCTTCCTTGTCTATTACTGCATACTTACTTTCGGAAGTTCTCAGTTTTCGAGAATAAAAAGCTATCGGGAAAAATTGTTTATCATATTGCTGAAGCAATATTCCACCTACTTCTAAGTCTGAGGCGTCTGTTGCAATGAAGAATTCCTTACCGAAGTCAGGAAATTTTAAGATAGGAGAACTACACAGTTCACCTTTCAAGGTATTAAATGCCTGTTGATGCTGCTCAGACCATATGAAATCTACGCCCTTCTTCGTAAGATCAGTTAAGGGAGCGGCTATTATTGAATAATTGCGTATAAAACGCCTGTAATATCCACTACAACCTAGAAATTGCTGTATTCCCTTGACATTAGTAGATATGGGAAAATTACGGATAGCCAACACCTTATCATGGACTACTTTAAGACCTTGGCCTGACACCATAAAACCCAAATATATTAATTCTGTTTTGAAAAATTTACACTTACTAATCTTTACCCTTAAGTTATGTTGTCTTAATCTCTGAAGTACTAGTTCTAATTTACGTAGATGTTCTTCTAAGGTGTTGGAAAAGATTACAAGGTCGTCCATATAGGCATGCAATATATCCCCTAGCAAGTCTCCAAACACTATATTAATCATTCTTGTAAATGTTATGGGAGCACAACGTAAACCAAAAGGCATCCGTAAAAATTCATAATGTCCCCTGGCTGTGCTGAAGGCTGTGTATGGGATACTATCTTCTTCTAATGATATCTGGTGAAAGCCTTTAAGTAAGTCCTAACTGGTAAAATATTTATTCTGACCTAACAAAGAAAAAATATCGTCAGTACATGGCACTGGGAATCTATCAGGGATCGTCTCCTCGTTTAGATGACGGAAGTCTACGCAGATACGCCATGTTCGATCTTTTTTCGGTACAACTATTAATGGAAAATTATAAGGGCTGTTCGATTTTCTAATGACTCCTTCTTCTAGCATTTTACCTACTTCATCATTTATTTCATTCTGGAATTTCATAGGGAGTCTGTACGAGGGGACATAGATAATTTTCTGCTTGTCCTTTAATCTTATTTGATGCTCGATCACATCTGTTTTTCCTAAGGATCCATCCGTAGTGGAAAAAACATCATGATATTCAGTTAAAAGTCCAAAAATTTTCTGCTGAATTTCTTTGTCTTGAATGTCTTTATTGATTTTATTTTTAATAGATTGCAAAAGGGATTCATCCGCAACTGATTGAGCGTGATTGATTTCAGCAACGGTAAGAATACGATGTTTATAAACTTCTACATCCAAGATATGTTGATTTTTGTGAATTACTAAAGTGGTATTTAAATGATTACACACTTCAATATTACATTGTTGATGTGAGCCTACTGTATAAATAGCTTGTGTGACGGACAATCCGTTAGTTTTCAAAGTGTCGGAAAGGATTAATATTTCAGATCCCGGTAACGTTTTCTTTATTTGCACGATTAAATTCGAAGGTACGTTCGGCTCGATAGATTGCGTGCAAGATGATATTACAGTTGAACGAGAATTCTGTGGGGTCGCGTATATTATTTCTTTATTAGTGAGACAAGTTATTGGTTCTTCAACGTATGTTACTGTTTTATTTGTCGTCTCCTTTTTATCCAACACTGATTTTAAGGTATTAGAAGACTTATAGAATTTTCCTTTGATATACACGCAGTGCTTGGCAGGGGCTAAGATAATGTTTTGATTACCCATAGACGGGTATCCTATAATTACAGCTGGATACATATCAATGTTTTGTACAACAACAAAGGTATCGGCAAACGTGCGCTTACCGACCTTGAACTGAACATGAGTTACGCCTATTACATTTAATTCATTATTTCCTATACCCGAGAGTCTCACTCCGGATTTTTCTATCGGAAAGTTCGAAAACAACAAATGATGTGTCCTCAAATCCATGATATTACGTGGACTACCAGAGTCAAAAAATAATGTAAATGATCGGTGTTCTAAATTTACAGCATATAATGTTGGTCGTAACTCATTTTGGCTTATTATTGTATGAATTCGTTGAAAATCTACGGAAGCATGCACTGATTTACTTAATTCGGCCGTGTGTTTCATAGGAAAATCTATTGCCTCACAATGATCTGATAAAACATTAAATTGATTATTCAATACTACTGATGTTGACATGAATGACCCTGACCCAACATCACTCTCTTCCCCACTGGAGTTAATTATGTGGTATTTGCTTTGCTCTGCACATTCTGAAAATTAGTTTGACCTTGCGAGGTCTGGTTTGACGACCCAGGCTCAGCGTTATTCGAAGAACTGTTTGTTTGTTTGGGATTCTGAACTACATTGACATTTGGCTGTTTCTTCTCATTAAAATGAGGATTTTTCTTTTTATTTCCATATGGAACTGACTGTGGAATTGACTGCGTATTTCTAGGATTCTGTTGTGTCTTACGCGAGTAGCACTGACTATATGAATGAGTCGAACTATTATGTACCAAACAGAATTTCGTTCTGCAGTCCGCAATCAAGTGACCTTGACGTTTGCAATTATAACACGTCATTCCCGCAACTTGACTATTATTAACTACAGTTACTTGTTGTGGCTTTGTTTCATTTTTTGCAAAAACTTGAGTTAACACGGGAACAAGGCCAGGACACTTAGACATGTTTCTTTATCTGTTTATATACATCCAATTCCATACTTCCAGGCGTTAACTTTTTATCAAAACGCCGCACTTAAGCTTCAGGCAACATAAGTGTCATGCAAGTTAAATACATTAATTGTAAAAAATCTTTCTCGGAGATGTTATCTCTAGTAACCCAAGTGGAATTACCTAAAATATCTTGATATTCATTAAGCCTATCGGCTATGAGAGCTGCTCTCTCAATAACATTAAGCCGAGTCACAGTGGCTTGATTAAGTGTATTTCTTAACGTTAATACTACATCCAAGGCTTCTTCACCCCCATAGACCGTGCGAAACCTAACTTTGAAATCATCCCAGGTAACTGCTTCTTGAAATGAAACACCTCTTAAATACGCGCTCACATCTCCTTTAGAAAAATCTATAAAACTTTTAGCTTCTTGTAATTGTACAAAAGGGTCTACGATTTGTTTGGCATTTAAATGGGCATTGACGGATGAAATCCATGACTCCACATTCTTAGGCAAGAACTCATTAACCCAACCCTGAAAAGGAAGGATTGCTGATCTAGCATTTACAAGTGTCACAACGGGAGGGAGTTACTCGGTCCTTCTGTTGCGTTACTCGGTCGAGGCGCTGGGCTCGCAGGGGGCGTCATATTTACGGTATTTCTTTTCCTATCTCTTCGATCCCTTGCAATTCTATCAAAATATCTATATGAATACAGACGTCCACAGCGTAAACACATAAGCACTAAATGATAAAGATTATAACAAAATTCCCCAAAACAATGATACTAATACAATGATATTTCCCGAGAACTTCTGAAAGAAAACGGAACACAAAGATATTTCCCGAGAATTTCTGAAAGAAAACAGAATTATCACAGAGAGAGAAAAAAAAATTCTAGATGAGAATTCGGAGTTGAACACAGTTTCCTTTAATGAAAGGAAATAGAAGATTAGCAAACAACTCACCCCAGTAATAATGGACTATCGACTCGTGGTAACTACACCTCACTGTTCAATACTGAAATGAATAAGAAAATGTACTTAGCTTATATGGCGTTGTGTGATGTCGTCATTTCCTCTCTCTCTCTTGATGTTTGGGTGAATGTTTTCGGTCCGATTTCCTCTCTCTCTCTTGATGTTTGGGTGAATGTTTTCGGTCCGATTTCCGTTGAATGTAGAGCTTCCTGGATATGTTTTGTAAGCGTTGAACGTCAGTCCTTGGTTTTCTTAGGATGTTGATTGAAGAACCAGTTCATCAGTTTGTATGTATAACATTCATTAAATGTTTCATTTCTTCGATGGACTATGATACTTAGTCAAAATTGTAGATTCATTACTGTTGATTTCTTGAAGACTGTCTTAAGTATCAAGTTGCGGTCTGATGATGACACAGCATCTCGTATGGTATTCATTTTGGGGTTTGTAGTACGTGTATTAGTGTGCTACTGTTGTTAACACACATTAAGTATGTTAGTTGGTATGTTACATCTTCAAGTAAAGTCAAGTAAGTTAACTTTAAAATGGTTTATTCTTTAAGAACAACAGTGTTAACATCTCCATCACAGGAGCATAGCTGGTTTGGTCGGATGACCATTCCGTATGATGTCTCAGTAATAACTGGCTAAAATATCGATATCACAGATATCGTATAGTCAGTTATCTCAGCATTTAAACACATAATGTAAACTAAACATTAGTATAGGAAGACACCTGCATCCGGTGGCGACACAACACTTTCACACGATTTGTATTTGTGTTTATTCTTCATAAAAATGTTACATTGCTGAGATATGGTATTCGCATCCTGCTATGATCTGACTACAGCACTTCCCACACTAGCTTCTACTTCCACAATGACCTATTACGTCATGTGTTTTAAACATGTAATATATAATTATTACACGTGTACTACGTTGCAAGGAGATGGTCTGACTTCCAGCTGAGGGAAAGTACGCTTGAAACTCCATAGGGGCAATTCCGTTAAGGAGGAAATGTTAACTCCACTTATTCAAAAGGTAAGGCTCAAGACTGAGCGGTAGCCTTTCACCACCGAGACCGAGCATAGTTTTTACTCCCGGAAGTATAATAAGAGCTCCTTTATCACTGGAATAGTGCCATCAAGAGGAGCAATATCTCTTCCACGACAGCAACCACAAAAGATTGCCCACTTCAATTGTTAGACAGCTAAAGACGACTCCTGGAGAGAGAGAGAGAGAGAGAGAGAGAGAGAGAGAGAGAGAGAGAGAGAGAGAGAGAGAGAGAGAGAGATGCTACCCGCTCCCTGTAAGGAATAATGAGAGATATGTATTCCTCTCACCCTGGAAGGAATAATGAGGGAGAAGGAGAGACAAGTATCCTTCTCCCTGGAAGGAATAATGAGGGAGAGGAGAGACAAGTATCCTTCTCCCTGGAAGGAATAATGAGGGAGAGGGAGAGACAAGTTTCCTTCGCTCTGTAAGGAATAATAAGGGAGAGGGAGAGACAAGTTTCCTTCTCCCTGGAAGGAATAATGAGAGGGAGAGAGTTTTTACCCCCTCTCCTTGGAAGCTCCTATGGAGAGCGGGCATCGATGTCTTAACCTCTAATGGTTTTCCCTAATTACCTCAATTAAGGCTTTCCTTTACCTGGGCGGGAACGAAGCTCCCAACTCATTTTTTTCTCAAACAAGTTTTTTCTTTTTTTGAGAGGAGAGAGAGAGAGAGAGAGAGAGAGAGAGAGAGAGAGAGAGAGAGAGAGAGAGAGAGAGAGAGAGAGAGTGTGTGCTGAAGGTTCGTCTTAATAATACTTTGGATTATGGGTTTTTTTATATTCATATCTTGAGTTTCCTGAAAATTCAGGATTTTTTATTTTTGTTTTGATAAGTGTTTTTTTTCCATTTCAGTTTGATGTTGAATAATTTATTTTTTCGTGTGGATGTTTTCTCAAAAGTTCTCGATGGGAATTTAATGTTGATACCCAGTATTTTTTTTTTCTTTAAAGTTCGTGAGTTTGATTAGAGTCCTTTAAATGATTATATAATTATTGATATTAGGTTTTTGTACGATACTATTTTGTAGTGGTATTTAAATGTGATCAAATGCCTGAATGAATCTTTTAGTTTAGATTTCTTCCTATATTTATACTGTATATATATAATGAGTATATATATATATATATATATATATATATATATATATATATATATATATATATATATATATATATATATAAATATAATGTATGTGTATATCTATGTATATATGTATATATAAATATATATATATATATATATATATATATATATATATATATATATATATATATATATATACACACACATATATATATATATGTATGTATGTATGTATATATATAAATATAATGTATGTGTGTATCTATGTATATATGTATATATAAATATATATATATATATATATATATATATATATATATATATATATATATATATATATACATATACATATATATACATATATATATATATATATATATATATATATATATATATATATATATATGTGTGTGTGTGTGTGTGTGTGTGTGTGTGTGTGTATACTAGGCTAAATGTTTAACGAAAGTTACAGCATAAATGCAAGTAGTTTTAGAGGTTTTGGTCATGCATAAAGACATAGGCGAAAATACGCAGTGGAATGTGTCTGTAATTCACAAGGAACTGGGAGGCAGGAGGAGAGGAAAGAAAGTATTGAAAGGGTTGACTAGGTATATTGGAAGACGAATTAGAAAGAAACCCTCTTCATGTTCGTCAACGAATCTAGCGCTGGATATTTATAAAGCAACATTGGGGGACGGGTGTGTTCGATAGCTATATGAAGTAACTATTGTTGTGGACATTTTTAGTACAAGGTGTACCTCCAAGATTCAGCTGCGAAACGAGAAATATTGATTTGACTGCAGATTAAACGTATTTTACACCTTTGTATCAAGAAGTCTTTGCTTAGCAAAGCTTTAGTGCACTATGAGTACTGAGACAGCATCTATTGAAAAAGTATATTTTAAAAAAAAAGGTAATATTACAATGTAAAAAATTGACCGTAAAAATAGCAGTAAAATCCTTGAATAAATGTTGCCAGGCATTTACCGTTTTAAAAACGGATATATTGACGTAAAGGAATACATTATGGGTACCAACCCCTAATAGATAATAACAAATAGGGTAAAAAACTGAAATACGGCTGAGAACCGTATATATTTACAGAGAATTTCCAATTAGAATTACGTTTTTTGTGTAGGATGTTTATCTTTTTATCTTATATGTTAAATAATCCTATAACGTTTAATCTGAAAGAGATTGGTGCATTATTTCTTTTAGATTCAGGTCCTACTGCTTTTTCCTCACTTCTTTCTTATTTCTATTGAGCGTGTACTAAAAAAAAAGTCGTTGGATTACCCGGACCAATGGCCTTGTTTATAAACGAAATAAAGGATTTACTGCGGTTAGAGAAAGGCAGTGTGTGAAGTTGATGGTCAGAAGTTAATAATTTGGAATAAATGGATAATACATGGTAGTTATAAGAATTTAGAGAAGCTCCCTTCATTATTTTATTAATAATGGTAATGGCGATATACACATTTTTTATAACGAGCATTGTTTATAATTTATTTAATATGCTTATTTTCTATATTTGTCAATGATTGTTTGATTTTATTTGTGTATTTTTTATAATGGACATTGTTTATGATTTATTTTATATGCGTATTTTTTATAATGGGTATTGTGTATGATTTATTATGTATGCGTATTTTTTATAATGGGTATTGTTTATGATTTATTTTGTATGGCTACTAACAGCAAAAATTGTATGAATTATGCACACTTGATAAGCTTTTTAAAAATATATTTCAATGACCCTGAATACAATTTCTCCCTGATATAAGCCGTTGTTTATCAATATGCTATTAATATTACTATTGCATATAAACGTTTTCCCTAAAGAAAATTAACACACTAACGTTTCAAGAATGTTCTGGGAAAAAAATTGTATAATAAAACAAGACTGAAGAGGAAAGCATCTTTTACGCATGGCTCTTCGTATTTCTCCTCGTGTCAATCTATTGAGATAAGCTGATGCTGCCTCGGAAGATTTGTTTATGATGCTGCTCTCTTTGACAGTGGTAGGGGAAGGCACAAGGATTGGGGATTCTGGATGCCAGCTAGAGGGAAGGGGTGTTGCATTGAAGAGGGGGGTGGGGGAGACCAGGGAAAAGTGCTTATGGAAAGAAAATGTTGGAGAACGATAATCTAGAAACAGTATAATATTTCTTATTCAATGAAGGGGAAAATAAGATATATTTTTGTGCCTCGTTGTTTTTTCCACATTTTAAGAATTATTATTTGTTTTATTGTGCTAGAGTAAATGCTTTATGATCACTTCTGTTAAATTGAAGAGCAAGAGTCTGTGCTAGCATAAGGCCTAATCAATCTAAAACAACAACAGCGTACTTGAATAAGTGTCATTTTTTTAAATTTGGGAGAGAGCATGTCAAGTAAAACTGGTTCACAACAACGTCCACCTCATATTTTCACTTCTGGGTCATAAGACGGTCCCCTACACTTAACTTTCGTCTGATAACACCACATATGTACCAATCTATCAAACACACGCGTTTCTCTCCCTCTTCTGGCTGCTATCAAAACCTTTGAGTTATAGACAATATTCACCAAACTGTCATCCTCCGCACTTGTTATAACACAGAACCACCTTATATCCTAAATTTCTCTCTTCGCCAGTGCTAACCTTATTACCCGACCTATCTCTACATTGTTAGTCTTCTAGCCTTTCTTTCGCTTTTTGAACCCACGCAAATAATTATTCTCGAGCAAATACCACCTTTTTTTCCACATAGGCGCTCAACTTTACCACTTCACTTCCCGAGAGGAGAATTGGCTCAACTGCCCATTCATACATTCTCACGTCGTGTTTTATAGACACAAGAGATTTGTAGAGATTTTTTTTTTTTTTTAACTTCCTTCTCTTGTAGAGTTTTCCTCTTCTCTCATCCTATCATTTCATGCCTAATTACACGTGTGAATCATTTAAGATAGCTTTCTATTCACAAAAACCTATTTCGGTTTTTCAATGGTGTACTCTATCTCCCAAAAGAAGGTGGCTTCAGGAGATATTATTCATCCGTATCTCAGATTTTTTTAAAGCTGATTTTATCTGTGGGCTTGTGCTCCAACACCCTCCGGTGTTTCATGGCGGTCACTCATCCAAATGCTGTCTAGACTCGTTAACGAGAAAAAAAGGTTTAACTCTTTGGAACCACTTCTGTAAGGATTCAAAATGCGCGTATTACATATACATACACACACACACACACACACACACACACACACACACACATATATATATATATATATATATATATATATATATATATATATATATATATATATATATAATAGTTTGTGTTTCCACTTGAAACTCAAAACAACATTTGTTTAATTGTGGGGGGAAATTGTGTAAGAGCCCGAATTTTAGGTATGTGACTTTTAGCATTAATCTTTAATAATAAATGCATTATACGGTGAGTACTGCTATTATTGTAAATATTGAAATTGTAAATGAATAAAATGTAGAGGGACACACGTCACTACCACAGTAGCACTCACATTTTTTTTTTATTTCATTTTCGATATATATTTTTTTTTCACCACCGGCATGTCCGAGAAGTGAATGAGAGAACTTTAACAAAATATGTCGAAGCCAAATTCTCTCTCTCTCTCTCTCTCTCTCTCTCTCTCTCTCTCTCTCTCTCTCTCTCTCTCTCTCTCTCTCTCTCTCTCTCCAAGGCGTTGCTTATGAAAATCGAATACAAATGTAACCTCTACACCAAAGCATTGCGATGAATTGTCTTCCAAATTGAGATCATTCTAATTCGTATTATTGTATCGTCCATTTTTCCTCTGCTGTTGATGGAGTTCATTAAAGAGTCAGTTTTCGTCCTATATGTTAATGAAACATTTGAAGTCGTTTTGAAGTTTTAATTAATCAGTTCGTGTTCCGGGAAGGTGGAATTACTGCCGAGGAGAAGTTAGAAAAAAGAAATAGGGATCGGGTGATAAGCATTGTTATAGTCACTCACTCTTTGTGACTTTACCATTTGAAATTAAAATTTCTATCGAGTAAGCAAGTGAGACGAATGGAAATGTTATGAAAATTTATAAAATTTCTCTGGGTAAAGTGTGTGTGATTATGAACAAAACTATATATTGCGTAAAGCATGTAGTAGTATAATCGTAATGAACAATTTGAAAAAAAAATTACTGGTTTTGGGTTAAAATTAAACTAAAGAATTTTTGTTTATACCCTGAAAGAAAAATTGAATGTATATGGTTTTCAGAGGGTTAATTGAAGTCTTTCGAAACACATGCACTAGCTCTGGATTTGTGCAGTCTGGAGACCTTTGGACGAAAATAAATATTCTCCTTGATTAATAAAACTAATCTCATTATTCGTGAAATGATCAAGATAAATCCATGTTCTCAAGGTGATGTGAAGATTACCTTATTAATGGGCATTATCGTAGCATCAACCTCGTAGGCTCTCGGTTCTTGTCGAATGTTTAAAGGTTTTCCTATAAGTAGACAGACAATGTGTGCAGTTGAACACAGAAATTCTTGGTATACCTCGCTCTGAAGAAGCACACCCAGCTACACCCTTGCTGCATGGCGAGTTCGTTTGTTTAGCCCCCAGCCATCATCTCTCATATTTTCCTACACAGTTTGTATAGTTACTCGCCGCGAAATAAGTGTGCGACTGGATGCGCTTCTTTGGTAGGTTTGGGACTTGGCATTCGATTTATGGTAAATTTTGCACATTTAAACGTGTTTTTCATATTTCAAATAAGCCATATATATTAATACAATAAAGTCTGGATTCTCTTACGACCTCGGGATCAGAGCCCCAGGGGAAATCACTCAAAGACTATAGTAACTAACCTGCCGGGTTTCGAACCCTGGTCCAGGATACTTGTATGCCATTTACCATACCACTCAGTCACGAATAAAGATAAAAGTCAATGACAAGTCTTCTTTACATATACCTGTCGAATTCAGTTTTTTTTGTACTTACAATTGAAATCAATCCCTCTTCACCATCGTAGCTAATTGGTAGGTTTGGGACTTTGCATTCGATTAATGATCAATTTTGCACATTTAAACGTGTTTTTCATATTTCAAATAAGCCATATATATTAATACAATAAAGTCTGGATTCTCTTACGACCTTTAGTATCTTACTGGCCGGTTCTCTCTCTCTCTCTCTCTCTCTCTCTCTCTCTCTCTCTCTCTCTCTCTCTCTCTCTCTCTCTCTTTCTTTCCATATATATATATATATATATATATATATATATATATATATATATATATATATATTACTGTATATATATCATAGCTTCCTAATCTTCCTAAGATAATTTTCCCCATGGCTAGTTCTTTGGCGTTATCTGTCTCACTCTTCTTATCTATCTCTCTTCCTCTCTAATCCATCTATCTATCTATCTATCTATCTGGAAGGAAAATCAGCTTAAGAAACTTTGGTGACATCAGACAAATATTAATGACAACTTGGTCCCGATATGTAGTAAAGTTCTTGACTGTAATTGGAGTCTAATGTAGTAAGGTCCACCGAATATCATCTTGAAAACATTGCCTTCTCCATCCTGAGGCTCAATACTGTACCGTATTCTGGAAGTTTTATTCCACTGGGACCAAGTTGAATCGGTAGAAATTAAAAAGTT